>NW_028259176.1:983929-1311906 GCF_977971745.1 Zootermopsis nevadensis | reverse complement strand
CTTTTCACAAATTGACTTTCGAATAATCTCGAAAAATTTAAATGTCTGTATCCTCCAAACCCTAGGACATACATAGACGTAACTCTCACAGGAAGTTGACATATACGTTCCCTCAAAGTGACATAAGGTTTGTCTCTCAGATTCCTACAGATCGGGAGATATTTGAATCTTAAAAATAGACTTTCGAATAATCTCTAAAAATTTAAATGTCTCTATCCTCCAAACCCTTGGACATACATTGACGTGACTATGACATGAAGTTGACATATACATTCCCTCAAAGTGGCATAAGTTTTGTCTCTCAGATTCCTACAGATCGGGAGATATTTGCCTTTTAAAAATTGACTTTCGAATAATCTATAAAAATTTAAATGTCTCTACCCTCCAAACCCTTGGACATACATTGACGTGACTCTGACAGGAATTTGACATATACGTTCCCTTAAAGTGATATAAGTTTTGTCTTTCAGATTCCTACAGGTCGGGAGATATTTGCCTTTAAAGTTGACTTTCGAATAATCTCTAAAAATTTAAATGTCTCTATCCTTCAAACCCTTGGACATACATTGACGTGACTCTGACAGGAAGTTGACATATGCGTTCCCTCAAAGTGACATAAGGTTTGTCTCTGATATTACTACAGATCGGGAGATATTTGCCTTTTCACAAATTGACTTTCGAATAATCTCGAAAAATTTAAATTTCTGTATCCTCCAAACCCTAGGACATACATTGACGTGACTTCGACAGGACGTTTACATATACGTTCCCTCAAAGTGACATAAGTTTATGTCTCTCAGATTCCTACAGATCGGGAGATATTTGAATCTTAAAAATTGACTTTCGAATAATCTCTAAAAATTTAAATGTCTCTATCCTCCAAACCCTTGGACACACATTGACGTGACTACGACATGAAGTTGACATATACTTTCCCTCAAAGTGGCATAAGTTTTTTCTCAGATTCCTACAGATCGGGAGATATTTGAATTTTAAAAATTGACTTTCGAATAATCTCGAAAAATTCAAATGTCTCTATCCACCAAACCTTTTGACATACATTGACATTACTCTGACAGGAAGTTGACATATACGTTCCCTCAAAGTGACATAAGGTTTGTCTCTCAGTTGCCTACAGATCGGGAGATATTTGCCTTTTAAAAATTGACTTTCGAATAATCTATAAAAATTTAAATGTCTCTATCCTCCAAACCCTTGGACATACATTGACGTGACTCTGACAGGAAGTTGACATATACGTTCCCTCAAAGTGACATAAGTTTTGTCTCTCAGATACCTACAGATCGCGAGATATTTGCCTTTTAAAAATTGACTTTAGAATAATCTCGAAAAATTTAAATGTCTCTATCCTCCAAACCCTTGCGCATTCATTGACGTGTCTATGACATGAAGTTGACATATACGTTCCCTCAAAGTGACATAAGGTTTGTCTCTCAGATTCCTACAGATCGGGAGATATTTGCCTTTTAATATTGACTTTCGAATAATCTCTAAAAATTTAAATGTCTCTTTCCTCCAAACCCTTGGACATACATTGACGTGACTCTGGCAGGAAGTTGACATATACGGTCCCTTAAAGTAACATAAGTTTTGTATCTCAGATTCTTACACATCGTGAGATATTTGCCCTTTAAAAATTGACTTTCGAATAATCTCTAAAAATTTAAATGTCTCTATCCTCCAAACCCTTGGACATACATTGACGTGACTCTGACAGGAAGTTTACATATACGTTCCCTCAAAGTGACATAAGTTTTGTCTCTCAGATTCCTACAGATCGGGAGATATTTGCATTTTAATAATTTACTTTCGAATAATCTATATAAATTTAAATGTCTCTATCCTCCAAACCCTTGGACATACATTGACGTAACTCTGACAGGAAGTTGACATATACGTTCCCTCAAAGTGACATAATGTTTGTCTCTCAGATTCCTACAGATCGGGAGATATTTGAATCTTAAATATTGACTTTCGAATAATCTCTAAATATTTGAATGTCTCTATCCTCAAAACCCTTGGACATACATTGACGTAACTCTGACAGGAAGTTGACGTATACGTTCCCTCAAAGTGACATAAGTTTTGTCTCTCAGATTCCTACAGATCGGGAGATATTTGAATCTTATAATAGACTTTCGAATAATCTCTAAAAATTTAAATGTCTCTATCCTCCAAACCCTTGGACATACATTGACGTGACTATGACATGAAGTTGACATATACATTCCCTCAAAGTGGCATAAGTTTTGTCTCTCAGATTCCTACAGATCGGGAGATATTTGCCTTTTAATAATTGACTTTCGAATAATCTATAAAAATTTAAATGTCTCTATCCTCCAAACCCTTGGCCATACATTGACGTGACTATGACAGGAATTTGACATATACGTTCCCTCAAAGTGATATAAGTTTTGTCTCTCGGATTCCTACAGATCGGGAGATATTTGTCTTTTAAAAATTGACTTTCGAATAATCTCTAAAAATTTAAATGTCTCTATCCTCCAAACCCTTGGACATACATTGACGTGACTCTGGCAGGAAGTTGACATATACGGTCCCTCAAGGTGACATAAGTTTTGTATCTCAGACTCTTACATATCGTGAGATATTTGCCCTTTAAAAATTGACTTTCGAATAATCTCTAAAAATTTAAATGTCTCTATCCTCCAACCCCTTGGACATACATTGACGTGACTTTGACAGGAAGTTAACATATACGTTCCCTCATAGTGACATAAGTTTTGTCTCTCAGATTCATACAGATCGGGAGATATTTGCCTTTAAAAAATTGACTTTCGAATAATCTCCAGGAATTTAAATGTCTCTATCCTCCAAACCCTTGGAGATACATTGACGTGACTCTGACATGAAGTTGACATATGCGTTCCCTCAAAGTGACATAAGGGTTGTCTCACAGATTCCTACAGATCGATAGATATTTGTCTTTTAAAAATTGACTTTCGAATAATCTCTAATAATTTAAATGTCTCTATCCTCCAAACCCTTGGACATACATTGACGTGACTCTGGCAGGAAGTTGACATATACGGGCCCTCAAAGTGACATAAGTTTTGTATCTCAGATTCTTACATATCGTGAGATATTTGCCCTTTAAAAATTGACTTTCGAATAATCTCTAAAAATTTAAATGTCTCTATCCTCCAACCCCTTGGACATACATTGACGTGACTTTGACAGGAAGTTGACATATACGTTCCCTCAAAGTGACATAAGTTTTGTCTCTCAGATTCATACAGATCGGGAGATATTTGCCTTTAAAAAATTGACTTTCGAATAATCTCGAGAAATTTAAATGTCTCTATCCTCCAAACCCTTGGAGATACATTGACGTGACTCTGACATAAAGTTGACATATGCGTTCCCTCAAAGTGACATAAGGGTTGTCTCACAGATTCCTACAGATCGGGAGATATTTGCCTTTTAAAAATTGACTTTCGAATAATGTCAAAAAATTCAAATGTCTCTATCATCCAAACCCTTGGCCCTACATTGACGTGTCTCTGCCAGGAAGTTGATTTATGCGTTCCCTCAAAGTGACATACGTTTTGTATCTCAGATTCCTACAGATCGGGAGATATTTGCCTTTTCAAGAATTGACTTTCGAATAATCTCGAAAAATTAAAATGTCTGTATCCTCAAAACCCTTGGACATACATTGACGTGACTCTGACAGGAAGTTGACATATGCGTTCCCTCAAAGTGACATAAGGTTTGTCTCTGATATTCCTACAGATCGGGAGATATTTGAATCTAAAAATTGACTTTCGAACAATCTCTAAAAATTTAAATGTCTCTATCCTCCAATCCCTTGGACATACATTGACGTGACTACGACATGAAGTTGACATATACATTCCCTCAAAGTGGCATAAGTTTTGTCTCTCAGATTCCTACAGATCGGGAGATATTTGCCTTTTAATAATTGACTTTCGAATAATCTATAAAAATTTAAATGTCTCTATCCTCCAAACCCTTGGACATACATTGACGTGACTCTGGCAGGAAGTTGACATACACGGTCCCTCAAAGTGACATAAGTTTTGTATCTCAGATTCTTACATATCGTGAGATATTTGCCCTTTAAAAATTGACTTTCGAATAATCTCTAAAAATTTAAATGTCTCTATCCTCCAACCCCTTGGACATACATTGACGTGACTTTGACATGAAGTTGACATATGCGTTCCCTCAAAGTGACATAAGGGTTGTCTCACAGATTCCTACAGATCGGGAGATATTTGCCTTTTAAAAATTGACTTTCGAATAATGTCAAAAAATTCAAATGTCTCTATCATCCAAACCCTTGGACCTACATTGACGTGTCTCTGCCAGGAAGTTGATTTATGCGTTCCCTCAAAGTGACATACGTTTTGTATCTCAGATTCCTACAGATCGGGAGATAATTGCCTTTTAAAAATTGACTTTCGATTAATCTCTAAAAATTTAAATGTCTGTATCCTCAAACCCCTTGGACATACATTGACGTGACTCTGACAGGACGTTGACATTTGCGTTCCCTCAAAGTTACATGAGGTTTGTCTCTCAGATGCCTACAGATCGGGAGATATTTGCCTTTTAAAAATTGACTTCTGAATAATCTCTAAAAATTCAAATGTCTCTATCCTGCAAACCTTTGGACATACATTGACGAGACTTTGACATGAAGTTGACATATACGTTCCCTCAAAGTGACTTAAGGTTTGTCTCTCAGATTCCTACAGATCGGGAGATATTTCCCTTTTAAAAATTGACTTTCGAATAATCTCGTAAAATTAAAATGTCTCTATCCTCCAAACCCTTGGACATACATTGACGTGACTCTGACATGAAGTTGACATATACGTTCCCTCAAAGTGACATAAGTTTTGTCTCTCAGATTCCTACAGATCGGGAGATATTTGCCCTTTAATAATTCACTTTCTTATAATGTCGAAAAATTCAAATGTCTCTATCCTCCAAACCCTTGGACCTACATTGACGTGACTCTGACATGAAGTTGACATATGCGTTCCCTTAAAGTGACATAAGGGTTGTCTCACAGGTTCCAACAGATCGGGAGATATTTGGCTTTTAATAATTGACTTTCGAATAATGTCGAAAAATTCAAATGTCTCTATCATCCAAACCCTTGGACCTACATTGACGTGACTCTTCCAGGAAGTTAATTTATGCGTTCCCTCAAAGTGACATACGTTTTGTATCTCAGATTCCTACAGATCGGGAGATATTTGCATTTTCAAGAATTGACTTTCGAATAATCTCGAAAAATTAAAATGTCTGTATCCTCAAAACCCTTGGACATACATTGACGTGACTCTGCCAGGAAGTTGATTTATGCGTTCCCCCAAAGTGACATACGTTTTGTATCTCAGATTCCTACAGATCGGGAGATAATTGCCTTTTAAAAATTGACTTTCGATTAATCTCTAAAAATTTAAATATTTGTATCCTCAAAACCCTTGGACATACATTGACGTGACTCTGACAGGACGTTGACATTTGCGTTCCCTCAAAGTTACATAAGGTTTGTCTCTCAGATGCCTACAGATCGGGAGATATTTGCCTCTTAAAAATTGACTTTCGATTAATCTCTAAAAATTCAAATGTCTCTATCCTGCAAAACTTTGGACATACATTGACGAGACTTTGACATGAAGTTGACATATACGTTCCCTCAAAGTGACATAAGGTTTGTCTCTCAGATTCCTACAGATCAGGAGATATTTGCCTTTTAAAAATTGACTTTCGAATAATCTCGTAAAATTCAAATGTCTCTATCATCCAAACCCTTGGACCTACATTGACGTGTCTCTGCCAGGAGGTTGATTTATGCGTTCCCTCAAAGTGACATACGTTTTGTATCTCAGATTCCTACAGATCGGGAGATAATTGCCTTTAAAAATTGACTTTCGATTAATCTCTAAAAATTTAAATGTCTGTATCCTCAAACCCCTTGGACATACATTGACGTGACTCTGACAGGACGTTGACATTTGCGTTCCCTCAGAGTTACATGAGGTTTGTCTCTCAGATGCCTACAGATCGGGAGATATTTGCCTTTTAAAAATTGACTTCTGAATAATCTCTAAAAATTCAAATGTCTCTATCCAGCAAACCTTTGGACATACATTGACGAGACTTTGACATGAAGTTGACATATACGTTCCCTCAAAGTGACTTAAGGTTTGTCTCTCAGATTCCTACAGATCGGGAGATATTTCCCTTTTAAAAATTGACTTTCGAATAATCTCGTAAAATTAAAATGTCTCTATCCTCCAAACCCTTGGACATACATTGACGTGACTCTGACATGAAGTTGACATATACGTTCCCTCAAAGTGACATATGTTTTGTCTCTCAGATTCCTACAGATCGGGAGATATTTGCTCTTTAATAATTGACTTTCTTATAATGTCGAAAAATTCAAATGTCTCTATCCTCCAAACCCTTGGACCTACGTTGAAGTGACTCTGACATGAAGTTGACATTTGCGTTCCCTTAAAGTGACATAAGGGTTGTCTCACAGATTCCTACAGATCGGGAGATATTTGGCTTTTAATAATTGACTTCGAATAATGTCGAAAAATTCAAATGTCTCTATCATCCAAACCCTTGGACCTATATTGACGTGACTCTTCCAGGAAGTTAATTTATGCGTTCCCTCAAAGTGACATACGTTTTGTATCTCAGATTCCTACAGATCGGGAGATATTTGCATTTTCAAGAATTGACTTTCGAATAATCTCGAAAAATTAAAATGTCTGTATCCTCAAAACCCTTGGACATACATTGACGTGACTCTGCCAGGAAGTTGATTTATGCTTTCCCCCAAAGTGACATACGTTTTGTATCTCAGATTCCTACAGATCGGGAGATAATTGCCTTTTAAAAATTGACTTTCGATTAAACTCTAAAAATTTAAATGTCTCTATCCTCCAAACCCTTGGACCTACATTGACGTGACTCTGACATGAAGTTGACATATGCGTTCCCTCAAAGTGACATAAGGGTTGTCTCACAGATTCCTACAGATCGGGAGATATTTGCCTTTTAATAATTGACTTTCGAATAATCTATAAAAATTTAAATGTCTCTATCCTCCAAACCCTTGGCCATACATTGACGTGACTATGACAGGAATTTGACATATACGTTCCCTCAAAGTGATATAAGTTTTGTCTCTTAGATTCCTACAGATCGGGAGATATTTGTCTTTTAAAAATTGACTTTCGAATAATCTCTAAAAATTTAAATGTCTCTATCCTCCAAACCCTTGGACATACATTGACGTGACTCTTTCAGGAAGTTGACATATACGGGCCCTCAAAGTGACATAAGTTTTGTATCTCAGATTCTTACATATCGTGAGATATTTGCCCTTTAAAAATTGACTTTCGAATAATCACTAAAAATTTAAATGTCTCTATCCTCCAACCCCTTGGACATACATTGACGTGACTTTGACAGGAAGTTGACATATACGTTCCCTCAAAGTGACATAAGTTTTGTCTCTCAGATTCATACAGATCGGGAGATATTTGCCTTTAAAAAATTGACTTTCGAATAATCTCGAGAAATTTAAATGTCTCTATCCTCCAAACCCTTGGAGATACATTGACGTGACTCTGACATGAAGTTGACATATGCGTTCCCTCAAAGTGACATAAGGGTTGTCTCACAGATTCCTACAGATCGGGAGATATTTGCCTTTTAAAAATTGACTTTCGAATAATGTCAAAAAATTCAAATGTCTCTATCATCCAAACCCTTGGACCTACATTGACGTGTCTCTGCCAGGAAGTTGATTTATGCGTTCCCTCAAAGTTACATACGTTTTGTATCTCAGATTCCTACAGATCGGGAGATATTTGCCTTTTCAAGAATTGACTTTCGAATAATCTCGAAAAATTAAAATGTCTGTATCCTCAAAACCCTTGGACATACATTGACGTGACTCTGACAGGAAGCTGACATATGCGTTCCCTCAAAGTGACATAAGGTTTGTCTCTGATATTCCTACAGATCGGGAGATATTTGCCTTTTCACAAATTGACTTTCGAATAATCTTGAAAAATTTAAATGTCTGTATCCTCCAAACCCTAGGACATACATTGACGTGACTCTGACAGGACGTTTATATTTACGTTCCCTCAAAGTGACATAAGTTTTGTCTCTCAGATTCCTACAGATCGGGAGATATTTGAATCTTAAAAATTGACTTTCGAACAATCTCTAAAAATTTAAATGTCTCTATCCTCCAAACCCTTGGACATACATTGACGTGACTACGACATGAAGTTGACATATACATTCCCTCAAAGTGGCATAAGTTTTGTCTCTC
This sequence comes from Zootermopsis nevadensis, assembly GCF_977971745.1. Taxonomy (NCBI): domain Eukaryota; kingdom Metazoa; phylum Arthropoda; class Insecta; order Blattodea; family Termopsidae; genus Zootermopsis; species Zootermopsis nevadensis. The sequence goes on along the minus strand of NW_028259176.1, from coordinate 1,303,520 downwards.
AGATTCCTACAGATCGGGAGATATTTGCCTTTTAATAATTGACTTTCGAATAATCTATAAAAATTTAAATGTCTCTATCCTCCAAACCCTTGGCCATACATTGACGTGACTATGACAGGAATTTGACATATACGTTCCCTCAAAGTGACATAAGTTTTGTCTCTCTGATTCCTACAGATCGGGAGATATTTGAATCTTAAAAATTGACTTTCGAACAATCTCTAAAAATTTAAATGTCTCTATCCTCCAAACCCTTGGACATACATTGACGTGACTACGACATGAAGTTGACATATACATTCCCTCAAAGTGGCATAAGTTTTGTCTCTCAGATTCCTACAGATCGGGAGATATTTGCCTTTTAATAATTGACTTTCGAATAATCTATAAAAATTTAAATGTCTCTATCCTCCAAACCCTTGGCCATACATTGACGTGACTATGACAGGAATTTGACATATACGTTCCCTCAAAGTGACATAAGTTTTGTCTCTCAGATTCATACAGATCGGGAGATATTTGCCTTTAAAAAATTGACTTTCTTATAATGTCGAAAAATTCAAATGTCTCTATCCTCCAAACCCTTGGACCTACATTGACGTGACTCTGACATGAAGTTGACATATGCGTTCCCTTAAAGTGACATAAGGGTTGTCTCACAGATTCCTACAGATCGGGAGATATTTGCCTTTTAATAATTGACTTTCGAATAATGTCGAAAAATTCAAATGTCTCTATCATCCAAACCCTTGTACCTACATTGATGTGACTCTGCCAGGAAGTTGATTTATGCGTTCCCTCAAAGTGACATACGTTTTGTATCTCAGATTCCTACAGATCGGGAGATATTTGCAATTTTCAAGAATTGACTTTCGAATAATCTCGAAAAATTAAAATGTCTGTATCCTCAAAACCCTTGGACATACATTGACTTGACTCTGACAGGAAGTTGACATATGCGTTCCCTCAAAGTGACATAAGGTTTGTCTCTGATATTCCTACAGATCGGGAGATATTTGCCTTTTCACAAATTGACTTTCGAATAATCTCGAAAAATTAAAATGTCTGTATCCTCAAAACCCTTGGACATACATTGACTTGACTCTGACAGGAAGTTGACATATGCGTTCCCTCAAGGTGACATAAGGTTTGTCTCTGATATTCCTACAGATCGGGAGATATTTGCCTTTTCACAAATTGACTTTCGAATAATCTCGAAAAATTTAAATGTCTGTATCCTCCAAACCCTAGGACATACATTGACGTGACTCTGACAGGACGTTTACATATACGTTCCCTCAAAGTGACATTAGTTTTGTTTCTCAGATTCCTACAGATCGGGAGATATTTGAATCTTAAAAATTGACTTTTGAACAATCTCTAAAAATTTAAATGTCTCAATCCTCCAAACACTTAGACATACATTGACGTGACTACGATATGAAGTTGACATATACATTCCCTCAAAGCGGCATAAGTTTTGTCTCTCAGATTCCTACAGATCGGGAGATATTTGCCTTTTAATAATTGACTTTCGAATAATCTATAGAAATTTAAATGTCTCTATCCTCCAAACCCTTGGACATACATTGACGTGACTCTGATAGGAAGTTCACATATACGTTCCCTCAAAGTGACATAAGTTTTGTCTCTCAGATTCCTACAGATCGGGGGATATTTGCCTTTAAAAAATTGACTTTCGAATAATCTCGAGAAATTTAAATGTCTCTATCCTCCAAACCCTTGGAGATACATTGAAGTGACTCTGACATGAAGTTGACATATGCGTTCCCTCACAGTGACATAAGGGATGTCTCACAGATTCCTACAGATCGGGAGATATTTGCCTTTTAAAAATTGACTTTCGAATAATGTCGAAAAATTCAAATGTCTCTATCATCCAAACCCTTGGACCTTCATTGACGTGACTCTGCCAGGAAGTTGATTTATGCGTTCCCTCAAAGTGACATACGTTCTGTATCTCAGATTCCTACAGATCGGGAGATAATTGTCTTTTAAAAATTGACTTTCGATTAATCTCTAAAAATTTAAATGTCTGTATCCTCAAAACCCTTGGACATACATTGACGTAACTCTGACAGGACGTTGACATTTGCGTTCCCTCAAAGTTACATGAGGTTTGTCTCTCAGATGCCTACAGATCGGGAGATATTTGCCTTTTAAAAATTGACTTTCGAATAATCTCGAAAAATTTAAATGTCTGTATCCTCCAAACCCTAGGACATACATTGACGTGACTCTGACAGGACGTTTACATATACGTTCCCTCAAAGTGACATAAGTTTTGTCTCTCAGATTCCTACAGATCGGGAGATATTTGAATCTTAAAAATTGACTTTCGAACAATCTCTAAAAATTTAAATGTCTCTATCCTCCAAACCCTTGGACATACATTGACGTGACTACGACATGAAGTTGACATATACATTCCCTCAAAGTGGCATAAGTTTTGTCTCTCAGATTCCTACAGATCGGGAGATATTTGCCTTTTAATAATTGACTTTCGAATAATCTATAAAAATTTAAATGTCTCTATCCTCCAAGCCCTTGGACATACATTGACGTGACTCTGACAGGAAGTTGACATATACGTTCCCTCAAAGTGACATAAGTTTTGTCTCTCAGATTCCTACAGATCGGGAGATATTTGCCTTTAAAAAATTGACTTTCGAATAATCTCGAGAAATTTAAAAGTCTCTATCCTCCAAACCCTTGGAGATATATTGACGTGACTCTGAAATGAAGTTGACATATGCGTTCCCTCAAAGTGACATAAGGGTTGTCTCACAGATTCCTACAGATCGGGAGATATTTGCCTTTTAAAAATTGACTTTCGAATAATGTCGAAAAATTAAAATGTCTCTATCATCCAAACCCTTGGACCTTCATTGACGTGACTCTGCCAGGAAGTTGATTTATGCGTTCCCTCAAAGTGACATACGTTTTATATCTCAGATTCCTACAGATCGGGAGATAATTGCCTTTTAAAAATTGACTTTCGATTAATCTCTAAAAATTTAAATGTCTGTATCCTCAAAACCCTTGGACATACTTTGACGTAACTCTGACAGGACGTTAACATTTGCGTTCCCTCAAAGTTACATGAGGTTTGTCTCTCAGATGCCTACAGATCGGGAGATATTTTCCTTTTAAAAATTGACTTTCGAATAATCTCTAAAAATTCAAATGTCTCTATCCTGCAAACTTTTGGACATACATTTACGAGACTTTGACATGAAGTTGATATATACGTTCCCTCAAAGTGACATAAGGTTTGTCTCTCAGATTCCTACAGATCGGGAGATATATCCCTTTTAAAAGTTGACTTTCGAATAATCTCGTAAAATTAAAATGTCTCTATCCTCCAAACCCTAGGACATACATTGACGTGTCTATGACAAGAAGTTGACATGTACGATCCCTCAAAGTGACATAAGGTTTGTCTTTCAGATTCCTACAGATCGGGAAATATTTGTATTTTAAAAATTGACTTTCCTATAATGTCGAAAAATTCAAATGTCTCTATCCTCCAAACCCTTGGACCTACATTGACGTGACTCTGACATGAAGTTGACATATGCGTTCCCTTAAAGTGACATAAGGGTTGTCTCACAGATTCCTACAGATCGGGAGATATTTGCCTTTTAAAAATTGACTTTCGAATAATGTCGAAAAATTCAAATGTCTCTATCATCCAAACCCTTGGACCTACATTGACGTGACTCTGCCAGGAAGTTGATTTATGCGTTCCCTCAAAGTGACATACGTTTTGTATCTCAGATTCCTACAGATCGGGAGATATTTGCATTTTCAAGAATTGACTTTCGAATAATCTCGAAAAATTAAAATGTCTGTATCCTCAAAACCCTTGGACATACATTGACGTGACTCTGACAGGACGTTGACATTTGCGTTCCCTCAAAGTTACATAAGGTTTGTCTCTCAGATGCCTACAGATCGGGAGATATTTGCCTTTTCAAGAATTGACTTTCGAATAATCTCGAAAAATTAAAATGTCTGTATCCTCAAAACCCTTGGACATACATTGACGTGACTCCGACAGGAAGTTGACATATGCGTTCCCTCAAAGTGACATAAGGTTTGTCTCTGATATTCCTACAGATCGGGAGATATTTGCCTTTTCACAAATTGACTTTCGAATAATCTCGAAAAATTTAAATGTCTGTATCCTCCAAACCCTAGGACATACATTGACGTGACTCTAACAGGACGTTTACATATACGTTCCCTCAAAGTGACATAAGTTTTGTCTCTCAGATTCCTACAGATCGGGAGATATTTGAATCTTAAAAATTGACTTTCGAACAATCTCTAAAAATTTAAATGTCTCTATCCTCCAAACCCTTGGACATACATTGACGTGACTACGACATGAAGTTGACATATACATTCCCTCAAAGTGGCATAAGTTTTGTCTCTCAGATTCCTACAGATCGGGAGATATTTGCCTTTTAATAATTGACTTTCGAATAATCTATAAAAATTCAAATGTCTCTATCCTCCAAACCCTTGGACCTACATTGACGTGTCTATGAGAAGAAGTTGACATGTACGATCCCTCAAAGTGACATAAGGTTTGTCTTTCAGATTCCTACAGATCGGGAAATATTTGCATTTTAAAAATTGACTTTCCTATAATGTCGAAAAATTCAAATGTCTCTATCCTCCAAACCCTTGGACCTACATTGACGTGACTCTGACATGAAGTTGACATATACGTTTCCTCAAAATGACATAAGTTATGTTTCTCAGATTCCTACAGATCGGGAGTTATTTGAATTTTCAAAAATTGACTTTCGAATAATCTCGAAAAATTAAAATATCTCTATTCTCCGAACCCTTGGACATACATTGACGTGACTCTGACATGAAGTTGACATATACGTTTCCTCAAAATGACATAAGTTATGTTTCTCAGATTCCTACAGATCGGGAGTTATTTGAATTTTCAAAAATTGACTTTCGAATAATCTCGAAAAATTAAAATGTCTCTATCCTCCAAACCCTTTGACATACATTGACGTGACTCAGACATGAAGTTGACATATACGTTCCCTCAAAGTGACATAAGTTTTGTCTCACAGATTCCTACAGATCGGGAGATATTCGCCTTTTCAAAAATTGACTTTCGAATAATCTCGAAAAATTAAAATGTCTCTATCCTCCAAACCCTTGGACATACATTGACGTGACTCTGACATGAAGTTACATATACGTCCCTCAAAGTGACATAAGTTTTGTCTCTCAGATTCCTACAGATCGGGAGATATTTGCCTTTTCAAAAATTGACTTTCAAATAATCAAGAATAATTAAAATGTTTCTATCCTCCAAACACTTGGACATACGTTGACGTGACTCTGACATGAAGTTGACATATACGTTCCCTCAAAGTGACATAAGTGTTGTCTCTCAGATTCCTACGGATCAAAGGATATTTGCCTTTTCAGAAATTGACTTTCGAATAATCTCGAAAAATTAAAATGTCTCTATCCTCCAAACCCTTGGACATACATTGACGTGACTCTGACATGAAGTTACATATACGTTCCCTCAAAGTGACATAAGTTTTGTCTCTCAGATTCTTACAGATCGGGAGATACTTGCCTTTTCAAAAATTGACTTTCGAATAATCAAGAATAATTAAAATGTTGCAATCCTCCAAACCCTTGGACATACGTTGACGTGACTCTGACATGAAGTTGAAAAATGCGTTCCCTCAAAGTGACATAAGTGTTGTCTCTCAGATTCCTATAGATCGGGAGATATTTGCCATTTGAGAAATTGACTTTCGAATAATCTCGAAAAATTAAAATGTCTCTATCCACCAAACCCTTGGACATACCTTGACGTGACTCTGACATGAAGTTGACATATACGTTTCCTCAAAATGACATAAGTTATGTTTCTCAGATTCCTACAGTTCGGGAGATATTTGCCTTTTCAAAAATTTACTTTCGAATAATCTAGAAGAATTAAAATGTCTCTATCCTCCAAACCCTTCGACATACATTGACGTGACTCTGACATGAAGTTGACATATACGTTCCCTTAAAGTGACATAAGTTTTGTTTCTCAGATTCCTACGGATCGGGAGATATTTGCCTTTTGAGTAAATGTCTTTCGAATAATCTGGATAAATTTAAATGTCTCTATCCTCCAAACCCTTGGTCATACATTGACGAGACTCTGACATGATGTTGACATATACGTTCCCTCAAAGTGACATAAGGTTTGTCTCTCAGATTCCTACAGATCGGGAGTTATTTGCCTTTTCACAAATTTACTTTCGAATAATCTAGAAGAAATTAAATGTCTCTATCCTCCAAACCCTTGGACATACATTGACGTGACTCTGACATGAAGTTGACATATACGTTCCCTCAAAGTGACATAAGTTTTGTCTCTCACATTCCTACAAATCGGGAGATATTTGCCTTTTAATAATTGACTTTCGAATAATGTCGAAAAATTCAAATGTTTCTATCCTCCAAACCCTTGGACATACATTGACGTGACTCTGACATGAAGTTGACATATACGTTCCCTCAAAGTGACATAAGTTTTGTCTCTCAGATTGCTACAGATCGGGAGATATTTGCCTTTTCAGAAATTGACTTTCGAATAATCTCGAAAAATTTAAATGTCTCTATCCTCCAAACCCTTGGACATACATTGCCGTGACTCTGACATGAAGTTGACATATATGTTCCCTCAAAATAACATAAATTTTGTCTCTCAGATTCCTACAGATCGGTAGATATTTGCCTTTACAAAAATTGACTTTCGAATAATCTCGAAAAATTTAAATGTCTCTATCCTCCAAACCCTTTGACATACATTGACGTGACTCTGACATTAAGTTGACATATACGTTCCCTCAAAGTGACATAAGTTTTGTCACCCAGATTTCTACAGATCGGGAGATATTTGCCTTTTCAAAAATTGACTTTCGAATTATCTCGCAAAATTAAAATTCCTCTATCCTCTAAACCCTTGGACATACCTTGACGTGACTCTGACATGAAGTTGACATACACGTTCCCTCAAAATGACATAAGTTTTGTCTCTTTGATTCATACCGATCGGGAGATATTTGCCTTTTCAGAAATTTACTTTCGAATAATCTAGAAGAATTAAAATGTCTCTATCCTCCAAACCCTTGGACATACATTGACGAGACTCTGACATGAAGTTGACATATACGTTTCCTCAAAATGACATAAGTTATGTTTCTCAGATTCCTACAGTTCGGGAGATATTTGCCTTTACAAAAATTGACTTTCGAATAATCTCGAAAAATTTAAATGTCTCTATCCTCCAAACCCTTGGACATACATTGACGTGACTCTGACAGGAAGTTGACATATACGTTCCCTCAAAGTGACATAAGTTTTGTCTCTCAGATTCCTACAGATCGGGAGATATTTGCCTTTAAAAAATTGACTTTCGAATAATCTCGAGAAATTTAAATGTCTCTATCCTCCAAACCCTTGGAGATATATTGACGTGACTCTGAAATGAAGTTGACATATGCGTTCCCTCAAAGTGACATAAGGGTTGTCTCACAGATTCCTACAGATCGGGAGATATTTGCCTTTTAAAAATTGACTTTCGAATAATGTCGAAAAATTCAAATGTCTCTATCCTCCAAACCCTTGGACCTACATTGACGTGTCTATGACAAGAAGTTGACATGTACGATCCCTCAAAGTGACATAAGGTTTGTCTTTCAGATTCCTACAGATCGGGAAATATTTGCATTTTAAAAATTGACTTTCCTATAATGTCGAAAAATTCAAATGTCTCTATCCTCCAAACCCTTGGACCTACATTGACGTGACTCTGACATGAAGTTGACATATACGTTCCCTCAAAGTGACATAAGTTTTGTCTCTCAGATTGCTACAGATCGGGAGATATTTGCCTTTTCAGAAATTGACTTTCGAATAATCTCGAAAAATTAAAATGTCTCTATCCTCCAAACCCTTGGACATACATTGACGTGACTCTGACATGAAGTTGACATATATGTTCCCTCAAAATAACATAAATTTTGTCTCTCAGATTCCTACAGATCGGGAGATATTTGCCTTTACAAAAATTGACTTTCGAATAATCTCGAAAAATTTAAATGTCTCTATCCTCCAAACCCTTTGACATACATTGACGTGACTCTGACATTAAGTTGACATATACGTTCCCTCAAAGTGACATAAGTTTTGTCACCCAGATTTCTACAGATCGGGAGATATTTGCCTTTTCAAAAATTGACTTTCGAATTATCTCGCAAAATTAAAATTCCTCTATCCTCTAAACCCTTGGACATACCTTGACGTGACTCTGACATGAAGTTGACATATACGTTCCCTCAAAATGACATAAGTTTTGTCTCTTTGATTCATACCGATCGGGAGATATTTGCCTTTTCAGAAATTTACTTTCGAATAATCTAGAAGAATTAAAATGTCTCTATCCTCCAAACCCTTGGACATACATTGGCGTGACTCTGACATGAAGTTGACATATACGTTCCTCAAAGTGACATAAGTTTTGTCTCTCAGATACCTACGGATCGGGAGATATTTTCCTTTTCAGAAATTGACTTTTGAATAATCTCGAAAAATTTAAATGTCTTTATCCTCCAAACCCTTGGACATACATTGAAGTAACTTCGACGTGAATTTGACATGTACGTTCCCTCAGGGTGACATAAGGTTTGTCTCTCAGATTCCTACAGATCGGGAGATATTAGCCTTTTAAGAATTGTCTTTCGAATAATCTCGTAAAATTTATGTCTCTATCCTCCAAACCCTTGGACATACATTGACGTGACTCTGACATGAAGTTGACATTTGCGTTCCTTCAAAGTGACATAAGTTTTGTCTCTCAGATTCCTACAGATCGGGAGATATTTGCCTTTTCAAAAATTGACTTTCGAATAATCTCGAAAAATTAAAATGTCTCTATCCTCCAAACCCTTGGACATACTTTAGCGTGGGTCGGTATACAACTTTGATTGTCAACCCTTGATTTCTTGCGGGGATTGTAAGAGACCACAAAGTCTTCCAACAATAATGAATTTAATCAACTAAAACTTCTTTACAGCACAAAATAATCTCGTCTACAACACACTTCTCCTTCAAGCGATTCACACTTCAGCTCTCTTCGCAGTATTTCTTCCACAATCTCACCTACTACACTACCCTACAAGATTTTGGATGCCTCTGATCTCCAAGATGACTTCTATCTCTATCTTATTGACTGGTCTTCAGATAATGTGTTAAACGTGGGATTAGGAACTTGCGTATATCTTTTTTGTGCAAGCACAAATCAGGCTGGAAGGCTGTGTGATTTATCTGGAGATGACACCTCTGTAACTTCAGTTGCATGGAATGAACACATGAGTATTGACCAGACTGTTTTTACTGAGATAGTTGAAAAATATTTCTGTTAAATTTGAATTTGGTTGTAAGATTTGAGGTTTTCACAGCGGTGAGTATGAAGATTTCCGTTTTCTGGGTTGTTGCGCTGTGTAGTATTCATTTGCCCTGTTAATGGAGGCAGCTCGTCCTCAGAAACGTTGGTAAACTATCGACCATACTACATGGCGCATCAACCCAGAAGACAGAAATCTTGAATTTGGTTTTTGCTGTGTTTGTTGTTAAACTTGAAGTATGTGTTGTGCATAAATACATTATTAATTGTATAGGAAAATTATCACGCAGTGCATAAAGTTGATGCAGGCTTTGGTCACCCGTCACCAGAATACTATGTGACATGATTGTTGGTTTACAGTTGACACATTTGTTTATTGGAGAGCAGGTCCTGATATTAGGTGGCCAATATTTCATAAGCTTTGCATAGCTTCTTCCCCATTAACACTCTACTACTGTGCTTTTTTATACCATATTATTGGAGTTTGTTTTCAACTGTAGCTGACATATGACTTGTAGAATTTGTGTTTGAAGTTATAGCAAAAGAAGGTCCCTTTCTTATAGAGCGACACCAGATCAGGAAGGGCTATTATGTGTCGGACTTGACTTTTCATTGCCTGTCATAAAGTAACTTTCCTCAGGCTTGTCTCATGCCCTGTAAGTCTGTGGACTTGTGTTCTGAATTCTGAAAGTTGCCAAGTTCCCCATTTTGGCATCTTGTTGTTGCTGCAATTCTGCTTCTACTCATCTTCCTTGTACCCATCTCAAATCAGTGTCAACTGCTAGCCCCATTTCTGTGGGTGCTTTCTGGTTTTCATTTTATGTTTTGTGTCCATGACAAAGGAAACACCTTGTTATTTCTGAAGTTCACTGTTGTGTGCATTAGAAGAAATCTGAAGAATTTGGATTTCTTGTTGCAAACTTCCTGGAGGAAGGTGGAGAATAATTGTGTCCTCCACCTGCCAAGTGAGGGAGACCAAGCCCAAAATTTTAGTGGTTTGTCTGTTAGAGATTGTTGTCCTGAGGTAGCCATATTTATTTCAAGATACATGCATTTGTCTGTATAACTTTGGCTTGTGGGTGAGAGCCATGTCAGTTGTTTAGTATTAACAATAATTTTTGGAAACATTGCAGTACACACATTCAAGGTGGGTATGAGATGGGGCTAGTTATGAGGGCGTTATTTACTCTCAAAGCCAACCAACCAACCAAAAAGCTAACTGAGGGCAGAGGCCTGCTTAAGCGCAAGCATCGTCCCTACCTAGGTGAAACCATTCCTGCACACAAGGCGCATTGCTGGAAATGGTAAACGGTCTTAATATAAAAAAAACGGAAATTTTGCTAACGCTAACGGGGTTTCGTCGTGGCGGGAGCCCCGACCATTCAAACTGGGATCCGTTGCTGCTGATGGGAGGTTATCCCGTCAGGCAAGTTGTCCAAAGGAATTTGGTTGGTTGGATCTCTGGGGTTTGAACCCAGAGAGGGAGGGGCCGTTTCGGCTGAAGGCCTCTGCGGCATGGGGGGAAGATCACTTCAGCTGATGGCCTCCATGATCGGGGGGGAGGGAGGCGGGCCGTGCCCCTATTAAGTTATACCCTGGCATTCGCCTTACAACTGAGGAAAAGCACGGAAAACCTCAGTCAGGGTAGCCGAGTAGTCTAACCACTCGTTGTGCCGACTTGGCCGTCTTTTGGGGACGGCCTCGGCTGGCCTGCTGAACATCGGTCGCCCTCGGTTGCCCTTGGGCGACCTCTGTCCGTTCTCCACTCGCGTGGTCGGTTTTCATACCACTCTCCACTCGGTCCCACCGCGTCTGCCTGATCAGTCCTCCACCAATGCTCACTCTCAAATTTCACTCTCAAAGCCAACCAACCAAACCAACCAAAGAAGCTAACTGAGGGCAGAGGCCTGCGCAAGCGCAAGCATCGTCCCTACCTAGGTGAAACCATTCCTGCGCACAAGACGCATTGCTGGAAATGGTAATCGGTCGTAATATAAGAACGGAAATTTTGCTAACTCTAACGGGGTTTCGTCGTGGCGGGAGCCTCGACCATTCAAACTGGGATTTGTTGCTGCTGATGGGAGGTTATCCTGTCAGGCAAGTTGTCGAAGGAATTTGGTTGGTTGGGTCTCTGGGGTATGAACCCAGAGAGGGAGGGGCCGTTTCGGCTGAAGGCCTCTGCGGCATGGGGGGAAGATCACTTCAGCTGATGGCCTCCATGATCGGGGGGAAGGGTGGCGGGCCGTGCCCCTATTAAGTTATACCCTGGCATTCGCCTTACAACTGAGGAAAGCACGAAAAACCTCAGTCAGGGTAGCCGAGTAGTCTAACCACTCGTTGTGCTGACTTGGCCGTCTTTTGGGGATGGCTTCGGCTGGCCTGCTGAACATCAGTCGCCCTCGGTTGCCCTTGGGTGAACTCTGGCAGCCCTCATTCGGCACGAGTGTCTTCCGAGTTGCCGAACTAAGGGGTTCCCCACACCAGCTAACCTCGAGTCAAACCTCTCAGTTAGTGCTCTGATGTGGTCGGCAAAGAAAGGGACCCCCAGATCCTCATGTATTTGCCTGTTACTAACGTACCAGGGCGCGTTAGTAACAATTCGAAGACACTTGGATTGCAGAACTTGCAGCTTCTGGACGTGGCTGTGGGCAGCTGACCTCCAGATCGGGCATGCGTAATCCATTATGGGACGGATGAGCTGCTTATAGAGTAGTACACCGTTCCTGATTGACAGGCCACTTCTCCTATTGATAAGCGGGCCTAGCACACCTAATCGTTGCGCTGCCTTCTTTCCCACTTGGTTGACGTGCGCCGACCAAGTAAGCCCGGCGTCAAGGGTGACCCCCAGATACTGTGCTGTTTTGACCCATTGGATCGGCTGTCCGAGGAACTGCACTGCTCGGGGCTGTTGGATGTGTCTTCTCGCGGAAATGAAGAGAACCGCGGTGCTCTTCGAGACGTTGATAGCAATCCTCCAGGCCCTGAGCCAGAGCTCAAGTCTACTGAGGTAGGTCTCCAGATACCTGACGAGAAGCGTTGGGCTACGGGACGTGACTACTAGAGCCGTGTCGTCCGCGTATTGTGCTAACTCGACGTGGCGGGACGGTGTGGGTATGTCGTTGACATACAGACTGAAGAGCACAGGGGAGAGAATTCCGCCCTGCACAACTCCAGCCCGCATGGTACGACGTGTGGACATGGCCGACTGGAAGGATGTCTGGAATGTCCGGTCAGCGAGGTAGGAAGAGATGGTTTTTACCAAGTACGACGGGAAGTTGAGGACGGTCAGTTTGTATAGGAGGCCTTGGACCCAGACTGTGTCGAAGGCTTTGGCCACGTCCAGGAAAACCGCGCCGGTTAGCCGCTTCTCATCAAGGTTTCTGTTGACCCTTTCGACGAGGCGAGCCAGCTGTAACGATGTGCTGTGTCTGGGTCGAAACCCAAACTGCTCGTCGCGCAGCAGCCCGCGTTCACTGACCTCGTGTAGGACCCTCGTTAGTAGGATTTTCTCGCAGAGTTTGCCGACCGTGTCGAGAAGACTGATGAACTATAGGAAGAAGGTAGCGTGGGGTCCTTCCCCGGCTTCAGTATGGACACCACTCGAGCGTGTTTCCATGCCGAGGGGAAGTGTTGCCTGCGAAGGACCGCGTTGAACACTTTCGTGAGAAAGGTTACCGCGCGTCGTGGGAGATGTTTCAGGACCCTGTTCGGTATACCGTTGGGGCCCGGAGCCTTGCCAAGCTTGAGTCCCTTGATGGCCTGGGCGACCTCCGATGGACTGGTTAATTTTGGTTCATTTACAGGGGCATACTCGTATGCTCGCATCGCCTCGTTAACCATGTCAATTGTAGTCAGGTCCGACGGGTAGTCTACCGGCTGGAACTGGACCTCAAGGCTGTCGGCTAGGGCTTCTGCCTTCTCGGGGTTCGAGAGAGCCAGTCCTCCCATCACTAAGAAGGGGGGCGACGGAGTGGGGACTCGCATCACACGCTTGGTCATTTTCCAAAGCGACTGGTCCTCGCAGTCCAAGGATTCGAGCGTGTCGCTCCACTGTTCGTTCCGCCACTCGTTGAGACGATAGGTCACCGACCTCTGGAGTCGATTGACCTGGGTCTTAAGAGCGGGGTCTCTTGTGACCTGCCATCGCCTCCTCAGCCGGTTCTTCAGGCGTATTTCATCTCGAATACTAGCGGGTAGAAGCGGTCGCCTGTCAATGCGGGGTCGAAGCTTGGGAGCGGACGCTGCTGTGGCTTCCAGGATAGCACTGGTCAGCTCCTCGACGCACTTGTCAATTTCTTCCTCGTCGTTTACCACGGGGTTCCCCGGTAGTCTGCTTTCGAGGCAAGCCTGGAATGCAGCCCAGTCCATTCTCGCGAAGTCCGGGCGATCAGGCAGGTTTTGAAAGGACGATCGGCACGTGGTGTCGACGAGGACGGGCAGGTGATCTGAGCTGAGTGCGGGGCAGACAGTCAGGTGCACCGGTAGGACGAAGTCCTTGATGAGGACAATATCAAGGACGTCAGGTGTGGCGTTGTGTGTGTAGGGAGCCGTGGTTGGAGAATCCGGCCCGTAGATGAAGCAGGAATTTCTGTTGGCGTAATCACGCAGGAGCGAGCCCCTAGTAGAGATAAGGCTAGAATTCCAGTCCGTGTGTTTCGCGTTGAGGTCACCAGCCAAGAGGACCGGGAAACCCCCGCTCAAGCACTCGGTCAGGTCCGACTCTATCCATGGCCGGGTGGGTGCGAGGTATGCCGCCACTAGCTTGACTTTCCTGGTTGCCAGTACCAGGTGAATGGCGGTTGCTTCTAGTTGTTGTAGACCCGATACCGGCACAGGGTAATGATCAATGCCCCTGCGGACAAGGATCGCTGTGCCACCCCCTAGCGTCGGGCGGTCCGTACGGTGGCAAACGTAGTTCGCGAACCTCAAGGCCCGACCCGACGTGAGGTGCGTCTCGTTCAGGAGGCAAACATCGACTCCGTAGTCACCGAGGAACTGCTCCAGCTCCAGCTTCCTGTCGCGGACACCGTCGGCGTTCCAGTAAGCCAGCCGCAAGGCCTTGCTACCGTGTCCTCTAGGCCGTGCAGTCATTGTCGGCCATGAAGAGGAGAACGGTTTTGAGGAGGGCTCGCGGACGAGACCCCCCGGGGGGGAGTGAATGGATCGCGGCGAGGAGACGTCGTGTCAACTCAATGCAGACCCGTGGTGAGAGGGTTTCCAGGATATCTGAGATGTCCTGGAGCGGTGATTGACCCTTGGGTGGGGTGGGGTCAGTCTTCTTGAGAGCAGGTGCTGTGGGATTTGCCACCGGCGCCACAGGACGAGCGGGCTTGGCACGGCCGCCCTTGGGGATAGTCTGCCGCTCAGTCTGTACAATGGCTCCAGTTGGCGTTGGGGCGGGGTTCTTCATAGCCGCAGCCTTGACGACGCGGCCACCACGGACCACGTGGTTCCACCCAGGGCCCAAGTTCTCCTGCTCGAGGGAAGGCTTAGCTAGCGCCGATTTGGGCGCTGGCAGGCGCGTGGAGACGTCGTCCTTTCGGCCGCGATCCCCTTTCGCACGCTGTGCAGCGGCCGTCTTGGCTTCCTTCCACTTACTGCAACCTCTATAGTTCGCAGTGTGGTTGCCTCCGCAGCTGCAGCACTTAAGTTGTTGCTTGGGGGTGGCACACGACCCGGATGGGTGAGCGTCCCCGCAGGCCACGCACCTGGGTGCATAACCGCAGTTCCGCTGCGTGTGCCCGAAGCGTTGGCACCGTTTACACTGCATGGGCCCCTTTGGTGCAACATATGTTTCTACCTTGACCCGCAGACCGCAGATCTCAGTAAGGGAACGCACTTTCGCCACGTCGGGGCCTCGTGCTACCGACACTATAAAGTGTGGCGTAAGGGGACGGTCACCGTCCTGGTCCATGGCCCGGCGCCTCGATCGCAGTTGCATGACCCCCTGCACAGCAATGTGCATGGCGGCCAGCTCCTCGCGTACCTCGGCCTCAGGCATGCGCACTCCCAGGTTTTTAATCAGCAGGCGCACGCACCGATCCTCAGGGAGGGAGAATGTGTGAAAACTCACACCCTCGCCCTCATCGAGGGACCGCAGGACCCTGACGGTGGCCCGGAACCCGTCGGCGGTCTCAGGCACAAGAGCCAGAAGGTCTCCCTTCATCTGCGCCACGATCCCGCAGGCCAACTCCGCGCGAATCCTATGCAGGAAGCTGCGTACGTCCTTCACCCCAGAGACGTACACCGGGGTTTTGTTACGGCGCTCCCCCGGAGCCGTTTTGTCCACTTGAGCGTTGGAAGAAGAAGCGGCGTCAGATGACACACCAGTGAGCGGCCCGGACAGGTCCCCAGTCACCTCCATCGAGGAAGAGGGTCCCGGCTGGGAGCCGGGTCCCTTGGCTGAGGGCTGCACTGTCCTGCTCATGGAAGCGGTGGATGATACTCTCAAAGCAACCAACCAAAAACCAACCAAAGAAGCTAACTGAGGGCAGAGGCCTGCGCAAGCGCAAGCATCGTCCCTACCTAGGTGAAACCATTCCTGCGCACAAGACGCATTGCTGGAAATGGTAATCGGTCGTAATATAAGAACGGAAATTTTGCTAACGCTAACGGGGTTTCGTCGTGGCGGGAGCCTCGACCATTCAAACTGGGATTTGTTGCTGCTGATGGGAGGTTATCCTGTCAGGCAAGTTGTCGAAGGAATTTGGTTGGTTGGGTCTCTGGGGTATGAACCCAGAGAGGGAGGGGCCGTTTCGGCTGAAGGCCTCTGCGGCATGGGGGGAAGATCACTTCAGCTGATGGCCTCCATGATCGGGGGGAAGGGTGGCGGGCCGTGCCCCTATTAAGTTATACCCTGGCATTCGCCTTACAACTGAGGAAAGCACGGAAAACCTCAGTCAGGGTAGCCGAGTAGTCTAACCACTCGTTGTGCTGACTTGGCCGTCTTTTGGGGATGGCTTCGGCTGGCCTGCTGAACATCAGTCGCCCTCGGTTGCCCTTGGGTGAACTCTGGCAGCCCTCATTCGGCACGAGTGTCTTCCGAGTTGCCGAACTAAGGGGTTCCCCACACCAGCTAACCTCGAGTCAAACCTCTCAGTTAGTGCTCTGATGTGGTCGGCAAAGAAAGGGACCCCCAGATCCTCATGTATTTGCCTGTTACTAACGTACCAGGGCGCGTTAGTAACAATTCGAAGACACTTGGATTGCAGAACTTGCAGCTTCTGGACGTGGCTGTGGGCAGCTGACCTCCAGATCGGGCATGCGTAATCCATTATGGGACGGATGAGCTGCTTATAGAGTAGTACACCGTTCCTGATTGACAGGCCACTTCTCCTATTGATAAGCGGGCCTAGCACACCTAATCGTTGCGCTGCCTTCTTTCCCACTTGGTTGACGTGCGCCGACCAAGTAAGCCCGGCGTCAAGGGTGACCCCCAGATACTGCGCTGTTTTGACCCATTGGATCGGCTGTCCGAGGAACTGCACTGCTCGGGGCTGTTGGATGTGTCTTCTCGCGGAAATGAAGAGAACCGCGGTGCTCTTCGAGACGTTGATAGCAATCCTCCAGGCCCTGAGCCAGAGCTGAAGTCTACTGAGGTAGGTCTCCAGATACCTGACGAGAAGCGTTGGGCTACGGGACGTGACTACTAGAGCCGTGTCGTCCGCGTATTGTGCTAACTCGACGTGGCGGGACGGTGTGGGTATGTCGTTGACATACAGACTGAAGAGCACAGGGGAGAGAATTCCGCCCTGCACAACTCCAGCCCGCATGGTACGACGTGTGGACGTGGCCGACTGGAAGGATGTCTGGAATGTCCGGTCAGCGAGGTAGGAAGAGATGGTTTTTACCAAGTACGACGGGAAGTTGAGGACGGTCAGTTTGTATAGGAGGCCTTGGACCCAGACTGTGTCGAAGGCTTTGGCCACGTCCAGGAAAACCGCGCCGGTTAGCCGCTTCTCATCAAGGTTTCTGTTGACCCTTTCGACGAGGCGAGCCAGCTGTAACGATGTGCTGTGTCTGGGTCGAAACCCAAACTGCTCGTCGCGCAGCAGCCCGCGTTCACTGACCTCGTGTAGGACCCTCGTTAGTAGGATTTTCTCGCAGAGTTACTGTCAAAGCCGATTGTCAATCGGCTTTTATACAAATACAACAATGTCTATGCAACAATGCTAAACGCAACAATGCTAAACGCAACAATGTCAATAATAATACAACAATGCATGAATACAACAATGTCTATAAACTAACAACAATGCCAACCCCAACACATCACACTACCCCCTCCTTAAAGCTGCTCGTCCCGAGCAGCACCCAAATACGGCGCCAACCTGTCCAGGTGGACTACCATCATCCGGGTCCGGGTATGCCGCTGAATCCGATAAACCACGTCGTTGATTCTGGTTACCACCCTGTAGGGGCCCTCCCAAGATGTTTGTAGCTTGGGAGACTTCCCTTTTGTCCGGGTAGGATGATACAACCACACGCGATCTCCCTCCTGGAAGCCAGCCGAGTTTGCCAGGCGATCATAGCGTGCCTTCATCCGGTCGCTGGCCATCTTCAGATGCTGGCGGGCATGGTTATGCGCGTCATGAAGTCGTTCCTCGAGATCCGCCGCATAATCGGTTGTCGACTTCTCCCTATCTGGTGGAGACCCGAACATAAGGTCGCACGGCAGGCGTAGCTCCCTCCCAAACACTAGGCTGGCCGGTGTTACCCCCGTAGTCTCGTGGGTCGAGGCTCGGTACGCCAGGAGGAAGAGAGGCAGTCTGGTGTCCCAGTCCCGCTGATGTGATGAGACGACCTTCTGTAGATGTTCTTCGACCGTTTTCACATAGCGCTCTACCATGCCGTCCGACTGTGGGTGCAGAGGAGTGGTGCGAGTCTTGGCCACCCCCAGACGCTGCAACACTTCTTGGAGCAGTCGGGATTCAAAGTTCCGGCCCTGGTCGCTGTGCAGCTCCCTCGGAACTCCGAAGCGGCAGAAGAAATTGCTTATGAGTACATCTGCCACTGTTGATGCCTCCTGATTGGGTATGGCATAGACCTCTGGCCATTTCGTAAAATAATCCATTGCGATCAGGAGATAGCGGTTTCCTGCGTCGCTCCTCGGGAAGGGTCCCGCGATGTCTATGGCGATCCTCTCAAATGGAGCGCCCACGTTGTATTGGCGCATGAGGCCGCGACTTCTGGTCCTGGGGCCCCGGCTGGCGGCACATGTGTCACATTGCCGACACCATTGCTCCACGTCGCTCCTAGAGTGTAGCCAGTAGTAACGCCGCCTGACTTTGTCCAGGGTTTTGTTAATTCCCAGGTGTCCCCCAGAAGACCCTCCATGAACCTCGGCCAGAACCACCTTTATCTTATTTCGTGGCAGGACCAATTGAGCCGTCTTCGCTTTACCATCCGCCGACTCCCAGTCTAGGACATTTCTCACTGCAGTCCTCGTCCCATTTCTCACTGCAGTCCTCGTCCCATTTCTCACTGCAGTCCTCGTAACATTTCTCACTGCAGTCCTCGTAACATTTCTCACTGCAGTCCTCGTCCCAGACCCCACTGCAGTGAGAACTGGAACGAGGACTGCAGTAAAAAATATTATGAGGACTGCAGTGATAAATATTACGAGGACTGCAGTGAGAAATGTTACGAGGACTGCAGTGAGAAATGTCCTAGATATTTCGCTTCCTTCTGGAACATCCGACACTTTCCGGAGTTCAGCTTAAGTCCGGCTTCCCTGAGCCTCTGGAGCACTTCCCTCAGATTATTCAAGTGCTCTCGGAATGTCCGACCAATGACGATGACATCATCCAGGTAGACCAAGCAGGATTTGTGCGTCAGGCCCCGCAGGACGGACTCCATCAGCCGCTCGAACGTTGCCGGAGCGTTGCAAAGGCCGAATGGCATTACCGTGAATTGCCACAGCCCCTGTCCAGTAGAGAATGCAGTCTTCTCTTTATCCTCGGGATGCAGGGCCACCTGCCAGTAGCCACTCTTTAGGTCTAATGTCGAGAACCATTTGGCCCCTGCCAGTGTGTCTAGGGTGTCGTCGATCCTGGGCAGTGGGAAGCAATCCTTCTTGGTGACGTTATTCAGCTTCCTGTAGTCAACGCAGAACCGCAGTTCCCCGTTCTTCTTTCGCACAAGCACGACGGGTGACGACCACGGGCTGTCTGATGCCTCGATCATACCTTGTTCCCCCATGTCCCTTAGCATACCGTCCACCTCTTCTTGTTTTGCTAACGGAAGCCTCCGAGGAGGCTGACGGATCGGACGAGCATCGCCTGTGCTGATGCGGTAGAGCACTCTGTCCGTCCGCCCATAACCATTGTTTTCTGTTACGAAGACATCCTGAAAGTCGAGGACCAATGACTTCAACTCCCTGGCTTCCATTGTCGTCAGGTTCAGGATAGCATCGGCGACCATGCCCTGCAGCGGCATGCACAGTTCTCTATTCTGCGACGGAGGTTCTGTATTGCCAGCCGGGCCCGCCCACGTGACCGGTTCACACAGGCCCAGGGTTGTGCCTTCCGCCAGCACTTGGTCGCCGTCCCCGACATTCACAATTCTCACAGGCACGCTGCGCTGGGTGCGGACTAGCGCCCTGGCTACGTATAGTCCTTCTCGTGGTAAAGGGTCCACACCAGGTTCTATTATTCCGCTCGCCGTTCCCACGGGGTCGTTCATCCGTGCCATCACCACCCTCTCGCACCGCGCCGGTATTATCTCCTCGCTGGCTAATGTCAGGCGTGTGGATCGGGGTCTGCTCCGAGGGCCCCACAGAGATATCTCTTCTTGGCCCAGTCGCAACACTTGGCGTCCTAGGTCCACCGTCGCATCGTAAGCTCGCAGGACGTCCAGCCCCAGGATGATCTCGTCCGTGACGTCGGCTACAAAAATCCATGTGCGGATGACACTTTGCCCCAGCGTTAGCTCAACTAACACCTCTTTCAAAACGGGGATGGTTTCACCGGACGCTGTCTGCAGCACGTACGGTCTGCTCGGCTCCCTCTCTGATTCTCCCGCTCGACGTCGGGCCTGGCGATGGTCACTGCAGCTTCGGTGTCGATGGTCACATTACAGCGTCTTCCCCGAATCCAGCCTTCGGTGATCAGACCGTCGTCACTCCTCTTGGTGACCACGCTCAGTGTAAAGCGAGGGGAAGGGGGTGGTGGGGCCGACGGTTCCCTCCATACGCCGGCCATTACTCGTTTCCCGAGACCTGGTTGGTCCTTGCGGAGACCTGCGGACACCATCTCATCAGGTGGCCGGGGGCGCCGCACTGCCAGCACACCGGTCGCCCCCATCCAGAACGTCTATCCTGGGGCGATCGCTCCTCCGTCGGGTCCTTTGACTGTATTTGACGCACCGTTAGTGTTGATCCTGCGGCTGCCTTTGCTGCCTGTAGCTTCAGGGCCTGTCCGAGTGCTTCATTGAGGGATCGGTCCCCGCCCATTAGTAGGTGTTGCTTAATCTCTCGGTCTCCCAGGCCGTCGATGAAAGCGTGAGCGGCCTCCCTCTGCAAGAAATCTGCGGGAAGCCCTACGAACGCTCGATGGGCCTGCTTATCTATTACCGCTGCGAATTCCTGCAGAGTTTCGCCCCTCCCCTGCGTCCTTGATTTCAACTGAGATCGGTAGACCGCCGCCAGCTGATGGTCCCCGTAACGGCCCTCTAATGCGTTGAGGATGTCGTCGTAGGCCGCCCCAACAGGAAGGCCATGCAGGATGTCAGCAGCCTGCCCCTGAAGTACGGCAAGGAGATGCGTTACCTTCTCCCCAGACGTCCAGCCATTGTGGTTGGCCACAGCCTCAAACTGCCGATGAAATACTGTCCAAGACGTGGATCCGTCGAACTTAGGCGGTTTCACACGGTTCGTGCCACCCACGAACGTTCCGGCCCCTCCGTGCCTTGTTCGGGCCTCCACCGCCTGCAGCCGTGTCTCGAACTCGCGCCGCGTGGCCTCTAACTTTTGTCCGATATCGTCGGTGATCCTTTCCTCTAATTCCACCTGACTGCAGCTCAGGGCGCTTATTTCTTCCGAAAAATGTGCGCCTAGATTTTCTTGTAGCTGTTCCTGGCTGACATCCATCTTGTCTTCAAGATTTTCCTGAAGCTGTTGCTGGATGCATGTAAACTGGTCTCGTAGCTGTTTCTGGCTGTCCTGAAGCTGTCTCCGGCATTCATCCAGCTTGTCTTCAAGATTGTCCTGAAGCTGTTGCTGGATGCATGTGAACTGGTCTCGTAGCTGTTTCTGGCTGTCCTGAAGCTGTTTCTGGCTGGCATCCATCTTGTCTTCAAGATTGTCCTGCAGATGTTGCTGGTCGTTGCTCAGACTCTGCAATCTTTCCAGTATTTTTTGCAGTACACAATCCATGGTTGACAATCCCACTTCTGACACCAATGTAGCGTGGGTCGCTATACAACCTTGATTGTCAACCCTTGATTTCTTGCGGGGATTGTAAGAGACCACAAAGTCTTCCAACAATAATGAATTTAATCAACTAAAACGTCTATACAGCACAAAATAATCTCGTCTACAACACACTTCTCCTACAAGCGATTCAAACTTCAGCTCTCTTCGCAGTATTTCTTTCACAATCTCACCTACTACACTACTCTCAAAGCCGATTGTCAATCGGCTTTTACACAAATACAACAATGCTAAACGCAACAATTCTAAACGCAATAATGTTAAACGCAACAATGCTAAACGCAACAATGTCAATAAGAATACAACAATGCACGAATACAACAATGTCTATAAACTAACAACAATGCCAACCCCAACACATCACAATACATTGAAGTGACTCTGACATGAAGTTGACATATACGTTCCCTCAAAGTGACATAAGTTTTGTCTCTCAGATTCATACCGATCGGGAGATATTTGCCTTTTCAAAAATTGACTTTCGAATAATCTCGAAAAATTAAAATTCCTATATCCTCCAAACACTTGGACATACATTGACGTGACTCTGACATGAAGTTGACATATACGTTCCCTCAAAGTGACATAAGTGTTGTCTCTCAGATTCCTACAGATCGGGAGATATTTGCCTTTTCAAAAATTAACTTTCGAATAATCTCGAAAAATTAAAATGTCTCTATCCTCCAAACCCTTGGACATACATTGACGTGACTCTGACATGACGTTGACATATACGTTCCCTCAAAGTGACATAAGTTTTGTCTCTCAGATTGCAACAGATCGGGAGATATTTGCCTTTTCAAAAATTGACTTTCGAATAATCTCAAAAAATTAAAATGCCTCTGTCCTCCAAACACTTGGACATATATTGACGTGACTCTGACATCAAGTTGACATATACGTTCCCTCAAAGTGACATAAGGTTTGTCTCTAAGATTCTTATAGATCGGGAGGTATTTGTCTTTTCAAAAATTGACTTTCGAATAATCTCGAAAAATTAAAATGTCTCTATCCTCCAAACCCTTGGACATACATTGACCAGACTCTGACATCAAGTTGACATATACGTTCCCTCAAAGTGACATAAGTTTTGTCTCTCAGATTCCTACAGATCGGCAGATATTTGCCTTCACAGAAATTTACTGACGAATAATCTAGAAGAATTAAAATGTCTCTATCCTCCAAACCCCTGGACATACATTGACGTGACTCTGACATGAAGTTGACATATACGTTCCCTCAAAGTGACATAAGTTTTGTCTCTCAGATTGCTACAGATCGGGAGATATTTGCCTTCTCAAAAATTTACTTTCGAATAATCTCGAAAAATTAAAATGTCTCTATCCTCCAAACCCTTGGACATACATTGACTACACTCTGACATGAAGTTGACATATACGTTCCCTCAAAGTGACATAAGTTTTGTCTCTCAGATTCCTACAGATCGGCAGATATTTGCCTACGCAAAAATTTACTGTCGAATAATTTAGAAGAATTTAAATGTCTCTATCCTTCAAACCCTTGGACATACATTGACGTGACTCTGACAGGAAGTTCACATATACGTTCCCTCAAAGTGACATAAGTTTTGTCTCTCAGATTCCTACGGATCGGAAGATATTTGCCTTTTGAGAAATTGACTTTCGAATAATCTCGAAAAATTTAAATGTCTCTATCCTCCAAACCCTTGGACATACCTTGACGTGACTCTGTCATGAAGTTGACATATACGTTACCTCAAAGTGACATAAGTGTTGTCTCTCAGATTCATACCGATCGGGAGATATTTGCCTTTTCATAAATTGACTTTCGAATAATCTCGCAAAATTAAAATGCCTCTGTCCTCCAATCCCTTGGACATACATTGACGTGACACTGACATGAAGTTGACATATACGTTCCCTCAAAGTGACATAAGTGTTGTCTTTCAAATTCCTACGGATCGGGAGATATTTGCCATTTCAGAAATTGACTTTCGAATAAACTCGAAAAATTAAAATATCTCTATCGTCCGAACCCTTTTACATACATTGAAGTGAATCTGACATGAAGTTGACATATACGTTCCCTCAAAGTGACATAAGGTTTGTCTCTCAGATTCCAATAGATCGGGAGATATTTCCCTTTTCAGAAATTGACTTTCGAATAATCTCGAAAAATTTAAATGTCTCTATCCTCCAAACCCTTGGACATACATTGACGTGACTCTGACATGACGTTGACATATACGTTCCCTCAAAGTGACATAAGTTTTGTCTCTCAGATTGCTACAGATCGGGAGATATTTGCCTTTTCAAAAATTGACTTTCGAATAATCTCAAAAAATTAAAATGCCTCCGTCCTCCAAACACTTGGACATATATTGACGTGACTCTGACATCAAGTTGACATATACGTTCCCTCAAAGTGACATAAGGTTTGTCTCTCAGATTCCTATAGATCGGGAGGTATTTGTCTTTTCAAAAATTGACTTTCGAATAATCTCGAAAAATTAAAATGTCTCTATCCTCCAAACCCTTGGACATACATTGACTAGACTCTGACATGAAGTTGACATATACGTTCCCTCAAAGTGACATAAGTTTTGTCTCTCAGATTCCTACAGATCGGCAGATATTTGCCTTCTCAAAAATTTGCTGTCGAATAATCTAGAAGAATTTAAATGTCTCTATCCTTCAAACCCTTGGACATACTTTGACGTGACTCTGACATGAAGTTGACATATACGTTCCCTCAAAGTGACATAAGTTTTGTCTCTCAGATTCCTACGGATCGGGAGATATTTGCTTTTTCAGAAATTGACTTTCGAATAATCTCGAAAAATTAAAATGTCTCTATCCTCCAAACCCTTAGACATACATTGACGAGACTCTGACATCAAGTTGACATATAAGTTCCCTCAAAGTGACATAAGGTTTGTATCTCAGATGCCTACAGATTGGGAGATATTTGCCTTTTAAAAATTGACTTTCAAATAATCTCTAAAAATTTAAATGTCTCTATCCTCCAAACCCTTGGACATACATTGACGTGACTATGACATGAAGTTGACATATACGTTCCCTCAAAGTGACATAAGTTTTGTCTCTCAGATTAATACAGATCGGGAGATATTTGTCTTTTAAAAATTGACTTTCGTAAAATCTCGAAAAATGAAAATGTCTCTATCCTCCAAACCCTTGGACATACATTGACGTGACTCTGACAAGACATTTACATATACGTTCCCTTAAAGTGACATAAGTTTCGTCTCTCAGATTCCTACAGATCGGGAGATATTTGCCTTTTAAAAATTGACTTTCGAATAATCTCTAAAAATTTAAATGTCTCTATCCTCCAAACCCTTGGACATACTTTGACGTAACTCTGACATGAAGTTGACATATGCGTTCCCTCAAAGTGACATAAGGTTTGTCTCTCAGATGCCTACAGATCGGGAGATCTTTGCCTTTTAAAAATTGACTTTCGAATAATCTCGAAAAATTAAAATATCTCTATCGTCCAAACCCTTCGACATACATTGACGAGATTCTGACATGTAGTTGACATATACGTTCCCTCAAAGTGACATAAGTGTTTTCTCTCAGATTCCTACAGATCGGGAGATATTTGCCTTTTAAAAATTGACTTTCGAATAATCTCTAAAAATTTAAATGTCTCTATCCTCCAAACCCTTGGACATACATTGACGTGACTCTGATAGGAAGTTGACATATATGTTCCCTCAAAGTGACATAAGGTTTGTCTCTCAGATACCTATAGATCGGGAGGTATTTGCCTTTAAAAAATTGACTTTCGAATAATCTCGAAAAATTTAAATGTCTCTATCGTCCAAAACCCTGGACATACATTGACGAGACTCTGACATGAAGTTGACATAAGCGTTCCCTCAACGTGACATAAGTTTTGACTCTCAGATTCCTACAGATCGGGAGATATTTGCCTTTTAAAAATTGACTTTCGAATAATCTCGAAAAATTAAAATGTCTCTTTCCTCCAAACCCTTTGACATACATTGACGTGACTATGACAAGAAGTTGACATCTACGTTCCCTCAAAGTGACATTAGTTTTGTCTCTCAGATTAATACAGATCGGGAGATATTTGCCTTTTCAATAATTGACTTTCGAATAATCTCGAAAAATTAAAATGTCTCTATCCTCCAAACCCTTGGACATGCATTGACGAGACTCTGACATGAAGTTGACATATGCGTTCCCTCAAGGTGACATAAGGTTTGTCTCTCAGATGACAATAGATCGGGAGATATTTGACTTTTAAAAATTGACTTTCGAATAATCTCGAAAAATTAAAATGTCTCTATCGTCCAAAACCTCGGACATACATTGACGAGACTCTGACATGAAGTTGACATACGCGTTCCCTCAAAGTGACATAAGGTTTGTCTCTCAGATGCCTACAGATCGGGAGATAATTGCCTTTTAAAAATTGACTTTCAAATAATCTCTAAAAATTTAAATGTCTCTATCCTCCAAACCCTTGGACATATATTGACGTGACTATGACATGAAGTTGACATATACGTTCCCTCAACGTGACATAAGTTTTGTCTCTCAGATTAATACAGATCGGGAGATATTTGTCTTTTAAAAATTGACTTTCGAAAAATCTCGAAAAATGAAAATGTCTCTATCCTCCAAACCCTTGGACATACATTGACGTGACTCTGACAGGACATTTACATATATGTTCCCTCAAAGTGACATAAGTTTTGTCTCTCAGATTCCTACAGATCGGGAGATATTTGCCTCTTAAAAATTGACTTTCGAATAATCTCGAAAAATTTAAATGTCTCTATCGTCCAAAACCTTGGACATACATTGACGAGACTGTGACATGAAGTTGACATATGCGTTCCCTCAAAGTGACATAAGTTTTGTCTCTCAGATTAATACAGATCGGGAGATATTTGCCTTTTAAAAATTGACTTTCGAATAATCTCGAAAAATTAAAATGTCTCTTTCCTCCAAACCCTTCGACATACATTGACGTGACTATGACAAGAAGTTGACATATACGTTCCTTCAAAGTGACATTAGTTTTCTCTCAGATTAATACAGATCGGGAGATATTTGCCTTTTCAAAAATTGACTTTCGAATAATCTCGAAAAATTAAAATGTCTCTATCCTCCAAACCCTTGGACATGCATTGACAGGACTCTGACATGAAGTTGACATATGCGTTCCCTCAAAGTGACATAAGGTTTGTCTCTCAGATGCCAATAGATCGGGAGATATTTGCCTTTTAAAAATTGACTTTCGAATAATCTCGAAAAATTAAAAAGTCTCTATCGTCAAAAACCTTGTACATTCATTGGTGTGCCTCTGACAGCAAGTTGACATATACGTTCCCTCAAAGTGACATAAGTTTTGTCTCTCAGAGTCCTACAGATCGGGAGATATTTGCTTTTTAAAAATTGACTTTCGAATAATCTCGAAAAATTAAAATGTCTCTATCCTCCAAACCCTTGAACATACATTGACGAGACTCTGACATTAAGTTGACATATGCGTTCCCTCAAAGTGACATAAGGTTTGTCTCTCAGATGCCTACAGATCGGGAGATATTTTCCTTTTAAAAATTGACTTTCGAATAATCTCGAAAAATTAAAATATCTCTATCGTCCAAACCCTTTTACATACATTGACGAGATTCTGACATGTAGTTGACATATACGTTCCCTCAAAGTGACATAAGGTTTGTCCCTCAGATGCCTACAGATCGGGAGATATTTGCCTTTTAAAAAATGACTTTCAAATAATCTCTAAAAATTTAAATGTCTCTATCCTCCAAACCCTTGGACATACATTGACGAGACTCTGACATGAAGTTGACATATGTATTCCCACAAAGTGGCATAAGGTTTTTCTCTCAGATGCCTACAGATCGGGAGATATTTGCCTTTTAAAAATTGACTTTCAAATAATCTCGAAAAATTAAAATGTCTCTATCGTCCAAACCCTTGGACATACATTGACGAGACTCTGACATGAAGTTGACATATGCGTTCCCTCAAAGTGACATAAGGTTTCTCTCAGATGCCTACAGATCGGGAGATATTTGCCTTTTAAAAATTGACTTTCGAATAATCTCTAAAAATTAAAATGTCTCTATCGTCCAAACCCTTGGACATACATTGACGAGATTCTGACATGAAGTTGACATTTACGTTCCCTCAAAGTGACATAAGTTTTGTCTCTCAGATTATTGCAGATCGGGAGATATTTGCCTTTTAAAAATTGACTTTAGAATAATCTCTAAAAATTTAAATGTCTGTATCCTCCAAACCCTTGGACATACATTGACGTGACTCTGACAAGACATTTACATATACGTTCCCTCAAAGTGACATAAGTTTCGTCTCTCAGATTCCTACAGATCGGGAGATATTTGCCTTTTAAAAATTGACTTTCCAATAATCTCTAAAAATTTAAATGTCTCTATCCTCCAAACCCTTGGACATACTTTGACGTGACTCTGACATGAAGTTGACATATGCGTTCCCTCAAAGTGACATAAGGTTTGTCTCTCAGATGCCTACAGATCGGGAGATCTTTGCCTTTTAAAAATTGACTTTCGAATAATCTCGAAAAATTAAAATATCTCTATCGTCCAAACCCTTCGACATACATTGACGAGATTCTGACATGTAGTTGACATATACGTTCCCTCAAAGTGACATAAGTGTTTTCTCTCAGATTCCTACAGATCGGGAGATATTTGCCTTTTAAAAATTGACTTTCGAATAATCTCTAAAAATTTAAATGTCTCTATCCTCCAAACCCTTGGACATACATTGACGTGACTCTGACAGGAAGTTGACATATATGTTCCCTCAAAGTGACATAAGGTTTGTCTCTCAGATACCTATAGATCGGGCAGTATTTGCCTTTAAAAAATTGACTTTCGAATAATCTCGAAAAATTTAAATGTCTCTATCGTCTAAAACCCTGGACATACATTGACGAGACTCTGACATGAAGTTGATATAAGCGTTCCCTCAACGTGACATAAGTTTTGACTCTCAGATTCCTACAGATCGGGAGATATTTGCCTTTTAAAAATTGACTTTCGAATAATCTCGAAAAATTAAAATGTCTCTTTCCTCCAAACCCTTTGACATACATTGACGTGACTATGACAAGAAGTTGACATCTACGTTCCCTCAAAGTGACATTAGTTTTGTCTCTCAGATTAATACAGATCGGGAGATATTTGCCTTTACAATAATTGACTTTCGAATAATCTCGAAAAATTAAAATGTCTCTATCCTCCAAACCCTTGGACATGCATTGACGAGACTCTGACATGAAGTTGACATATGCGTTCCCTCAAGGTGACATAAGGTTTGTCTCTCAGATGACTATAGATCGGGAGATATTTGACTTTTAAAAATTGACTTTCGAATAATCTCGAAAAATTAAAATGTCTCTATCGTCCAAAACCTCGGACATACGAGGGTCGCTCATTAAGTAATGCCCCACATTTTTTTTCTCAGCCAATAATGAAGATAGAAAAGTGCACTTTTACATGCTTGAGATTTGATGTTTCCCGCGTTCGTGTACGGAGTTTCAAATGATTCCAACCGATAGCGGAGCTGTAGTGAACTGTTAAAATGGCGTCTGTGAACGACTCTCGTTACAAGCAACGAGCTGTAATTGAATTCTTTTTTGCTGAAAAAGAAACTGTGGTGAACATTCATAAACGTTTGTGTGCTGTGTATGGAAGCTGTGCAGTCGATAGGAGCACCGTTGGTCGCTGGGCTAAGAGAGTTAAAGCTTCAGGAAGTGAAGAAACCGAGCTCAGTGATCTGCCGCGCTCTGGGCGTCCTGCCACAGCCACCACTCCAGACATGTTGAACCGCGCGGATGCCATTATTCGTGAGGATCGGCGCATCACAACTCGACAATTGGCCCAACAGCTTTCAGTCAGTAATGGAAGTGTAATTGCAATTATCCGGGCTCTTGCATATTCGAAGGTGTGCGCAAGATGGGTTCCACGAAGTCTCACAGCAGACCACAGGATTCAAAGGAAAATGATTTCTTCTGAATTTTTGGAGCGTTTTGATGCTGAGGGAGAGATCTTTCTGTCCCGGATCATTACAGGTGACGAAACCTGGATACACCACTTTGAGCCGGAGACAAAAAGGCAGTCAATGGAGTGGCATCATCCTCTATCACCGAGAAAGAAGAAATTCAAGTCAACTCCCTCCGCCGGAAAAGTCATGATGACTGTCTTTTGGGACAGTGATGGGGTCATTCTTGTGGATGTGATGCCAAGAGGTGCGACCATCAATTCAGACGCGTACATTATGACCCTGGAAACCCTCAAGAAGCGTTTCCGACGAGTTCGGCCTCACAAGCATCCAGCAGAAATTTTGCTCCTGCATGACAATGCACGCCCTTACACAAGTCCGAGAACCCGGAAAGAAATCACCAAATTTGGTTGAACGGTGCTGCCCCATCCACCCTCCGACTCCATCTCTTTGGGCCACTTAAAGATGCTATCCGCGGAACAAGGTTTGAAGATGACGAGAGCGTTATTCAAGCAGTGAGGACATGGCTACGTGCACAGGACAAGAGCTGGTACCGGCAAGGCATGCACGCACTTGTTCCACGCTGGCGTAAAACCGTACAAGTTGATGGGGACTATGTGGAAAAATAGTATGTGTAAAGGAAACATTGATTTATATTGTCACTAAATTTCAGCCATCTTGAATAAATTTATTCTGAGGAAAAAAATGTGGGGCATTACTTAATGAGCGACCCTCGTCCATTGACGAGACTCTGACATGAAGTTGACATACGCGTTCCCTCAAAGTGACATAAGGTTTGTCTCTCAGATGCCTACAGATCGGGAGGTAATTGCCTTTTAATAATTGACTTTCAAATAATCTCTAAAAATTTAAATGTCTCTATCCTCCAAACCCTTGGACATATATTGACGTGACTATGACATGAAGTTGACATATACGTTCCCTCAACGTGACATAAGTTTTGTCTCTCATATTAATACAGATCGGGAGATATTTGTCTTTTAAAAATTGACTTTCGAAAAATCTCGAAAAATGAAAATGTCTCTATCCTCCAAACCCTTGGACATACATTGACGTGACTCTGACAGGACATTTACATATACGTTCCCTCAAAGTGGCATAAATTTCGTCTCTCAGATTCCTACAGATCGGGTGATATTTGCCTTTTAAAAATTGACTTTCGAATAATCTCTAAAAATTTAAATGTCTCTATCCTCCAAACCTTTGGACATACTTTGACGTGACTCTGACAGGACATTTACATATATGTTCCCTCAAAGTGACATAAGTTTTGTCTCTCAGATTCCTACAGATCGGGAGATATTTGCCTCTTAAAAATTGACTTTCGAATAATCTCGAAAAATTTAAATGTCTCTATCGTCCAAAACCTTGGACATACATTGACGAGACTGTGACATGAAGTTGACATATGCGTTCCCTCAAAGTGACATAAGTTTTGTCTCTCAGATTAATACAGATCGGGAGATATTTGCCTTTTAAAAATTGACTTTCGAATAATCTCGAAAAATTAAAATGTCTCTTTCCTCCATACCCTTCGACATACATTGACGTGACTATGACAAGAAGTTGACATATACGTTCCTTCAAAGTGACATTAGTTTTCTCTCAGATTAATACAGATCGGGAGATATTTGCCTTTTCAAAAATTGACTTTCGAATAATCTCGAAAAATTAAAATGTCTTTATCCTCCAAACCCTTGGACATGCATTGACAGGACTCTGACATGAAGTTGACATATGCGTTCCCTCAAAGTGACATAAGGTTTGTCTCTCAGATGCCAATAGATCGGGAGATATTTGCCTTTTAAAAATTGACTTTCGAATAATCTCGAAAAATTAAAAAGTCTCTATCGTCAAAAACCTTGTACATTCATTGGTGTGCCTCTGACAGCAAGTTGACATATACGTTCCCTCAAAGTGACATAAGTTTTGTCTCTCAGAGTCCTACAGATCGGGAGATATTTGCTTTTTAAAAATTGACTTTCGAATAATCTCGAAAAATTAAAATGTCTCTATCCTCCAAACCCTTGAACATACATTGACGAGACTCTGACATTAAGTTGACATATGCGTTCCCTCAAAGTGACATAAGGTTTGTCTCTCAGATGCCTACAGATCGGGAGATATTTTCCTTTTAAAAATTGACTTTCGAATAATCTCGAAAAATTAAAATATCTCTATCGTCCAAACCCTTTTACATACATTGACGAGATTCTGACATGTAGTTGACATATACGTTCCCTCAAAGTGACATAAGGTTTGTCTCTCAGATGCCTACAGATCGGGAGATATTTGCCTTTTAAAAAATGACTTTCAAATAATCTCTAAAAATTTAAATGTCTCTATCCTCCAAACCCTTGGACATACATTGACGAGACTCTGACATGAAGTTGACATATGCGTTCCCACAAAGTGGCATAAGGTTTTTCTCTCAGATGCCTACAGATCGGGAGATATTTGCCTTTTAATAATTGACTTTCAAATAATCTCGAAAAATTGAAATGTCTCTATCGTCCAAACCCTTGGACATACATTGACGAGACTCTGACATGAAGTTGACGTATGCGTTCCCTCAAAGTGACATAAGGTTTCTCTCAGATGCCTACAGATCGGGAGATATTTGCCTTTTAAAAATTGACTTTCGAATAATCTCTAAAAATTAAAATGTCTCTATCGTCCAAACCCTTGGACATACATTGACGAGATTCTGACATGAAGTTGACATTTACGTTCCCTGAAAGTGACATAAGTTTTGTCTCTCAGATTATTGCAGATCGGGAGATATTTGCCTTTTAAAAATTGACTTTAGAATAATCTCTAAAAATTTAAATGTCTGTATCCTCCAAACCCTTGGACATACATTGACGTGACTCTGACAGGAAGTTGACATACGCGTTCCCTCAAAGTGACATAAGGTTTGTCTCTCAGATTCCTACAGATCGGGAGATATTTGCCTTTTAAAAATTGACTTTCGAATAATCTCGAAAAATTAAAATGTCTCTTTCCTCCAAATTCTTCGACATACATTGACGTGACTATGACATGATGTTGACATATACGTTCCCTCAAGGTGACATAAGTTTTGTCTCTCAGATTAATACAGATCGGGAGATATTTGCCTTTTCAAAAATTGACTTTCGAATAATCTCGAAAAATTAAAATGTCTCTATCCTCCAAACCCTTGGACATGCATTGACGAGACTCTGTCATGAAGTTGACATATGCGTTTCCTCAAAGTGACATAAGGTTTGTCTCTCAGATACCTATAAATCGGGAGATATTTGCCTTTTAATAATTGACTTTCGAATAATCTCGAAAAATTTAAATGTCTCTATCGTCCAAAACCTTGGACATACATTGACGAGACTCTGACATGAAGTTGACGTATGCGTTCCCTCAAAGTGACATATGTTTTGTCTCTCAGATTCCTACAGATCGGGAGATATTTGCCTTTTAAAAATTGACTTTCGAATAATCTCGAAAAATTGAAATGTCTCTTTCCTCCAAACCCTTCGACATACATTGAAGTGACTATGACAAGAAGTTGACATATACGTTCCCTCAAAGTGACATTAGTTTTGACTCTCAGATTAATACAGATCGGGAGATATTTGCCTTTTCAAAAATTGACTTTCGAATAATCTCGAAAAATTAAAATGTCTCTATCCTCCAAACCCTTGGACATGCATTGACGAGACTCTGACATGAAGTTGACATATGCGTTCCCTCAAGGTGACATAAGGTTTGTCTCTCAGATGCCTATAGATCGGGAGATATTTGCCTTTTAAAAATTGACTTTTGAATAATCTCGAAAAATTAAAATGTCTCTATCGTCCAAAACCTTGGACATGCTTTGACGAGACTCTGACATGAAGTTGACATACGCGTTCCCTCAAAGTGACATAAGGTTTGTCTCTCAGATGCCTACAGATTGGGAGATATTTGCCTTTTAAAAATTGACTTTCGAATAATCTCTAAAAATTTAAATGTCTCTATCCTCCAAACCCTTGGACATACATTGACGTGACTCTGACAGGAAGTAGACATATACGTTCCCTCAAGGTGACATAAGTTTTGTCTCTCAGATTCCTACAGATCGGGAGATATTTGCCTTTTAAAAATTTACTTTCGATTAATCTCTAAACATTTAAATATCTCTATCCTCCAAACCCTTAGACATACATTGACGTGACTCTGACAGCAAGTTGACATATGCTTTCCCTCAAAGTGACAAAAGGTTTGTCTCTCAGATGCCCACAGATCGGGAGATATTTGCCTTTTAAAAATTGACTTTCGAATAATCTCTAAAAATTAAAATTTCTCTATCGTCCAAACCCTTGGACATACATTAACGAGATTCTGACATGTAGTTGGCATATACGTTCCCTCAAAGTGATATAAGTTTTGTCTCACAGATTCCTACAGATCGGGAGATATTTGCCTTTTAAAAATTGACTTTCGAATAATCTCGTAAAATTTAAATTTTCTCTATCCTCCAAACCCTTGGACATGCATTGACGAGACTCTGACATGAAGTTGACATATGCGTTCCCTCAAAGTGACATAAGGTTTGCTCTCAGATTCCTACAGATCGGGAGATATTTGCCTTCTAAAAATTGACTTTCGAATAATCTCTAAAAATTAAAATGTCTCTATCGTCCAAACCCTTGGACATACATTGACGTGACTCTGACAGGAAGTTGACATATATGTTCCCTCAATGTGACATTAGTTTTGTCTCTCAGATTCCTACAGATCGGGAGATATTTGCCTTTTAATAATTCACTTTCGAATAATCTGGAAAAATTAAAATGTCTCTATCCTCCAAACCCTTGGACATACATTGACGAGACTCTGACATGAAGTTGACATATGCGTTCCCACAAAGTGGCATAAGGTTTGTCTCTCAGATGCCTACAGATCGGGAGATATTTGCCTTTTAAAAATTGACTTTCAAATAATCTCGAAAAATTAAAATGTCTCTATCGTCCAAACCCTTGGACATACATTGACGAGACTCTGACATGATGTTGACATATGCGTTCCCTCAAAGTGACATAATGTTTGTCTCTCAGATGCCTACAGATCGGGAGATATTTGCCTTTTAAAAATTGACTTTCGAATAATCTCTAAAAATTAAAATGTCTCTATCGTCCAAACCCTTGGACATACATTGACGAGATTCTGACATGAAGTTGACATATACGTTCCCTCTAAGTAACATATGTTTCGTCTCTCAGATTCCTACAGATCGGGAGATATTTGCCTTTGAAAAATTGACTTTCGAATAATCTCTAAAAATTTAAATGTCTCTATCCTCCAAACCCTTGGACATACATTGACGTGACTCTGACAGGAAGTTGACATATACGTTCCCTCAAGGTGACATAAGTTTTGTCTCTCAGATTCCTACAGATCGGGAGATATTTGCCTTTTAAAAATTTACTTTCGATTAATCTCTAAACATTTAAATGTCTCTATCCTCCAAACCCTTGGACATACCTTGACGTGACTATGACATGAAGTTGACATATACGTTCCCTCAAAGTGACATAAGTTTTGTCTCTCAGATTAATACAGATCGGGAGATATTTGCCTTTTCAAAAATTGACTTTCGAATAATCTCGAAAAATTAAAATGTCTCTATCCTCCAAACCCTTGGACATACATTGACGAGACTGTGACATGAAGTTGACATACGCGTTCCCTCAAAGTGACATAAGGTTTGTCTCTTAGATTCCTATTGATCGGGAGATATTTGCCTTTTCAAAAATTGACTTTCGAATAATCTCTAAAAATTTAAATTTCTCTATCCTCCAAACCCTTAGACATACATTGACGTGACTCTGACAGCAAGTTGACATATAAATTCCCTCAAAGTGACATAAGGTTTGTCTCTCAGATGCCTAAAGATCGGGAGATATTTGCCTTTTAAAAATTGACTTTCGAATAATCTCGAAAAATTAAAATGTCTCTATCCTCCAAACCCTTGAACATACATTGACGAGACTCTGACAGCAAGTTGACATATGCTTTCCCTCAAAGTGACAAAAGGTTTGTCTCTCAGATGCCCACAGATCGGGAGATATTTGCCTTTTAAAAATTGACTTTCGAATAATCTCTAAAAATTAAAATTTCTCTATCGTCCAAACCCTTGGACATACATTAACGAGATTCTGACATGTAGTTGGCATATACGTTCCCTCAAAGTGATATAAGTTTTGTCTCACAGATTCCTACAGATCGGGAGATATTTGCCTTTTAAAAATTGACTTTCGAATAATCTCGTAAAATTAAAATATCTCTATCCTCCAAACCCTTGGACATACATTGACGTGACTCTGACAGGATGTTTACATATACGTTCCCTCAAAGTGACATAAGTTCTGTCTCTCAGATTCCTACAGATCGGGAGATATTTGCCTTTTAAAAATTGACTTTCGAATAATCTCTAAAAATTTAAATGTCTCTATCCTCCAATCCCTTGGACATACATTGACGTGACTCTGACAGGAAGTTGACATATATGTTCCCTCAAAGTGACATTAGGTTTGTCTCTCAGATTCCTACAGATCGGGAGATATTTGCCTTTAAAAAATTGACTTTCGAATAATCTCGAGAAATTAAAATGTCTCTATCGTCCAAACCGTTGGACATACATTGACGAGATTCTGACATGAAGTTGACATATGCGTTCCCTCAAAGTGACATAAGGTTTCTCTCAGATGCCTACAGATCGGGAGATATTTGCCTTTTAAAAATTGACTTTCGAATAATCTCTAAAAATTAAAATGTCTCTATCGTCCAAACCCTTGGACATACATTGACGAGATTCTGACATGAAGTTGACATTTACGTTCCCTCAAAGTGACATAAGTTTTGTCTCTCAGATTATTGCAGATCGGGAGATATTTGCCTTTTAAAAATTGACTTTAGAATAATCTCTAAAAATTTAAATGTCTCTTTCCTCCAAATTCTTCGACATACATTGACGTGACTATGACATGATGTTGACGTATACGTTCCCTCAAAGTGACATAAGTTTTGTCTCTCAGATTAATACAGATCGGGAGATATTTGCCTTTTCAAAAATTGACTTTCGAATAATCTCGAAAAATTTAAATTTTCTCTATCCTCCAAACCCTTGGACATGCATTGACGAGACTCTGACATGAAGTTGACATATGCGTTCCCTCAAAGTGACATAAGGTTTGCTCTCAGATTCCTACAGATCGGGAGATATTTGCCTTCTAAAAATTGACTTTCGAATAATCTCTAAAAATTAAAATGTCTCTATCGTCCAAACCCTTGGACATACATTGACGAGATTCTGACATGAAGTTGACATATACGTTCCCTCTAAGTAACATATGTTTCGTCTCTCAGATTCCTACAGATCGGGAGATATTTGCCTTTGAAAAATTGACTTTCGAATAATCTCTAAAAATTTAAATGTCTCTATCCTCCAAACCCTTGGACATACATTGACGTGACTCTGACAGGAAGTAGACATATACGTTCCCTCAAGGTGACATAAGTTTTGTCTCTCAGATTCCTACAGATCGGGAGATATTTGCCTTTTAAAAATTTACTTTCGATTAATCTCTAAACATTTAAATATCTCTATCCTCCAAACCCTTAGACATACATTGACGTGACTCTGACAGCAAGTTGACATATGCTTTCCCTCAAAGTGACAAAAGGTTTGTCTCTCAGATGCCCACAGATCGGGAGATATTTGCCTTTTAAAAATTGACTTTCGAATAATCTCTAAAAATTAAAATTTCTCTATCGTCCAAACCCTTTTACATACATTAACGAGATTCTGACATGTAGTTGGCATATACGTTCCCTCAAAGTGATATAAGTTTTGTCTCACAGATTCCTACAGATCGGGAGATATTTGCCTTTTAAAAATTGACTTTCGAATAATCTCGTAAAATTAAAATATCTCTATCCTCCAAACCCTTGGACATACATTGACGTGACTCTGACAGGACGTTTACATATACGTTCCCTCAAAGTGACATAAGTTCTGTCTCTCAGATTCCTACAGATCGGGAGATATTTGCCTTTTAAAAATTGACTTTCGAATAATCTCTAAAAATTTAAATGTCTCTATCCTCCAAACCCTTGGACATACATTGACGTGACTCTGACAGGAAGTTGACATATATGTTCCCTCAAAGTGACATTAGGTTTGTCTCTCAGATTCCTACAGATCGGGAGATATTTGCCTTTAAAAAATTGACTTTCGAATAATCTCGAGAAATTAAAATGTCTCTATCGTCCAAACCGTTGGACATACATTGACGAGATTCTGACATGAAGTTGACATATGCGTTCCCTCAAAGTGACATATGGTTTCTCTCAGATGCCTACAGATCGGGAGATATTTGCCTTTTAAAAATTGACTTTCGAATAATCTCTAAAAATTAAAATGTCTCTATCGTCCAAACCCTTGGACATACATTGACGAGATTCTGACATGAAGTTGACATTTACGTTCCCTCAAAGTGACATAAGTTTTGTCTCTCAGATTATTGCAGATCGGGAGATATTTGCCTTTTAAAAATTGACTTTAGAATAATCTCTAAAAATTTAAATGTCTCTTTCCTCCAAATTCTTCGACATACATTGACGTGACTATGACATGATGTTGACGTATACGTTCCCTCAAAGTGACATAAGTTTTGTCTCTCAGATTAATACAGATCGGGAGATATTTGCCTTTTCAAAAATTGACTTTCGAATAATCTCGAAAAATTTAAATTTTCTCTATCCTCCAAACCCTTGGACATGCATTGACGAGACTCTGACATGAAGTTGACATATGCGTTCCCTCAAAGTGACATAAGGTTTGTCTCTCAGATTCCTACAGATCGGGAGATATTTGCCTTCTAAAAATTGACTTTCGAATAATCTCTAAAAATTAAAATGTCTCTATCGTCCAAACCCTTGGACATACATTGACGAGATTCTGACATGAAGTTGACACATACGTTCCCTCTAAGTAACATATGTTTCGTCTCTCAGATTCCTACAGATCGGGAGATATTTGCCTTTGAAAAATTGACTTTCGAATAATCTCTAAAAATTTAAATGTCTCTATCCTCCAAACCCTTGGACATACATTGACGTGACTCTGACAGGAAGTTGACATATACGTTCCCTCAAGGTGACATAAGTTTTGTCTCTCAGATTCCTACAGATCGGGAGATATTTGCCTTTTAAAAATTTACTTTCGATTAATCTCTAAACATTTAAATGTCTCTATCCTCCAAACCCTTGGACATACCTTGACGTGACTATGACATGAAGTTGACATATACGTTCCCTCAAAGTGACATAAGTTTTGTCTCTCAGATTAATACAGATCGGGAGATATTTGCCTTTTCAAAAATTGACTTTCGAATAATCTCGAAAAATTAAAATGTCTCTATCCTCCAAACCCTTGGACATACATTGACGAGACTGTGACATGAAGTTGACATACGCATTCCCTCAAAGTGACATAAGGTTTGTCTCTTAGATTCCTATTGATCGGGAGATATTTGCCTTTTAAAAATTGACTTTCGAATAATCTCGAAAAATTAAAATGTCTCTATCCTCCAAACCCTTGGACATACATTGACGAGACTGTGACATGAAGTTGACATACGCGTTCCCTCAAAGTGACATAAGGTTTGTCTCTCAGATGCCTATAGATCGGGAGATATTTGCCTTTTAAAAATTGACTTTCGAATAATCTCGAAAAATTAAAATGTCTCTATCGTCCATAACCTTGGACATACATTGACGAGACTGTGACATGAAGTTGACAGATGCGTTCCCTCAAAGTGACATCAGGTTTTGTCTCTCAGATGCCTACTGTTCGGGAGATATTTGCCTTTTAAAAATTGACTTTCAAATAATCTCTAAAAATTTAAATGTATCTATTCTCCAAACCCTTGGATATACATTGACGAGATTCTGACATGAAGTTGACATATACGTTCCCTCTAAGTGACATAAGTTTCGTCTCTCAGATTCCTACAGATCGGGAGATATTTGCCTTTTAAAAATTGACTTTCGAATAATCTCTAAAAAATTAAATGTGTCTATCCTCCAAACCCTTGGACATTCATTGACGTGACTCTGACAGGAAGTTGACATATATGTTCCCTCAATGTGACATTAGTTTTGTCTCTCAGATTCCTACAGATCGGGAGATATTTGCCTTTTAATAATTCACTTTCGAATAATCTGGAAAAATTAAAATGTCTCTATCCTCCAAACCCTTGGACATACATTGACGAGACTCTGACATGAAGTTGACATATGCGTTCCCACAAAGTGGCATAATGTTTGTCTCTCAGATGCCTACAGATCGGGAGATATTTGCCTTTTAAAAATTGACTTTCAAATAATCTCGAAAAATTAAAATGTCTCTATCGTCCAAACCCTTGGACATACATTGACGAGACTCTGACATGATGTTGACATATGCGTTCCCTCAAAGTGACATAATGTTTGTCTCTCAGATGCCTACAGATCGGGAGATATTTGCCTTTTAAAAATTGACTTTCGAATAATCTCTAAAAATTAAAATGTCTCTATCGTCCAAACCCTTGGACATACATTGACGAGATTCTGACATGAAGTTGACATATACGTTCCCTCTAAGTAACATATGTTTCGTCTCTCAGATTCCTACAGATCGGGAGATATTTGCCTTTGAAAAATTGACTTTCGAATAATCTCTAAAAATTTAAATGTCTCTATCCTCCAAACCCTTGGACATACATTGACGTGACTCTGACAGGAAGTTGACATATACGTTCCCTCAAGGTGACATAAGTTTTGTCTCTCAGATTCCTACAGATCGGGAGATATTTGCCTTTTAAAAATTTACTTTCGATTAATCTCTAAACATTTAAATGTCTCTATCCTCCAAACCCTTGGACATACCTTGACGTGACTATGACATGAAGTTGACATATACGTTCCCTCAAAGTGACATAAGTTTTGTCTCTCAGATTAATACAGATCGGGAGATATTTGCCTTTTCAAAAATTGACTTTCGAATAATCTCGAAAAATTAAAATGTCTCTATCCTCCAAACCCTTGGACATACATTGACGAGACTGTGACATGAAGTTGACATACGCGTTCCCTCAAAGTGACATAAGGTTTGTCTCTTAGATTCCTATTGATCGGGAGATATTTGCCTTTTCAAAAATTGACTTTCGAATAATCTCTAAAAATTTAAATTTCTCTATCCTCCAAACCCTTAGACATACATTGACGTGACTCTGACAGCAAGTTGACATATAAATTCCCTCAAAGTGACATAAGGTTTGTCTCTCAGATGCCTAAAGATCGGGAGATATTTGCCTTTTAAAAATTGACTTTCGAATAATCTCGAAAAATTAAAATGTCTCTATCCTCCAAACCCTTGAACATACATTGACGAGACTCTGACATGAAGTTGACATATGCTTTCCCTCAAAGTGACAAAAGGTTTGTCTCTCAGATGCAAACAGATCGGGAGATATTGGCCTTTTAAAAATTGACTTTCGAATAATCTCGAAAAATTAAAATTTCTCTATCGTCCAAACCCTTGGACATACATTGACGAGATTCTGACATGTAGTTGGCATATACGTTCCCTCAAATTGATATAAGTTTTGTCTCTCAGATTCCTACAGTTCGGGAGATATTTGCCTTTTAAAAATTGACTTTCGAATAATCTCGTAAAATTAAAATATCTCTATCCTCCAAACCCTTGGACATACATTGACGTGACTCAGACAGGACGTTTACATATACGTTCCCTCAAAGTGACATAAGTTCTGTCTCTCAGATTCCTACAGATCGGGAGATATTTGCATTTTAAAAATTGAATTTCGAATAATCTTGTAAAATTAAAATGTCTCTATCCTCCAAACCCTTGGACATACATTGACGTGACTCTGACAGGACATTTACATATACGTTCCCTCAAAGTGACATAAGGTTTGTCTCTCAGATTCCTACAGATCGGGAGATATTTGCCTTTTAAAAATTTACTTTCGAATAATCTCGTAAAATTAAAATGTCTCTATCCTCCAAACCCTTGCACATACATTGACGAGACTCTGTCATGAAGTTGACATATGCGTTCCCTCAAAGTGACATAAGTTTTGTCTCTCAGATGACTACAGATCGGGAGATATTGCCTTTTAAATATTGACTTTCGAATAATCTCTAAAAATTTAAATGTCTTTATCGTCCAACCCCTTGGACATACATTGACGAGATTCTGACATGAAGTTGACATATATGTTCCCTCAAAGTGACATAAGTTTTGTCTCTCAGATGCCTACAGATCGGGAGATATTTGCCTTTTAATAATTGACTTTCGAATAATCTCTAAAAATTTAAATGTCTCCATCCTCCAAACCCTTCGACATACATTGACGTGACTATGACATGAAGTTCACATATACGTTCCCTCAAAGTGACATAAGTTTTGTCTCTCAGATTAATACAGATCGGGATATATTTGCCTATTCAATAATTGACTTTCGAATAATCTCGAAAAATTAAAATGACTCTATCCTCCAAACCCTTGGACATACATTGACGAGACTCTGACATGAAGTTGACATATGCGTTCCCACAAAGTGGCATAAGGTTTGTCTCTCAGATGCCTACAGATCGGGAGATATTTGCCTTTTAAAAATTGACTTTCAAATAATCTCGAAAAATTAAAATGTCTCTATCGTCCAAACCCTTGGACATACATAGGCGAGACTCTGACATGAAGTTGACATATGCGTTCCCTCAAAGTGACATAATGTTTGTCTCTCAGATGCCTACAGATCGGGAGATATTTGCCTTTTAAAAATTGACTTTCGAATAATCTCTAAAAATTAAAATGTCTCTATCGTCCAAACCCTTGGACATACATTGACGAGATTCTGACATGAAGTTGACATATACGTTCCCTCTAAGTAACATATGTTTCGTCTCTCAGGTTCCTACAGATCGGGAGATATTTGCCTTTTAAAAATTGACTTTCGAATAATCTCTAAAAATTTAAATGTCTCTATCCTCCAAACCCTTGGACATACATTGACGTGACTCTGACAGGAAGTTGACATATACGTTCCCTCAAGGTGACATAAGTTTTGTCTCTCAGATTCCTACAGATCGGGAGATATTTGCCTTTTAAAAATTTACTTTCGATTAATCTCTAAACATTTAAATGTCTCTATCCTCCAAACCCTTGGACATACCTTGACGTGACTATGACATGAAGTTGACATATACGTTCCCTCAAAGTGACATAAGTTTTGTCTCTCAGATTAATACAGATCGGGAGATATTTGCCTTTAAAGAATAGACTTTCAAATAATCTCGAAAAATTAAAATGTCTCTATCCTCCAAACCCTTGGACATACATTGACGAGACTCTGACATGAAGTTGACATACGCGTTACCTCAAAGTGACATAAGGTTTGTCTCTTAGATTCCTATTGATCGGGAGATATTTGCCTTTTCAAAAATTGACTTTCGAATAATCTCTAAAAATTTAAATGTCTCTATCCTCCAAACCCTTAGACATACATTGACGTGACTCTGACAGCAAGTTGACATATAAATTCCCTCAAAGTGACATAAGGTTTGTCTCTCAGATTCCTACAGATCGGGAGATATTTGCCTTCTAATAATTCACTTTCGAATAATCTCGACATATTAAAATGACTCTATCCTCCAAACCCTTGGACATACATTGACGAGACTCTGACATGAAGTTGACATATGCGTTCCCACAAAGTGGCATAAGGTTTGTCTCTCAGATGCCTACAGATCGGGAGATATTTGCCTTTTAAAAATTGACTTTCAAATAATCTCGAAAAATTAAAATGTCTCTATCGTCCAACCCCTTGGACATACATTGACGAGATTCTGACATGAAGTTGACATATATGTTCCCTCAAAGTGACATAAGTTTTGTCTCTCAGATACCTACAGATCGGGAGATATTTGCCTTTTAATAATTGACTTTCGAATAATCTCTAAAAATTTAAATGTCTCCATCCTCCAAACCCTTCGACATACATTGACGTGACTATGACATGAAGTTCACATATACGTTCCCTCAAAGTGACATAAGTTTTGTCTCTCAGATTAATACAGATCGGGATATATTTGCCTATTCAATAATTGACTTTCGAATAATCTCGAAAAATTTAAAGGTCTCTATCCTGCAAACGCTTTTACATACATTGACGAGACTCTGACATGAAGTTGACATATGCGTTCCCTCAAAGTGACATAAGGTTTGTCTCTCAGATGCCTACAGATCGGGAGATATTTGCCTTTTCAAAAATTGACTTTCGAATAATCTCTAAAAATTTAAATGTCTCTATCCTCCAAACCCTTCTACATACATTGACGTGACTCTGACAGGAAGTTGACATATACGTTCCCTCAAGGTGACATAAGTTTTGTCTCTCAGATTCCTACAGATCGGGAGATATTTGCCTTTTAAAAATTTACTTTCGATTAATCTCTAAACATTTAAATGTCTCTATCCTCCAAACCCTTGGTCATACCTTGACGTGACTATGACATGAAGTTGACATATACGTTCCCTCAAAGTGACATAAGTTTTGTCTCTCAGATTAATACAGATCGGGAGATATTTGCCTTTTCAAAAATTGACTTTCGAATAATCTCGAAAAATTAAAATGTCTCTATCCTCCAAACCCTTGGACATACATTGACGAGACTCTGACATGAAGTTGACATACGCGTTCCCTCAAAGTGACATAAGGTTTGTCTCTTAGATTCCTATTGATCGGGAGATATTTGCCTTTTCAAAAATTGACTTTCGAATAATCTCTAAAAATTTAAATGTCTCTATCCTCCAAACCCTTAGACATACATTGACGTGACTCTGACAGCAAGTTGACATATAAA
Source organism: Zootermopsis nevadensis (assembly GCF_977971745.1). Taxonomy (NCBI): domain Eukaryota; kingdom Metazoa; phylum Arthropoda; class Insecta; order Blattodea; family Termopsidae; genus Zootermopsis; species Zootermopsis nevadensis. The sequence continues at coordinate 1,258,582 of NW_028259176.1, read as the reverse complement.
TTCCCTCAAAGTGACATAAGGTTTGTCTCTCAGATGCCTAAAGATCGGGAGATATTTGCCTTTTAAAAATTGACTTTCGAAAAATCTCGAAAAATTAAAATGTCTCTATCCTCCAAACCCTTGAACATACATTGACGAGACTCTGACATGAAGTTGACATATGCTTTCCCTCAAAGTGACAAAAGGTTTGTCTCTCAGATGCAAACAGATCGGGAGATATTGGCCTTTTAAAAATTGACTTTCGAATAATCTGGAAAAATTAAAATTTCTCTATCGTCCAAACCCTTGGACATACATTGACGAGATTCTGACATGTAGTTGGCATATACGTTCCCTCAAATTGATATAAGTTTTGTCTCTCAGATTCCTACAGTTCGGGAGATATTTGCCTTTTAAAAATTGACTTTCGAATAATCTCGTAAAATTAAAATATCTCTATCCTCCAAACCCTTGGACATACATTGACGTGACTCTCACAGGACGTTTACATATACGTTCCCTCAAAGTGACATAAGTTCTGTCTCTCAGATTCCTACAGATCGGGAGATATTTGCCTTTTAAAAATTGACTTTCGAATAATCTCTAAACATTTAAATGTCTCTATCCTCCAAACCCTTGGACATACATTGACGTGACTCTGACAGGAAGTTGACATATATGTTCCCTCAAAGTGACATTAGGTTTGTCTCTCAGATTCCTACAGATCGGGAGATATTTGCCTTTAAAAAATTGACTTTCGAATAATCTCGAGAAATTAAAATGTCTCTATCGTCCAAACCGTTGGACATACATTGACGAGACTCTGACATGAAGTTGACATATGCGTTCCCTCAAAATGACATAAGGTTTGTCTCTCAGATGCCTGCAGATCGGAAGATATTTGCCTTTTACATATTGACTTTCAAATAATCTCGAAGAATTTAAATGTGTCTATCGTCCAAACCCTTGGACATACATTGACGAGAATCTGACATGAAGTTGACAAATACGTTCCCTCAAAGTGACATAAGTTTTGTCTCTCAGATTAATACAGATCGGGAGATATTTGCCTTTTAAAAATTGAATTTCGAATAATCTTGTAAAATTAAAATGTCTCTATCCTCCAAACCCTTGGACATACATTGACGTGACTCTGACAGGACATTTACATATACGTTCCCTCAAAGTAAAATAAGTTTTGTCTCTCAGATTCCTACAGATCGGGAGATATTTGCCTTTTAAAAATTGCCTTTCGAATAATCTCGTAAAATTAAAATGTCTCTATCCTCCAAACCCTTGGACATACATTGACGAGACTCTGTCATGAAGTTGACAAATCCGTTCCCTCAAAGTGACATAAGTTTTGTCTCTCAGATGCCTACAGATCGGGAGATATTTGCCTTTTAATAATTGACTTTCGAATAATCTCTAAAAATTTAAATGTCTCCATCCTCCAAACCCTTCGACATACATTGACGTGACTATGACATGAAGTTCACATATACGTTCCCTCAAAGTGACATAAGTTTTGTCTCTCAGATTAATACAGATCGGGATATATTTGCCTATTCAATAATTGACTTTCGAATAATCTCGAGAAATTTAAATGTCTCTATCCTGCAAACGCTTGGACATACATTGACGAGACTCTGACATGAAGTTGACATATGCGTTCCCTCAAAGTGACATAATTTTTGTCTCTCAGATGCCTACAGATCGGGAGATATTTGCCTTTTAAAAATTGACTTTCGAATAATCTCGAAAAATTTAAATGTCTCTATCGTCCAAAACCTAGGACATACATTGACGAGACTCTGACATGAAGTTGACATTTGCGTTCCCTCAAAGTGATATCAGGTTTGTCTCTCAGATGCCTACAGATCGGGAGATATTTGCCTTTTAAATATTGACTTTCCAATAATCTCTAAAAATTTAAATGTCTCTATCCTCCAAACCCTTGGACATACATTGACGTGACTATGACAGGAAGTTGACATATACGTTTCCTCAAAAAACATAAGTTTTGTCTCTCAGATTCCTACAGATCGGGAGATATTTGCCTTTTAAAAATTGACTTTCGAATAATCTCGAAAAATTAAAATGTCTCTATCCTCCAAACCCTTGGACATACTTTTACGTGACTTTGACAAAAACTTGACATATGCGTTCCCTCAAAGTGACATAAGGTTTGTCTCTCAGATGATTACAGATCGTTAGATATTTGTTTTTTAAAAATTGACTTTCGAATAATCTCGAAAAATTTAAATGTCTCTATCCTCCAAACCCTTGGGATATACATTGACGTGTCTATGACATGAAGTTGACATATACGTTCCCTCAAAGTGACATAAGTTTTGTGTATCAGATTCCTACAGATCGGGAGATATTTGCCTTTTAAAATTTGACTTTCGAATAATCTCGAAAAATTTAAATGTCTCTATCCTCCAAACCCTTGGACATACATTATCGTGACTCTGACATGTAGTTGACATATGCGTTTCCTCAAAGTGACATAAGGTTTGTCTCTCAGATTCCTACAGATCGGGAGATATTTGACTTTCACAAATTGACTTTCGAATTATCTCGAAAAATTAAAATGTCTCTATCCTCCAAACCCTTGAACATACATTGACGTGACTCTGACAGGAAGTTGACATATAGTTTCCCTCAAAGTGACATAAGGTTTGTCTCTCAGATTCCTACAGATCGGGAGATATTTGCCTTTTGAAAATTGACTTTCGAATAATTTCTAAAAATTTAACCCATTGACAGGGGCTTGCTCTGTTGTGGTAATTGTGTTGCAAGTGTGATAGCAACTTAGATATGAATTATGTGAACGTGTAAGGTGTGGATGTCTAGTTATGTGTGTGGGGTGTTCTACGGAGTGTAGTAAAATAGTAGAAATGTCGGCCGCAATCACATTGCGTTGATAAGAGTCTGCTTCCTGGAAAGAATATGTTATTTCCTTTTATCTGCTTCATCCCATTTCACATTCTCAGTTCAAGCTAATACCACAGAAAGATCTTCAAAACGTCAGTCATTGTGAATATGTTCGGAAGCAGATGGGGGGGGGGGGGGGCTCTGCAGTTTCACTCGTTTAGGAAGTGCGGTGATGAAGATCTCTGGCATAGCTATACCGGACAGTCTTGATAATAGTGGGTGTCCGTTCTCTGACCCAGGAGGGCTTTAAAAGTGTGCTGACCACGCATTACTTAGTTTGTATTTTCTTCATGTAAATCTGTAAAGTGATGTCAAAGCGGGAGGTAACGGGAATACTTGGTGATCATCACCGAGAGGGAGTTTCCAAACAGTCTTTAACGGGAGATGCGCAATAGCAGTTGTCCTATGATCGAAAAGTTTGACTTGCCAGTGATGAGATTGCTTTTTGTAAGTCAGGTAAGTGCAATGAGTTTTATGGATTGTGTGTGTTTTTCTGCAAGTGGTTTTCAGCGAATATTGCCGGCATTAATTTTGTTGGTAGTGTATTAAGTGTTGATTGCTGCATGTGCCAAAATGAAGTCTGACGAAGTGAAGTTGGTGTTGTTGAAGTACGGTCACCAGTGGGCTGGGTCGTTGGGTGTGTTATAGATGCTCGTGAAGTACAACCTGGTGGCAGAGGGGCTGTGTAGTGGCGACATATGCAATAATCGTTTATAGTGCTTCGTTCATTGAGCTGTAGTTTACGAAATCCCACCTGTTTTCATAAATGATGGAAGATATTTAGGTTATGGAAATGTTTATTAGTTGGTGTCTTATAGGTGATGTTGGTCGTATTTTTCAAATGACTCAGCTCGCGAGACATTTTCGCCCTTCTGCAAAATTACTTGTGAGAAATTATCGCGCAGGGAGAATGTCTGTGCTGAATTTGCGTGATGTCTTGAGTGCCAACATGAAATGTGACGAGGATAAGTTCGTGTTGGAAAGGACGTGGACGATTTCACTGGGTGATTTATAGGTAGACGTGCAGGTATTCAAGAGTTGTGTCTGGTATCAATCTGAGCAGTAACATAACGGCGACCGACAGGTTATGTGACAAATGTGCCCTAGGATGTAGGCGATGTAGATGCAAATTGTGGGCTACTTGTTTCATAGTGCTTCGTGCTAAGTTGATTGAGCTGTAGTTTATTGGGTGTGGTGTGATCCATAAATTATTTTATGATTTTTGAGGTGATGGAAGTGATTGGTAGTTGGTTTCTTATAGGCGAAGTTGGTAGCTCGTTTCGCCTTAATTTTTTTCTTTACTTCCTGTCGTTTTTAAAGGAGAAGATGTGTCACTAATGGTATTCACGGAATAAAGTTTGAGGTCTTCATAATTTTACAGTCTTTGGAGTGGTATTTCAGTCAGCATTTGGTTCGTCAGTGCCGTGTAGTGTTCGCGGACGGGCATGTACCTCAGGTGTATTGTCGGTAGATGACAGGACAGTTCGTCAGGGTGCGCACATATTGATCATTGAATATCCCTCATGCTCCGCCGGTGGCGGGATGTGTTCGCTGTTTTTCAGACGTTGCCGTCCCTGCGTGCGAGAAAATGGCGCAGCTCCTCTGCTGTTATTGTTTACTTCGGACGGCGTGATGGTAGGATGCATGGCCAGTCGAGTGCAGCTTTACTCTCTTATATTTCCAATGCTTGCAAGTTTATTTGAACTGATGTTTGTCATCTTTCTCCTGTGTGAAGTACGTAAAGTGGGAAATATTTTGGTTGCACGAAAGGCCGGATTAGTTGCCAGTAGGTTATTAATGTGGTGTAGAGTGCCTTCGTAGTAAGAATTAATACTGGTCTCTCAATGCGGATGTTTATTTCTGTACATGGTTTTGTTTCAGGTAGGCGTGAATGCAAGCATATGGGATACTTCAGCCGTTATGCAGTTTCGAGTCCATCATTACTACGGAGGTAGCAAGACTTTGCTCCGGTAGCTGACATGACCACTGTGCATGATGGACACAATTCATCAGTCGATGCGGTTGGGATGACCCACAGACTCGTGGTGGCAGCCTCTGTTTTTGTGACTTGCATGTGGAAATTCAGTAGCTGTTGATTTAACTTTGTGCAAGAGCTTATCGCAATGAAGAAGGTAGAAGTAAGCAGCTAGGGTTACAGGTTGTAATGTTGGTTATGTGGCCACCACACCACACCACACCACAGTTGCCCACTTTTGATTCCTAGTGACCAAGTATGGGGTGTTCGTAGCATGCCTCACAATGCCACAAGGAAGACCTCAGGCCCTCGTGCGATTATATACCTTGCTTTCCGAGGAGGTGTACTGTTATAGATTTAGTGGGAGTGCCTAGTCTGTCTCAAAGAGGAGTTTGAGATCAGGGGATGTGCTGAGTAGCAACTTTCATGTGAACTGTAGCTGTAGTGTGTGTTTACTGGCATCAACGAAGACATGGAGGACCAATTTGTCTGAATATCAGTGTTTCAGAAGATCAGTTGTGTGCGTGATGGGGAAGCAGCTTATTTGGAGTTGGAGTTGTGAAGAACCAGACAGAACGAAGCACCTGGAGTGTTTGTGACTTGGATAAGGAATTGCATTATTCAGGTATGTTAGAGAGTAGAGTTTCTTTGCATTCCATAGATCTTTCTTAGGACTAAACCATGGGATGCAGAGCAAGTCATTTCATACAGTAAACATAAACTTCAGGACTTCATTCAATATACTTTTGACACAATTACAAGAACGTGTTTCACATATGAATGTACATAACCTTCAGATTTTGCAATTCAAGTATGAAAGCTAATTTCAGTGCAGGCTTGAATACATTTATATCACAATTTAGAGTTTTAATTGTTGGTTGGTGATTATTAAATAACTTGACACGTGTAAAGTACACTCCTCTTTGACATTTAGCAGGGTTTACATCTTGTAATTAAATTATGTACATCTGTATTTCTTTTAAAATTATCCAACTTTTCCACCACAAATGATAGCAAGCAGAATATAAATTCACTTGCAAGTGGAAGTATATTAAATTTACGAAATTATTCTCTATAAGGTAAGCAGCTTTTGACACCTGCCATTGTTGTGATTATTTTCTTTTGCATGTAAAAAGCCTTATTAGTGTGTGTGATAAGGAATTGCATTATTCAGGTATGTTAGAGAGTAGAGTTTCTTTGCATTCCATAGATCCTTCTTAGGAGTAATCCAAAGGATGCAGTACAAGTCATTTCATACAATAAACATAAACTTCAGGACTTCATTCAATATATGTAAACCTCAGTACTTTTGACACAATGCAAGGACGTGTTTCATATGTGAATGTACATAACCTTCAGATTCTGCAATACAGGTATTAAAAAAAATTACAAATTAATATACATAAACCTCAGAATTTTAAATAGAAATGCAAAACCACTTTAAATATAGATTATAGATATACATAAAACTGAAGAAATTTCAGCAGAGGTGAAATAAACTGCAGAATGGAAAGTGTGAGTGATGAGGTGACCTCTCAATGCACGCTTGAACACCTTTAAATCATTTAGAGTTTAAATTGTTGGTGGAAGATTATTAAATAACTTGGTACGCGTATAGTACGTTCCTTTTTGACGTTTATTAGGGTTAGCATAGACTATACAAAAATTATATGCTTGTAGTTAATTTTTATTTCAGTGTTGTTGAGATTTGTCAAACTTGTTTCCACTTGCAAAATAAAAGTCTAGGTGTCCATGAAACCCAAAGTTTCTGGAAATAAATATGACATGCGCCCTGATGTGGAGAAAAGGTGTTTAGAGTATTACAGTAAGTGCAGTACGTGAAAGTATTATATCAATGCCGCATGGAAGTTACTGTAACTAAAACATTTGACTTTCCTTAGTCGTTATAACTTGAAACTGTCGCTTGTGTTTTCCAGGTCGTGGAGACAGCATCTAGTGCTCAGAAGTCAAGCACGACGGATCCGTTCTACCGTCGTCAGTGCTGGGAAATAATTTGCTGTTTCTTGGTGGCATCCCTGAATTTTAATGATGATGAGAATAGAGTGCAGCAGCTTTTCTCCTGTCCAAGGTATATAAGAGCAGTTGGAGGCAGAAGATTATTGTCAAACTAACCTCATTCTTGATATTAAAATAGTGTACAAAATAAAAGATGTTTTTCCAGCCTGATGGTACTAACATGACATAACAGATTGTTAATCACTGGCTTTTCTTCGCAGAATTGTAAGCGAGTCCCAAGGCAGTCCATGAGGCACTGTTATAGACTTTTCTCTGAGCACCCAGAACTCATTATTTACTGGTACAGTGAGCCCGTTAGAGGCTGTATCACAATTAGTTTGTGTTTAGTATCCTGCCAGTACCAGGAGGCTTCTACAAGTAATGTATTTCTTTGTCATATCATAAACCCAGTTTTCCCATTTGCTCTGTGCCTCTTACATCAGTTGCTGATTTAGGAAGCAGCTACTGCATTGGCCACTGCTGTGACCATTGAACATTAGGATGTGAGTGTAATTATCTGTACTCATTGTGATTCGCTGTTGCAGTTTTGATGATCCACATGTGGAGATCTCCGCAGTCCATGGGATTCCGTTCAGATTGCAGGACAAGCAAGACAGAGCCACTCACCAGATGGCAGTCACAGGTAAGTTCATCCATTTGAGTAAATTGTTTAATAAACTTCTTTTCTGAATTACAATGCCATTATTGAAGGAAGAAGACCTTTTGTCCTGAAAAGTAGTAAATGGTTTTAATGAAATAAAGAACTTGTCTATTTCTTCTATTGAGACTACAAAGAAACAATGAAGAACGTGATTTTTCTTTGCCAGTTTAAGGAACCACATTTTGAGGCTGACCTCCACATAGTTCTATAATTGAGAATGCATGGAGTTTACCTCCATGCTCCCACTGCCTCATGGCATTGCGCTTAGTCACAAGGATAACTTCAGCTGATATAGCGAACCATTAAATGTTTAAAAACCATAATCGGTGTTGGTTTTCTGTAAGTCCAAGTGGTGTTAGAACCCAAAGACCACTGTGAGAACCTGAAATCTCTCTTAAAACCACATTTAGTACGTGAACTTGTTGAAAGCGTCTGCTTCATATCTGGAACAGCCAGTAAGGCCTGTTGTGTATGTTGGTAGGTGTGTTTGTTGCTGCAGCCATGAAAGAGTTACGACGGTGTTCCTTGTGTGTCACTGCACAATGGTGGCGATATCACAGGCAGCTGGTGAGTTCAGTTTTATAAATTTAGATTGTTCAACATTGAAACAATTTATATTACTGTTGGTGAAGTTTCCACCTTTGCTTCCAGAAGGCATTATAAAGTGGCATTACTGATGGTGATATGGAAAATAAATCTAATTGATACGGCTACCTCTTGCCCCTTGTCGGTTGAATTCACCTTAGTAGTAGAAGTGCTACAGATGTTGGCTGTGTTGTAGTGGCTTGCCATTTCTTAATCTTTCATTTACGTCCTTTCTTTATGACATCAAAACAGGCGAACCTGAAGGGCATGGACCGACTGGTGTTTATAGACTCCCTTGCTGTCATAATGGGGCACGAGGAGAGGGAGCCGTGTAAGCCGGGACACCTGGCACTTGTTCCTATCTTGGAGACAGCGATCAACATCCTCGGCTCCAGACAGACGGCAAGCGAACTGTTCGTTAAATATCCACTGAATCAGTGGCAAGGGAAGTTGCGTGGGACTGACGTGACGTGTGTGAGTTGTAGAGTTTGTAGTTGCAGTATTATGACGTGTGAAATAATGGCCCACTTGGCGAATGTTTTAAATTTGCTGGGGAGGAGGAAAGAAAGGCTCCAGTATGAATCTGTGAGCGAGGGAGTTAAGAATTTGTCAGGTCGCTGGTTGTGACCCGTATTTAAAGTTAACTTGTGAATGGGTTTGTAATGAACTTGACAGAATTTGTCTTCTGAAAATGGAAGGTCCTTGTTCATTGGCTAAGGTGGGAGTGTTAACTGCTTGGTGAAGTAAAACTGTGTGTTCTTAGAAGAGTGTGATGTCTTGATTTCTTGAATGTGAATGTATTTTCTCTTTCTGGGAGTAGCAGATTACGAGAAACAGAATGATCCTTCAGATTCTACTGAGCACCACGTGATCCGCGTACTGCCAGCCAGAGAAGCGTTGAAGTACGTGCGGCAACAGTTGGCAGACCGACTTGATGTCAGAAGATTAAACCTGCTGGGACAAAGAAGGAACCTCGTATCCGCAAGAGACTGATATCGGTCTGAACCAGGCATTCGTTGTGTGAGTACATGAGCATTAGAATGTATTTGATGTGGTTGTTGTGTGAGAGAGATGAGTCTGTCCAATTTTATTAGGTACTTTAGATGTTGTGACTGTAAGTGTGAGAGTTGATATGTTGAAAGACGTAAATGTGGTGAGGGATTGGCATTATTGCAGTATCTGTGGTACGCTAGAGGCATTCATGATATTGTTCATAGGATATCAGAATGTGAGGTTTATTTATCCTTTTTAGACGAGGGTGGTGACTATTTGTGATAAGGTTTTGTTACATGTGAGATGTGTGCAGTGCTGAGGAGCCTTTAATGTGGTCTGTTTACTAATTAATAAGTGAGCATTTGCCAGTGTAAGTAATTTAGTTTTGTGCACAGTGAGCGGAGCTGCCGGGATATTTTCTGTGCTTTTGGTTAATTTTGAGAGTTTGCTGTGTTGAGCAAGGGGATCGGTTACAAAACTTGTAAGTTTGTGGTGTGGTATTCGTTATGAATTTGGATTTGCTTGCAAAAATGGAGATGACTGTCAGAGGTTCCATTTATTTGAGACTTAACCATAAGTTGAGAGTTGTCAGGTGTCAGTCTCATGGACATGTGATGAGGCTCAGTATTACTTCTGGTATATTTCATGGTTGGGGGTGGGGATGGGATTTGCATTAGGATCGAGGAGTGGTGTGGTTGGTTGGAACCAAGTATAGAAAGGCAGTGCCACTTATGTGGGTCACAATGTACCAGTGCTGGTGTTGTCAGGATTGTTATATTATGTGTGTAAAATGGTTGTGAAGAGTTCTTGGCTTAGGAAAGACTAATTTGTTAGTCTTGTCAGTCAGATTGTTTATAGGAAGAATGTAGAGTTATTGACTATTTAGTTTGGTTAAAGATTGTTGACCTGGAAATGAAATGATATATGATGTCTGTTTGGTGTTCGTTGACCACCTTGGCTGCTCCCTCATAAATATATTTTTACATAACCCCTCCTTCCTCTCATCTTGGGCTCCCATATCGCACCCACGAAACCCTCAGTTATTTTTTTTAGAGGGCAGAAATCAGGAAGGAAATGCATACAATACGAAACCCGTGTCTCCCCTCCTTTCATTTCTAAAACGTATTACTACTGTAAGAATCTGTGCTGAAATGGAAGGGAGAGGACTTTAAGTGGTACAGCTCTTTTGCAGGATGTTTGTTAAAATATTAGATGTTCGAGCCGTCTGTGAGTGAAGATTCCTTTGCGTATGATTCTTGGAGGCAGAACGTAGCTTTGTTTGTTGCACGTTTTATTGATCTTGTTATTGGGTAGTCAGTCAACATACGATGACGATGTTGAAGGGGTCCCGGGATCTTAATAAACATTGTGACCACAATCAGAAATTCTCATGCAGACATGCTGGCAATTCAGTAATCAGCGTGCACTAAAACTCATCTCGTAAAACTGTTTATTGACGTAATGTCAGATGCAAAATATTGTTTTGTAGAATTGCTTTCTTTATTTTGTTGTGTTTCTACTTGTTAAAGTTGTTACATTGAGAGTGCTGCTGCTGGTGTCATGGAGAGATGTTTCCTCAAAGTAAGAAATTTTTGGTGGCTCTCCTTTACTTAGTGGGGAATCCCCATGTCCACAGTACAGAGTGTCTAAGTATTTGCGACCGGGTTGGTGGCCCCAGCACCCTGCCAGTTTCTTTAGCACTTACAGTCATCCTTCCATCATGTTATGTGAATTGGGTGTGGAGCGACAGAGAGAAGGCAGGCAGTTGTCTGCTGGTTCTGTAATTGCTGGAAATGTGACCATACGAGTAACCAAGACTTCGAATAAAAATCTTCCCCAAGATGTGGGCGTAGGTGTGCGGATTGTTTTAAAAAGGGTAGCAGAAAAATTGAACGTAGTTTAGCATAATGAATGGCGCGTTGCTTTGGTTAACAAGGAAATGATCATTTTTTTTACCGTAGCCGAAACAAATTATTTACGAACACACAGTCACGAAGGTCATATTGAACGGCTTTTCGCGTTTGCTTTACTTCATCGTTTTGTAGTCTGATTTGACTTCGTTTGTCCCCACCATTTTCCTACGTAATACGACCATAATTCGTTGCGTTGGTTACGTTACTGGGGGGGGGGGGAAAGGGTCCCTTTGTAATTTATGAAAGTGACATTTGACAACTTCCTGAAGCGTAGCCTAGAACGTTTGTACATTGGCCGACAGAATTCGTGTATTTCTACATTGTTTTGAGGTCTTGTTCGTCCTCGTAATCTTTAAAAAACAACTCAGCTCAATTTGAATACTAAGAAAAGTGTTAAAACTAGTTACTACGTGTTTGTCCAGGAAGGCACTGATGTTTTGTAGTTGGTAATATTACCAGTTTGTTACGATTCTAGTGAGGCAGTCAGAAAGGGAAAGAATGAGCACGGAAGTTGCATATGGCAGATTAGATGTTTGGAAGAAGATGGCAATAATGATGATGACAGTAATTGCAGTAAACTTGTCTTCGCGATGTGTGTGTTACTTTTTCTTCAGAATCGTCACCTTTACTCGGAACACCTGATGTGATCTGGATATGCCATTCTGGTCGCTGTGGTGTGACAGCAGATAGGTTGCGGTGTTTAAATATCAGTGTTGTAATGCAGTTTGGAATAAGCAGGGTTCCTAATGACGTAGGATGTGGAAAGAGGCAACTCCATTCTGAATGAACCTGGTTTCATGCGGAATGTCACGGACATTGCACTTTGGAATTTCCTGGAAACTCGGCTATGCTGTCAGAGGAATTTTGCACTTATCTTCATCCAAGATCGTTTCCTTCCACACAAGAGACTGAGCTACTGTCGCAGTTTAAAATATAAGGTGACATTTTCATTGATCTGTCTTTTACATGAACATTTGTCATTTCAGAGTTGGTGACCTTGAAATAATGACTTTTTGTACAGACTGGATGCAGCGGCTTGTCACCGTTTAGATTCAGCTGTAACGAGTATTGCCCAGGTAAATGTTAGGTGGAGGGAATATGTTGTTTGTGGCAATTCTTACTAATATAGAATATCGCAAGTTCTTATCTATTAAAAGAATTATTAAGAAATCTGTGCTCCTGCCCTCCACTCTCTCCGTTTTAGTTTTGATTAGATCGATCATTGACAGTGGACGTCATGGTCTCTTACAATTGAACAAAGTTTGAGATAAGGGATTCCTATTTATTATTAATGTTCATCACATTTAATGTTTTCGTCTGAATTTGTGAACTCTTGTAAGAGAATTAAACTTTTTTAACACAATTTCAAGTAACATTAGATTGACTTCTGTTTGTTCACGGCAACATTGATAATAAAAGAATATTCCAGTAGGCAATTAATATTTTAAAGGAATGAAAGGTGTTTCGTATCCCAGAATCTTAATAAAAATTAATGGATCTTAAGAAGTGGGGTTTATATTCTGAACAATAATTCTAACACTTTACATCTCTTGATACATGGACATTATTAAAGCGTTTTAGGGAGCTGAAAGAAATTTTTATTCCGGATTTAGAGGAATAAATATCGAAGAATCTCCCTCTCATTATCTCCTACATCAGCAGATTAAATCCGGGGAATGCTTGCTATTATTGAGTGCAAAGTATTTATGGGTGCAAAACGTGGTCTTTCACATTGAGGGAGGAACATAGACTGAGGAGCTCTGAGAACAGAGTGTCGAGGAAGATGTCTGGACCCAAAATGAAGGTGGGACGGATAATAGAGAAAAATGCATGACGAGCTCCTCAGCCGATGTTTTTAGGGCGAGTTGAAAGTTTACAAGGCCTGAAGGGAACACCTCGGCGTAGGTGGGAAGATAACATTAACACGAATCTTACGGAGATGGGGTCTCAATGGAGTGAACTGGATGCAACTGACTCAGGATAGACCCCGGTGGCGGACTTTTGTGAACACGATGATGTACCCGACAGACATTAAGGTGGCTCATAAATCCTTTGAAAGGGTTACAAAGTTCAAATATCTGGGAACAACAAAAACGATTCAAAATGATGCTCACGACGAAGTTAGGAGGAGACTAAATTCCGGAAATGCTTGCAACTTCTCAGTCCAAAATATTTTGTCTTCCCGTCTGATTTCTAAGAACCTGAAAATTAAAGTATACAAAACAATAATCCTGCCTGTTGTTTTGTATGGGTGCGAAACATGGTCTCTCACTCAGAGGGAGGAACACAGATTGCAGGTGTTTGAGAATCGGGTGTTGAGGAGGATATTTGGGCCTAGGAGGGAAGACGATGGGGCGTGGAGAAAACTGCACAATGACGAGCTTAAAAATCTGTACTCCTCCCCCAATATTGTCAGGCTGATTAAGTCGAGAAGAATGAGATGGGCTGGGCATGTAGCGCGCATGGATGGGACAAGAGGTGTGCACCGGGTACTGGTTTGGAAGCCTAAAGGGAAGAGACCGCTGGGGAGACCTAGACGTAGATGGGAGGATAATGTCAGGCGGGATCTATGGGAGATAGGATTTGAAGGAGACTGGATTTTGTTGGCCCAGGACAGAGCTTTGGTTAGTTCGGTGATGAACCTTCGGGTTCGGTAAGCCATCTAGTTAGTTAGTCAATCGGTCAACGACATGGCCAGCTTCCTTATTAATTATGATTGTCCCAGTTGTCGCTGCTCGCAACAGTTACCTTCGTTACAACTAAAGGTACGACATTTTATTTTACATCCATTGTCCTAGCACTGTGCGAGATTATGTCAAGAACTTCTTTACAGTTCGTGTACTGATTAAGTTACAAGTTCACGCTGCAACCTGTAGCAACTAGATATCCCACCCGATATGTAGGACTGTTTGTAGTGGCAGCGTGCTGCAATGGAGTGCGATACTGGCCGGGTTAATACGACCCACACAATCGTATGTCCCAGTGACGCGTTAAACCACGGAAGACATTGTAAAGAACCTTGACTTAATCACATTAACGTATAGATGCTTCTGGAGTGTGTGCCCATAAGAATAGCAGTAACTTGGGTGTTCTGTTTTAATGGATTTATCTGAAATGACATATGGGAATACCTTCCCCTACAAGCGTTGATGGGTACCTCATTCAGGCGTAAGCTCCCAGTCTATTTGCGCAAACGCAATTATGACAGAAACAATATCTGCTGTGGAAACCTCAAATCTTACAATATAGTTCTGGTTTGAGGGGGTAAGTAGAGGATTACATGACCTACGAAGCTAAGATGCTAGCCAAACCTCGACTGCTAACACTTAATTGTTCATCATGGAAGATAAATTACGATCCAAAAACTCAACTACCAAAGTTTTAACTCCCCTGACCCCCATCCCGGAGTGGGATTTGGCCAACACTTTTGAAAAAGTCACGCTTTGCCACTGTGGGAATTCCTTTTCGAAATTTTTTGCTCAGAATATAACTTTTGGGCCAAGCTGGTGCGGCATTACTTTTCTCTCTTTAACTCCCTCTGCATTTATGATCTCCTCCCTCCCCCCCCCCCCATCTGGACACATCACATCAACTGGATGCTGTATGGACGTAGAATACCACACGGCAAACACGTACGTACTGTGGCAAAGTCCGTCATAAATAAATATGAATCTGCCTTCAATGTGTGGATAATGGCAACCCATATCAACCTTCAGACATACATGAATGTACAAAAGAAATGTATCTAATCTCGATCTTATGTGTACATGATGCCTTTTATGTTGATTTTATCATTTTGTTTTCTATATTACTCCATATTTATTAATGTTTTCTTTAAATCATTGCTTTACAGACTAATATTGAACATCAGATGAACCACGCCATATAAAAAACAATACCTTCGTTCTAATATATAAGAGTAATCTGATAAGAACATCTTTCATAAACTGCATAACATTGTAAAGGATTGTAATTCGAGTTTTAAATTTACCAATCTAATTTATACCTGAAGACGGTTAAATATAACCGAAACATGTCGTAAGAGACGTTCCAATTTGTAAATCGATCATTCGATGCGGAACGTGAAATGATATTTTAAATATTTTATATTTTATCATCTTATTAAAAATTGTGATTTGACGGCAAATATTAAAACATTTATCAGTGTTGTTTTGCATGTCTTACGTTTGCACAAACTTGGTGACTATGAACTGTCTGCTGGATATATGATTGATTTCTTAGTTACCTAACCAGCAGACATTCGCAAGTACGTTATTCTGAAGTTTTGTCATTTCCTTTTGATTTATTGTCTGGTAACTTTCAAGGATCTGTATTAGGACCTTTGTTGTTTAATGTGCAATGTCATTAAATTGTAAGGCCATAAAGTCTCCTCAATATAGTTCTTTACTTCGAAAGGACGCAGAAAGCTTAAAGAATTTGAAAAATGTAAACTTCAAAAAATTTTGAAAAATTTCAAAATTTTTGGGTTTTGTGTTGTTTTTTTTGACAATTTCCAGCAATTTTAGTTTTTTCAAAAAAATTAAAAAAAATATGAAAATGTCGAAATTTTTCCCATTCTATACCTACCAGAAACGTTGAATGACACCCAGTCCATGCGAGACTCCGTCTGTGCAGCACCCAATCTCTGCTTCTCACGGTCTCGGCCCGGCTGGCCATGGGGCCTTTCCCGCGAAAGAGTTCCCGGCGACCGGCCGACCATTGTATCTGTCCCCTCTTCGAGGCCTGCCTCGCTCGCGGCACTGCGTTCTGAGCCACCCGTAAATCAGCAATCGCCGGTCGTCGGGGTCCGCAGGCCGGCAGTCGGCTCCTCGGCTGCCGCCAGAGGCACGGGCAGCCTCCCCTTGACAGCTCACTAACACTTATTTGCAAAAATATATATAAATACGTACATAAAAACGTATGTATGCATATATATATTATTTTTTATTCTTACCAAGTCGGTATCGCCGAGGGGTTTGTGGTGCCAAGCATTACAGAAAACTACGACGCACCGCCGGACATTGACTCGGAACTCGACCGACCAAGTAGCATGCACCGCACTCGCGCGCGCACACAGAAGCCACGGCAACGTACTTTATGTGATTTCTTATTATATTATGTTTTTACTCTTTTTTGATTCTACCAAAATTTCTTATTCTCTCAAAAATATATATGCATATTTATATACACATGCGTATTTATATATTCTTAATTTTATTCTTATGTAGTCGGTATCGCCGAGGGACTTGTGCTGTCAGGCAACGCGGAAAGTAGCACGCACCGAAGAAGTTAGCCAGTCAGATATTACGCACCGTGTGACTTTGACTCAGGCAGCCAACTACCGCACACAAACGAGACACGGTAAGCTGCTTGTACGTGATGTTTATTTATATTTTAATTTGGAGTTCCCCCCTTCTCTTATTGTTTCATTCTTCGCACTGCGTCGTACATGGACGGTCGAGCTCTGCGGATATGTCCCACGGTGCGTGGTAGTTAAGACAGTCGAGCAAAGTCCGTCATAAATAAATATGAATGTACAAAAGAAATGTATCTAATCTCGATCTTATGTGTACATGGGATATACGGATATCCGCACGTAGGAACGTTGAAACTTCGATATCAGCAGACGTGCGTGATTACACCAAACGCACTGATGATAATGTTTGGCATGTCAGTGGTCCCCAACCTTTTTTTTGCCCAAGGGCACATTTGAGAGTTTATGAGATTGTGGCGGGCACCAACCAATTAACAAAGCCAAATTTTGTTTTCTCTGGACAAATAAGATACGGACACCAAATAATACACAAAAGAACACGACGTTTATTGATACAAGAAACCACGCAATCAAAAATACGTACTTTTATAAGTACAATTATTATTACCCAAGTGGGAAGTCAGTGTGATGTTTGGCACTGCATTTCAGCGGCCAGTTTTACAAATTTGGGAGAGTAGGATGATGTTGCTGCTCGCAATCGTCAAGATGGGCATTAGTACGTGGAGAACTGTGCTTTGATTTTATAATGTTCATGGTTGAACGGCCTTTATTATTCAGTATAACCTCTTTCCGTATCAACGCGGGCACCGCGTTGGGGACCACTGTTGTACATTATTTCGCCCTCACATCTTCATCAGTTATCAGAGTGATTATTCTCTTGTAACATTGATGTCACTGTTAGGTCAAGGTCATGACAAAGTCAAGACAAGATCGCCCCAATAGTTTGCCAGATAGAGGTCTTTAAAATTCTCAAGGTCATACGTATTTATGCCAAACGGTGAATACCTGATTGACCATACTCATGTCAAAATGAGGTCACGTATAGGTCAAGGAAGCCACGACAAATTCGGCCCAATAGTTTCGTAGATACTGGTCTTAAAAAATCTCAAGGTTATATCTTCTCACCAATATTTCTGCTAGCCAGCCACCCTAGGGCCACACCCTTTACCCCAGGGCCACTACCCCAGTCGCACCCCTTCCCAGGGCTATCCCCTTCTTTGGGCCAACCCTCATGATCACCCCTACCCAAGATCGCCCCCCCCCCGGGACCATCCCCTTAGGATCCTTTCAGCATCACCATATCCTAGGAACCACAGCATCCCCTAGGACCCAAGGATTCCCTGATGAACTCCAGGGACACTGCCCTCTAGGACCACGGCAGGATCCCCGAAGACAATCACCTCTAGAATCCCCTATAACCCCCTCCAGGATTCCTCGGATTTACCAGGACTCCCCATGACCATCCTAGTATTCCCCACAGATTTCCTAGGATCCCCACCAAGGATTCCCTACCCAGATCTAGCAGAATCTGCCACCAAACATTTCCAACAGAATTTCCCACGGTCGCAACCCACGATCCCGCAGGATTCCCCACCAAAAATTCCCATATTATCCCACATAGGATCCCCAACCAGAATTCAAAACGAGGGGCCGCCACCCCAAAAAAATTTCACCCCCGCGCCCTAACCCCCGCGCCCTAACCCCCGCGCCCTAATCCCCGCGCCCTAACCCCCGCGCCCTAACCCCCGCGCCCTAACCCCCGCGCCCTAACCCCCGCGCCCTAACCCCCGCGCCCTAACCCCCGCGCCCTAACCCCCGCGCCCTAACCCCCGCGCCCTAACCCCCGCGCCCTAACCCCCGCGCCCTAACCCCCGCGCCCTAACCCCCGCGCCCTAACCCCCGCGCCCTAACCCCCGCGCCCTAACCCCCGCGCCCTAACCCCCGCGCCCTAACCCCCGCGCCCTAACCCCCGCGCCCTAACCCCCGCGCCATAACCCCCGCGCCATAACCCCCGCGCCATAACCCCCGCGCCATAACCCCCGCGCCCTAACCCCCGCGCCCTAACCCCCGCGCCCTAACCCCCGCGCCCTAACCCCCGCGCCATAACCCCCGCGCCATAACCCCCGCGCCCTAACCCCCGCGCCCTAACCCCCGCGACCCACGAAGGGAGGTGGAGGCCCAGGCTGTTTCTTGAGCGAGCAGAGGCGCGGACCCGGATCCGGACAATGGCCTGGGCGCCGGGCGCCTGGTGGCGGGTTCCAACGAACCGCCCGAGTCGGACGAGTCCAACTCGTTGGCTTTGCGCTCGCACGCTACGGAAAACAGAACCTTGTGGGCGAGGCGAGTCGTCCAAGTCTTTCGACTAACCGACCTGGCAACAGATCTTGTCTAGGGGATATAGCAAGAGCATAGTAAGATTAGGTATAATGAAAGGACCACTCAAAATTCGAAAATTGTACCATCAGCGAAAGCGCAGTAATTGATATGGAATAATACCGACAGGGGGGCTCAACCGCAGCCGCTAAGTGGTCATAGGAACTTAAAACAAACCTCTTAAAGCAAAATAATAACTTGCGCCCTCTGTGCGGGACGGCGCTTGTGGTGGGTCCCGATGTTCCCGCACAGAGGACGCTGCCGTTTATTTTATGTTTTTAAGCTTTGTTTTATTCTCTACGACCATTTACAGTCTGAGGTTGACCCTCCGTCCCGCGATTTAGTTTCATTCGATTAAATCATTGAGTTTTCGCTGCTCGTAGTATTTTCGCTTCTAGTGTTTTATTACTGGACGTATAATTTTATCTGCCCCTTAGTCATCTCTGCCGACGCGCGTTGGATGAGTTTTTCATCTTTGCCTTTCCCAGCATGCTCCGCGAAACTTGTTTCCTACGGACAAGTTGAGTTTTTTCCGGTTGTCTGTCTCCTGCTTCGGTACAGCGCGTATGTACGCAGTCTTTACGTAAGTTGGGGCTTCAGTCGGCCATTTTGATATTACGTCTCAGCTTGTATTTGGTTTAATTCTCGATTTATTCGACAGCCAAAGAGTTGTTGAAGGTTTCGTGGTGGTAGTACGAGGCTCTAAAGAATGCAGGCGATTTCGTGATATTGAAAATACTAACCGATTTTCTCTAGAAATTACAAACGTCTTTGAGTTAGATTTTATTAACCCTTGCACCATTGAAAATGTAATCCTGAAATCTGAAGCGAAAATAATAATAATAAATTCTTATTGTGTGGATTTCCACCTCTTTTGCCATTCACTGTACGTGTAATGTAAGCACAAATCGATGAAAATTGTAATATTGATTATAATTGACTCCTGGATTTGACCTTATCATAATGAATACAGATTTAACCTGGTCGGATAGATAACGACCCTGACTTATCGGCATTTCTGTCTGGCGGCTTTACAGGTGAATTACGTCGCTTTTCCATGGAGAAAGTGGAGTGATATAAGATCGTCTATATATTTTTCTCTAGGACTGTGACAACGCACATGCGAGAGTACATGTGTCCTGTTGTGGGTCCTCGGGTGCTACGTCCTGTACAACGCGAGCCTACTTAAGTCATTCAAGGTGAGTTGCATGAAATATTCCGTCCTCTGAAGTAGAGAGTTCTGAAAGTACGTTGAGAGAAAAACTTATATTGCGTGCTGTTACCGATACAACGTGACTTGGCCTACGTCACACAAGACAAGATGGCTGAAATGACGTTGCAATACTGAACTAAGTATTCTGAGATATTATTTTATTTTACGTTTTGATTGTTCTGTGATTCTGCCCACGCATTCCGTCTCCTTCTAGGTCAGTGGTAACAACCACGTGACACTCGTTCAAGACTTGAGGTTTACGGAGCGGTGAGGATGACGGCCGTTTACATCGTGAGGTCGCTAACACGACAACCCGAAAATTATATTACAGCAGCAGCGAACTAAGGACTCCCGTGAGTACAATGAGAAATTGTCAGATAATGCCCACTGATCGAGTTTCAGAGCGTACGTACAGAAGCGACGTAATTATAAATTCTTGTCATTATGTCTGCTTTGAGGTGATTGGCGGAGCCCTCTTCACATTCACGGTGATTATGATATCATCATTCTTCATCGCCGTCGTGAACCTCTGAACCAGAAGATTTTTCCACGTCTCGCTCCTGGACGCTGCTCTGTGACGTCGTCTGGCTCGAGACGTCTGAAACGATGAGGCACCTGTGAGCGATGGACTCGGGTGAGTACGGTGATGTATTATTTCGAGGTTGATTCAAAATTATAATGACTTTCGTAGATAGTGTTCTGTGGGAAATTAGAAATTAGTATGTCTCGACGGTAATGTAGTGTCTGAGTAAAACCTGGTCTACGTGGATGGGATTTCGCGAAGGTACCGATATCGTCAAAAATTAAAGAATGTTTGAAACCCCCTACGTACGGTAAGGAATCGAGTTCTTTTATGAGTTGGAAACAGAAAGGAAAAGTTACAGATCATTTGAGAATTGTTGATGGGAAAGATTGGAAAAGGAGAAAATGCAGACAATCGCAGAGACGTTGCGTGTCCGGTGATGGACACGCACACTTGCGGTATGAGACCAGTTTCTTGCGTCTGTCTTGTAAACATGTACGGCAGTCATCGTGTAGCTGACAGTCGTTTAACTGGTCAAGGCCGTTCTCTTCGTGTATAAACACAGAAATTTTAAAAACTGACTGGTCGTCCTTACTTCATTTCTGTTGGATAAATTTCGTAAGGAAATGCTGTTGGTGTTAGGTGGACCGAGTATTGCGTACGGAGTCTGTATTGCTTGGATTAGCCGTCTGCCAGGGACGCGACTAGTTTTGTGAGCTGTTTATTCCGAGAATCATAGTTCGTCTGATTAATATTAAAGAATTCAGTCCGTACCGCGAAGAAAACACAACACTTCACCATTACGAAGATCAACTGGTTAACGCTGTTTAAGGAAATGATCGCTGTTTATTCCGAGAATCATAGTTCGTCTGAATAATATTTAAGAATCCAGTTCGTACCGCGAAGAAAACACAACTCTTCAGCATTACGAAGATCAACTGGTTAACGCTGTTTAAGGAAATGATCGCTGTTTATTCCGCGAATCATAGTTCGTCTGATTAATATTAAAGAATTCAGTCCGTACCGCGAAGAAAACACAACACTTCACCATTACGAAGATCAACTGGTTAACGCTGTTTAAGGAAATGATCGCTGTTTATTCCGAGAATCATAGTTCGTCTGATTAATATTAAAGAATTCAGTCCGTACCGCGAAGAAAACACAACTCTTCAGCATTACGAAGATCAACTGGTTAACGCTGTTTAAGGAAATGATCGTTGTTTATAGTGAGAATCATAGAAAATCCATAAATATAAAAGGCATCATAATTAAAACACTTGGTACATACGTTGAAGTAAACTTTCAGAATTGAACTACTTGGTATTTAGCATTCTCTGTTGAAGGCTTAATGTACCGTTTACATACCTTTTTCTTTATCAGTATTACTTCGCCCCACTCGCTTGTAAATAATCTTCTTGAATCTCTTTCCCTAAGTGTTTTCAAGTTCGGATTGTCTTACAGAGTGAGAAACGAAGTATTACGCCTGTCTAAATCATCAAGAAATATTATAGGACTGTTAACTTAGTTGAAGCATCTCTCTCTCTCTCTGTCTGTCTGTCTGTGTTTTTAATAAGTTCCGAAGATTAGGATGGGTTGACACTCAGGTTACAGTAAATTGGTTCATCGATTCTCGACAGATTCTGACGAATTTAGGACCGCGTTCAGGTGTGTGTTGCTCTAAAATCCAGTCGTTCCTCAGCTCGAATATTTGTTGCGCCATTGAACATTGTCTCGAGAATAATAGCAAAACTTGAAAAAGTCGCTGTTTCCAGCACTTCGTGTCCCATTTAATAAGTTGAACACGTGTACGTGTTCAGTACGAGAAAGAAATTGCTGCCGTGTTTGAAAACATGTTTTAAGCTGGAAGAAACCAGCAGATAGTCTCAATAAATGCACCGCGTGAATGGAATTCTTAGGAATATTACACATTCTCCAACTTTGTCGCATTGCTCATATCACGTGTAACCATGGATTAAATTCCTTGTGGAATCGAATTCAGACAAATAATTATCTTTTTCTGTTATTTCGTGTCATGAACTGTTGACCTTGGTTGAAAGAGTGCGTCTTAATGCACTTCCATAAAATTCTCCGCTGTTCGTGGAGACGCTTTCAAAAAATTATGCAGTACTTGAAAGAATTGGCACAATGGCGGCGTGACCTGTTGATTTGACCCTAGGGATCCGTGTAATGTTTGCCCAAGTGCATGGTAACAAATTAAACATGTCTGTGCGCACGGGCGTAATATCGAAAGTCAATTTTGGAGCTACCTGCCTTGTCCAATGCCTAATCCATTCAGAATTTTTTGTCCTAGATGCATGCAAGTTTAAATTTATGGATATTCTTAATCGTGGATTTGTACTTTTAATACATAAATTAATAACGAGGGTCATGGCTGATAGTACCAATGGAAGGTAACAGATAGTGACATACAGTTAATATCGAATTTGACGAAAATCGGCCTGTGTAATGTTAGTAGTACGTGTTAGAAACGAAGAGTATTGACTGCGAATGGTTGTTTGGAAATGGGGGGCACGTTTTGACCTTAAGGTCGTATCGCAGGGCCGGTATCCAGCCGATATTCCAGCAAGCTTCTGGTAGCGTCGGACACCATCGTACATATACGTGCGTTCGACTGTGAGTTATACAGTAGCTGTGCATGGTCCCAGATCAAAATAACCCTTTAATGCAAATATTATTATTATTATTATATGTCCAAATTTCTGTAATAATCAGTGAGACTTTAATTTCTATTTTTATCGTATGCGTGTATGGCATTATTAATTATTTTAGAAAGAATTTATTTTATTGAAATGACACCAGATGCCATACAACTTTCTTTTTTAAATTTTACATGCTTTGCCATCGATATGACCATCAAAGGTAGTCTTGCGAATTTCTGAGGTGGGAGTTAGAAGCTAACAATAGGCTCAGCCAGTAAAATTATCCGCCTTGAATGGAAAGTTCAGCTTAGTGTTCACAAAATCCCGTCACTGGTGTCTTTCCTGAGCTATATTAATCCATTTCGCAACCTTGAAAAGTACTTCCGTAAGAACAATTTTAATATTATCCTCCCAGTTACACCTAATGTTATAGAATGTAACATTAATGCTCACCAATCTTTAGCCCTGAGGATGGAAGAAATATATTCCTCGGAAATATTTGTTACTCCACATGATACTTGAACGAATAATATCTGATTTCTTTAAATCCGGGTCGTATGAGTCATTACATCCAGACTCTATATCCTCTGCAATATGTCAATTTTAAAAGAGATTATTCTTGTTTAATGTTTCACGGACTAATCACATTTCTGTTCCTTGTTTGAGTCTCTCATATCTTTGTAAACTTTTCCGCATAAAATGATTATTATCCAATTTCTTTTAAATCGAATATTGACAAATTACACCCGTATCTGTTTTGCCAGAGCATGGGATTATGAACATGTGGACGTCATTCTCTGTTCCGTAATACGTCGTTAACTGGTCAGATGTTTACAGCAGGTCGCAGTAACCCCGTACCCGTTTAACCGTTGAGCACACTGGCTTGAACCTGGTGCTGTTGGAATGTCTTGGTGTAGATAGAAATCACTGTCTTCCTTTGATGTATGGTCCCTCATCATGCACGTAGTCTGTTTAATGATCGGTCAGGGTTAGTTCCACAGATCAGGAGAGGTGGGTAAGTAAACATACAAGAAATAAATATTGAGTTGTCCTACTCGATAGGTTTCGGGTTCGAATCTCTCCCCGTCGACAGACAATCGTTAGAGATCTTTCTCGTCCTTTTTAGTATTCTGAAGCATATTTTAAGACACATTAAATGTAGACAGCTATCGCTTTATTCAATGTAATTTCAAGTTCATATTTTAGAAGAATCATGCCATTTTATGGGGTATAACGGACAAAATTTTAAGACTAATAAATTGCCCGCTAAGAATGACGGCAAAAATGTAAAGTAGTAAACAATAATAATCATAAGAATTATCCGATTAGACCCAACATCTCTTAGCAGCGTTACCATGGCAACGGTTATTTATAAATGTTATCCCGTAAGGTCCAAAATCGCTTGGGAGCAAATAATCATAACCGAAAAATGTTTTATGAATGTCTTTTGTGATGTTGCGTCATCATAAGGGCCCACCATCATCGCTGTTATGATGGAGGTAGCAATATCATTTCCTAAACGTCGGTAAAATTAATCATCACAATCACCACAGTGAGAACAGGAGATAACAATTTACGCGCAGATTGAAGATGTAAGCACAAATTTCTATCTTGCGAGGCCGAGGCGTAGTGTCGTGACAGATAATACCCGCATCCCCCCCCCGAAGCTGCTTTTAATGAGTGCTTTTTCTATAATTAGTCTAGCATTTCAGAAAAGAGTGTGTTGTGTTTAGGAGATAACTTTCAACCAAGCTGTTTGTATGTTCTAATCAAAATAACGTTGACCATGAATTTAGAATCTTTTGTCTTCTAGTCTGATAAATAAAAGTTGTAAATATTAATGAACAACACACTGTTACGTTTAAATTTGGTTTGCTCTCATCGTAATTAATGTTAATATGAATAATATGGAGCTTCAGACCCTACATATAAATTCTTGTCATTATATGGGACATTCTGTCTCGTTTCAGGGGAAAGGCAAGTGAATCTTCGTGGTTCCGAGACTCAGAGGAGGATCTTCATGGCATTTTCACCCGTGCGGTTGCGTCTACACGCTCCGAGGAACCCGGAGTTCCGCAGCCGCTACCACCCGGACGCTGCACTCTTGTCGTGTTTCCAGTGTCGGCGGTCATCTCTCCGGCATATTTCGTTTCTACCATCTTTGCTGGCGAGTGAAACGAATTACTTTAATTTTAAATTAACACACGACTAACGCCTGGGGTGCAGGGGTTAAACTCCTTCCAATGTTCCTTAATTTTGAGTCTCCAATTAATGTTTTGCTTGTTCCATCCCTTGAGCAAAATGAATTCAGATTCTTTCTATTTACTCGTCTTCTTCTTTCTTTTCTTCTTTTTCGCCTTCTTCCTACCCTCAGAGGATAGACGGGTTAGAGTAGAGTTGTAGCTGCATGCATTCTTAACCACTAACAACATCATCGACCCTGCAGTCCAGCCGCTGCGCTGCAACGGAATATCAGCGGAATCCAGCAAAGACGCAGTTAGTTTGCCCACAATATTAGAAATGTTGAGGGTGTGAGGTCACAGACCATGCGTTAAGTTGCAGTGGTGGGATTTGCTAAAGCATATATAGAAGATATTGAGGATTTTAAAAAGTGGGGATTTTCTGTTTTGATGATCTGAGTAACGGTTAGCTTTTCAAGTTAAGTAATTTTGAGGTGACTTAAGCGTCTGCTAACACAAACTATAAAGCGGGGAAGATTTTAAATTTGGAAAATTTCATGGGGCTGAAAACTACATTATCGTTGTTTATTTACATAGCTTTGCCCTTAGATTACAATCATATTGCAGGACAGACGTACAGTCCAAATTTAACCACCTCTGACGCAGACAAAGTTCATTCAGTGAAAGTGATTGAGATTTTATAGTATCGTAGGCATCAGTACTATGACATTAAAGTGTGGATTGATGGGAGATTCACACTGAAATTAGGGACGAGACGTAGTGGACAACGAAATCACATACAAATAACATGTGAATAAAATAATACAGGCTTTTTGAAGCCGAAATAATTGAAACGCCGAAACTGAGATTTTAAATGAAGTTTTCAGATTGTTATATGTTCAAGATGTTATTTAATAAATAAATAAATAAATAAATAACTTGTACTTTTATTTTTTCCGATTGTAGAAACATCGAAAACTGTAACACTTGCTTGTATACCTCTGTTTCCATCTCCCTTTATAACAGGTAGAAGAACGACATGTCACTATTTCGTCTTTAAATTTTCGCATATGAGTTGACTTTCAATGAGATCAGATTTTAACAGCAGCTAAAATTTCCATGACTTGTTACATTATAATTATTAATTATATAGTAGCGTACTAGCAAATTAAAGTGTGCATTGATGACAAACCAAAAGTTCTCAATTGGATTTAAATCTAGCGAGTTTGGTGGCAAAAATACAACTTTGCATCCGACACTTTCTATTAATTCCCTTGTTCTTTCAGAGTTATGAAATCTCGCATTGTCAAGTCATTTGCAAAGAACGTCGCTCATATTATATATAAATCAAATAATACAGAAATCATAGAGAGCCTCCCCCCCCCCCAAAAAAAGAAGTCAACTAAAATTGCTCATTGCTTTGTGAATGGAGGCAGCGCGTAGCTCTGAAACGTGAGTGAACTTGTAGCAGACGACACGAGAAACAACGGACGATTGCCATGTCCAGCGACGACGTCATCTGAGAAACCTCCAGTTCATCGCTGGTGGGTGAAATTTATCTCTTCAATGTTGCAGTAGTCGTAGTAGTTTGTAGCTTAGTTTTTGCCAGTATCCCGTAGTTGAGAGGTTTTATCTAATGAAGTCCTTGTTTCCATCCTTGAAGGAAAACGAATTGCAAATCTTCATCTTCTCGCTCTTTCTCATCATCTTATTACTTACACGGGATAGACTAATTTCTTTTTAAATATAAGTTGCGTCCGTGTTTAATTACGCACTACGGCATGAAGGCGTATGGGTTATTGAAGGTTTAGGTACGTGCATCTTTAACAGCTAGCTAGATAGAGATACGTGGACAGCATCACGTTCCAGCCGGTTTTACCCGAAGGAAAAATTCACGGTATCTTCTGTGTATATTATTGAATTGGACCGAACTTGATTGTGTCGCTGTCGGTAGTTGAACCGCGGACTTGCAGAGGATCCAGAAATAAAGTATTAATCGTGGTAAAAATCGGGGATGACTTAGAAATTACAAGTGAATACGGATTTTGGGTATGAAAAAAACCCCGAAGGGAAGACATAAAATTTGATGTGAAGATAATATAGTGTCTAGTAACAGCTGCTGTGAACATGGGAATGAACATCGGTAGACATAATTTGTAGACTAGGTGCCTGAGTAGCTTCTTTGATTCAATGCGGTATAAGATTGATATCATAATTTAGTTAAAAATTACTGCAGAAATAAATTTGTACTTAATAACTGCCTCTCCAGCCAAGCGTCCCACATGGCGTGTATGAGGACTGCGTTACTTTTTTCATATGACATAATAGATTTTTGGCTACATGAGTGGTTACACTTGAGTATGTGTGGAATACATTCTTGGATTAAATATTTTACTTTCGTTAGTTAGAGAAAGAAGCCAATTATATTATTAATATGTTATGAATACAAATACTCATTAGAGATGGGGTTTAGGTATTTTCAGAATTAACATCGAGGATGTAGTGAAAAGCGATCCTTACTCATATAACATTTGATGACAGACGGTTGTTCACTCAGGCCACAGAATAGTACGAGTATAAAAGATTATCAGGCCGGCTTTAGATATCTCGGTTTCTCTACCTATATAACCTATCTATTCTATCTATCTGAATATCTCTATCTCTCTCTCTCTCTCTGTGTATCTCTTTCTCTGTCTCCTGTCTATGTGTCTGCCTATTTATCTATTTACCCATCTACATATCTATCCATCCCTTCATGTATTTACCAATCTATGTATCCATAAGAAGATTAACCCAAACACGCACCCACCCACATCATGCATGTTTTGTAGCTCGTATTTTGTTTGTTAAGACAAAAAATAGTCACACATCACACAGAATTTATAATATTTCAAATGGCAATTTATTGTGTCATACGCTACTGTATGATGATGTATTGTGTTCCTTGAGCTGGTGTGCTGTATGCAAGTGCGTTGTTTTGTGATATTTATACTTTATTCCGATGAATTCCATAAGACACGACAATAGTACATTTACCTAAGACGTACGAGATTGAGACAAGACAGTACCACCGTGAAGAAAAGTCAGAGGTACATTTAGCAATGACATGCGTGTTTCAGATACGTTACCAACAGTTTGAAGACACGGCAGGAGTTTTGTCTCTCAGTTTCCTACAGATCGGAAGATATATGCCTTTGAAAAATTTACTTTCGAATACCCGCGAAAAAGTAAAAGTTCTCTATCCTGCAAACCCTTGGACGTACATTGTCGTGACTCTGACATGAGGTTGACATGTACGTGACCCCATAGTGACATGAGTTCTTTCTCTCAGATTCGTACACATCGCGAGATAAATGCCTTTGAAAAATTGACTTTCAATTAACCGTGAAAAATTAAAATGCCTCTATCCTGCAAACCCTTGAACATACATTGACGTGACTCTGACATGAAGTTGGCATATAAGTGTCCTCACACTGATATGAGGTTTGTCTCTCAGAATCCTACACATCGCGAGATATATGCCTTTGAAAAAGTGACTTTCGAATAACCTCGAAAAATTAAAATGTCTCTATCCTCCAAACCCTTGGACTTACATTGTCGCGAC
The DNA here is from genome assembly GCF_977971745.1 of Zootermopsis nevadensis. NCBI lineage: Eukaryota > Metazoa > Arthropoda > Insecta > Blattodea > Termopsidae > Zootermopsis > Zootermopsis nevadensis. The sequence continues at coordinate 1,229,692 of NW_028259176.1, read as the reverse complement.
TCTGACATGTCTATGACATATACCTTCCCTCAAAGTGACATAAGTGTTGTCTCTCAGATTCCTACAGATCGCGAGATATTTGCCTTTTCAAAAATTGACTTTCGAATAATCTCAAAAAATTCAAATGTCCCTATCCCCCAAACCCTTGGACGTACATTGTCGTGACTCTGACACGAAGTTGACATATACGTGACCTCATAGTTACATGAGTTGTTTCTCTCAGATTCCTACACATCGCGAGATATATGCCTTTGAAAAATTGACTTTCGAATAACTCTGAAAAATTTAAATGTCTCTATCCTTCAAACCCTTGGACATACATTGACGTGACTCTGACATGAAGTTGACATATACGTTCCCTCAAAGTGACATCAGTTTTGTCTCTCAGATTCCTACACATCGGGACTTATTTGCCTTTACAAAAATTGACTTTCGAATAATCTCGAAAAATTAAAATGTCTCTATCATCCAAACCCTTGGACATACATTGACGTGACTCTGACATGAAGTTGACATATACGTTCCCTCAAAGTGACATAAGGTTTGTCTCTCAGATTCCTACAGATCAGGAGATATTTGCCTTTTCAAAAATTGACTTTCGAATAATCTCGAAAAATTAAATTGTCTCTATCCTCCAAACCCTTGGACATACATTGACGTGACTCTGACATGAAGTTGACATATACGTTCCCTCAAAGTGACATAAGTTTTGTCTCTCGGATTCCTACACATCGCGAGATATATGCCTTTCAAAAATTGACTTTCGAATAACAGTGAAAAATTAAAATGTCTCTATTCTCCAAACCCTTGGACATACATTGACGTGACTCTGACATAAAGTTGACATATACGTTCCCTCAAAGTGACATAAGTTTCGTCTTTCAAGATTCCTACAGATCGGGAGATATTTGCCTTTTCAAAAATTGACTTTCGAATAATCTCGAAAAATTAAAATGTCTCTATCCTCCAAACCCTTGGACATACATTGACGTGACTCTGACAGGAAGTTGACATATACAATCCCTCAAAGTGACATAAGGTTTGTCTCTCAGATGCCTACAGATCGGGAGATATTTGCCTTCTCAAAAATTGACTTTCGAATAATCTCGAAAAATTAAAATGTCTCTATCCTCCAAACCCTTGGACATACATTGACGTGACTCTGACAGGAAGTTGACATATACAATCCCTCAAAGTGACATAAGGTTTGTCTCTCAGATGCCTACAGATCGGGAGATATTTGCCTTCTCAAAAATTGACTTTCGAATAATCTCGAAAAATTAAAATGTCTCTATCCCCCAAACCCTTGGACGTACATTGTCGTGACTCTGACACGAAGTTGACATATACGTGACCTCATAGTGACATGAGTTCTTTCTCTCAGATTCGTACACATCGCGAGATAAATGCCTTTGAAAAATTGACTTTCGAATAACCGTGAAAAATTAAAATGCCTCTATCCCGCAAACCCTTGGACATACATTGACGTGACTCTGACATGAAGTTGGCATACAAGTGTCCTCACACTGATATGAGGTTTGTCTCTCAGATTCCTAGACATCGCGAGATATATGCCTTTGAAAAAGTGACTTTCGAATAACCTCGAAAAATTAAAATGTCTCTATCCTCCAAACCCTTGGACTTACATTGTCGCCACTCTGACATGTCTATGACATATACCTTCCCTCAAAGTGACATAAGTGTTGTCTCACAGATTCCTACAGATCGCGAGATATTTGCCTTTTCAAAAATTGACTTTCGAATAATCTCGAAAAATTCAAATGTCCCTATCATCCAAACTCTTGGACGTACATTGTCGTGACTCTGACACGAAGTTGACATATACGTGACCTCATAGTGACATGAGTTGTTTCTATCAGATTCCTACACATCGCGAGATATATGCCTTTGAAAAATTGACTTTCGAATAACTGTGAAAAATTAAAATGTCTCTATCCTTCAAACCCTTGGACATACATTGACGTGACTCTGACATGAAGTTGACATATACGTTCCCTCAAAGTGACATCAGTTTTGTCTCTCAGATTCCTACACATCGGGACTTACTTGCCTTTTCAAAAATTGACTTTCGAATAATCTCGAAAAATTAAATTGTCTCTATCCTCCAAACCCTTGGACATACATTGACGAGACTCTGACATGAAGTTGACATATACGTTCCCTCAAAGTGACATAAGTTTTGTTACTCGGATTCCTACACATCGCGAGATATATGCCTTTCAAAAATTGACTTTCGAATAACAGTGAAAAATTAAAATGTCTCTATCCTCCAAACCCTTGGACATACATTGACGTGACTCTGACATGAAGTTGACATATACGTTCCCTCAAAGTGACATAAGTTTTGTCTCTCAAGATTCCTACAGATCGGGAGATATTTGCCTTTTCAAAAATTGACTTTCGAATAATCTCGAAAAATTAAAATGTCTCTATCCTCCAAACCCTTGGACATACTTTGACGTGACTCTGACATGAAGTTGACATATACGTTCCCTCAAAGTGACATAAGTTTTGTCTCTCGGATTCCTACACATCGCGAGATATATGCCTCTGAAAAAGTGACTTTCGAATAACCTCGAAAAATTAAAATGTCTCTATCCTCCAAACCCTTGGACTTACATTGTCGCCACTCTGACATGTCTATGACATATACCTTCCCTCAAAGTGACATAAGTGTTGTCTTTCAGATTCCTACAGATCGCGAGATATTTGCCTTTTCAAAAATTGACTTTCGAATAATCTCGAAAAATTCAAATGTCCCTATCCTCCAAACCCTTGGACGTACATTGTCGTGACTCTGACACGAAGTTTACATATACGTGACCTCATAGTGACATGAGTTGTTTCTCTCAGATTCCAACACATCGCGAGATATATGCCTTTGAAAAATTGACTTTCCAATAACTGTGAAAAATTAAAATGTCTCTATCCTTCAAACCCTTGGACATACATTGACGTGACTCTGACATGAAGTTGACATATACGTTCCCTCAAAGTGACATCAGTTTTGTCTCTCAGATTCCTAAACATCGGGACTTATTTGCCTTTTCAAAAATTGACTTTCGAATAATCTCGAAAAATTCAATTGTCTCTATCCTCCAAACCCTTGGACATACATTAACGTGACTCTGACATGAAGTTGACATATACGTTCCCTCAAAGTGACATAAGTTTTTTCTCTCGGATTCCTACACATCGCGAGATATATGCCTTTCAAAAATTGACTTTCGAATAACAGTGAAAAATTAAAATGTCTCTATCCTCCAAACCCTTGGACATACATTGACGTGACTCTGACATGAAGTTGACATATACGTTACCTCAAAGTGACATCAGTTTTGTATCTCAGATTCCTACACATCGGGACTTATTTGCCTTTTCAAAAATTGACTTTCGAATAATCTCGAAAAATTAAAATGTCTCTATCATCCAAACCCTTGGACATACATTGACGTGACTCTGACATTAAGTTGAAATTTGCGTTCCCTCAAAGTGACATACGTTTTGTCTCTCAGATGCCTACAGATCTGGAGATATTTGCCTTTTAAAAATTGACTTTCGAATAATCTCGAAAAATTAAAATGTCTCTATCCTCCAAACCCTTCAACATACATTGACGAGACTCTGATATGAAGTTGACATATACGTTCCCTCAAAGTGACATAAGTTTTGTCTCTCAGATTCCTACAGATCGGGAGATATTTGTCTTTAAAAGTTGACTTTCGAATAATCTCTAAAAATTTAAATTTCTCTACCCTCCAAACCCTTGGACATACATTGACGTTCCTCTGACAGGAAGTTGACATATACGTTCCCTCAAAGTGACATAAGTTTTGACTCTCAGATTCCAACAGATCGGGAAATAATTGCCTTTTAAAAATTGACTTTCGAATAATCTCTAAAAATTTAAATGTCTCTATCCTCCAAACCCTTGGATATACATTGACGTGACTATGACATGAAGTTGACATTTACGTTCCCTCAAAGTGACATAAGTTTTGTCTCTCAGATTCCTACAGATCGGGAGATATTTGCCTTTTAAAAATTGACTTTCGAATAATCTCGAAAAATTAAAATGTCTCTATCCTCCAAACCTTCGGACATACATTGACGTGACTCTGACATGAAGTTGACATATGCGTTCCCACGAAGTGACATAAGGTTTGTCTCTCAGATTCCTACAGATCGGGAGATATTTGCCTTTTAAAAATTGATTTTCGAATAATCTCGAGAAATTAAAATGTCTCTATCCTCCAAAACCTTGGACATACATTGACGAGACATTGACAAAACTCTGGCATGAAGTTGACATATGCGTTCCCTCAAAGTGACATAAGGTTTCTCTCTCAGATGCCTACAGATCGGGAGATATATGCCTTTTAAAAATTGACTTTCGAATAATCTCGAAAAATTCAAATGTCTCTATCCTCCAAACCCTTGGACATACATTGACGAGATTCTGACATGAAGTTGACATATACGTTCCCTCAAAGTGGCAAAAGTTTTGTCTCTCAGATACCTAGAGATCGGCAGATATTTGCCTTTTAAAAATTGACTTTCGAATAATCTCATAAAAATTAAAATGTGTCTATCCTCCAAACCCTTGGACTTACATTGACGAGACTCTGACAGGACGTTTACATATGCGTTCCCTCAAAGTGACATAAGTTTTGTCTCATAGATTCCTACAGATCGGAAGATATATGCCTTTGAAAAATTTACTTTCGAATACCCGCGAAAAAGTAAAAGTTCTCTATCCTGCAAAACCTTGGACGTACATTGTCGTGACTCTGACATGAAGTTGACATGTACGTGACCCCATAGTGACATGAGTTCTTTCTCTCAGATTCGTACACATCGCGAGATAAATGCCTTTGAAAAATTGACATTCGAATAACCGTGAAAAATTAAAATGCCTCTATCCTGCAAACCCTTGGACATACATTGACGTGACTCTGACATGAAGTTGGCATATAAGTGTCCTCACACTGAATGAGGTTTGTCTCTCAGATTCCTACACATCGCGAGATATATGCCTTTGAAAAAGTGACTTTCGAATAACCTCGAAAAATTAAAATGTCTCTATCCTCCAAACCCTTGGACTTACATTGTCGCGACTCTGATATGTCTATGACATATACCTTCCCTCAAAGTGACATAAGTGTTGTCTCTCAGATTCCTACAGATCGCGAGATATTTGCCTTTTCAGAAATTGACTTTCGAATAATCTCAAAAAAATTCAAATGTCCCTATCCCCCAAACCCTTGGACGTACATTGTCGTGACTCTGACACGAAGTTGACATATACGTGACCTCATAGTTACATGAGTTGTTTCTCTCAGATTCCTACACATCGCGAGATATATGCCTTTGAAGAATTGACTTTCGAATAACTGTGAAAAATTAAAATGTCTCTATCCTTCAAACCCTTGGACATACATTGACGTGACTCTGACATGAAGTTGACATATACGTTCCCTCAAAGTGACATCAGTTTTGTCTCTCAGATTCCTACACATCGGGACTTATTTGCCTTTTCAAAAATTGATTTTCGAATAATCTCGAAAAATTAAAATGTCTCTATCATCCAAACCCTTGGACATACATTGACGTGACTCTGACATGAAGTTGACATAACCGTTCCCTCAAAGTGACATAAGGTTTGTCTCTCAGATTCCTACAGATCAGGAGATATTTGCCTTTTCAAAAATTGACTTTCGAATAATCTCGAAAAATTAAATTGTCTCTATCCTCCAAACCCTTGGCCATACATTGACGTGACTCTGACATGAAGTTGACATATACGTTCCCTCAAAGTGACATAAGTTTTGTCTCTCGGATTCCTACACATCGCGAGATATATGCCTTTCAAAAATTGACTTTCGAATAACAGTGAAAAATTAAAATGTCTCTATCCTCCAAACCCTTTGACATACATTGACGTGACTCTGACATGAAGCTGACATATACGTTCCCTCAAAGTGACATAAGTTTCGTCTCTCAAGATTCCTACAGATCGGGAGATATTTGCCTTTTCAAAAATTGGCTTTCGAATAATCTCGAAAAATTAAAATGTCTCTATCCTCCAAACCCTTGGACATACATTGACGTGACTCTGACAGGAAGTTGACATATACAATCCCTCAAAGTGACATAAGGTTTGTCTCTCAGATGCCTACAGATCGGGAGATATTTGCCTTCTCAAAAATTGACTTTCGATTAATCTCGAAAAATTAAAATGTCTCTATCCTCCAAACCCTTGGACATACATTGACGTGACTCTGACAGGAAGTTGACATATACAATCCCTCAAAGTGACATAAGGTTTGTCTCTCAGATGCCTACAGATCGGGAGATATTTGCCTTCTCAAAAATTGACTTTCGAATAATCTCGAAAAATTAAAATGTCTCTATCCCCCAAACCCTTGGACGTACATTGTCGTGACTCTGACACGAAGTTGACATATACGTGACCTCATAGTGACATGAGTTCTTTCTCTCAGATTCGTACACATCGCGAGATAAATGCCTTTGAAAAATTGACTTTCGAATAACCGTGAAAAATTAAAATGCCTCTATCCCGCAAACCCTTGGACATACATTGACGTGACTCTGACATGAAGTTGGCATACAAGTGTCCTCACACTGATATGAGGTTTGTCTCTCAGATTCCTAGACATCGCGAGATATATGCCTTTGAAAAAGTGACTTTCGAATAACCTCGAAAAATTAAAATGTCTCTATCCTCCAAACCCTTGGACTTACATTGTCGCCACTCTGACATGTCTATGACATATACCTTCCCTCAAAGTGACATAAGTGTTGTCTCACAGATTCCTACAGATCGCGAGATATTTGCCTTTTCAAAAATTGACTTTCGAATAATCTCGAAAAATTCAAATGTCCCTATCCTCCAGACTCTTGGACGTACATTGTCGTGACTCTGACACGAAGTTGACATATACGTGACCTCATAGTGACATGAGTTGTTTCTATCAGATTCCTACACATCGCGAGACATATGCCTTTGAAAAATTGACTTTCGAATAACTGTGAAAAATTAAAATGTCTCTATCCTTCAAACCCTTGGACATACATTGACGTGACCCTGACATGAAGTTGACATATACGTTCCCTCAAAGTGACATCAGTTTTGTCTCTCAGATTCCTACACATCGGGACTTATTTGCCTTTTCAAAAATTGACTTTCGAATAATCTCGAAAAATTAAATTGTCTCTATCCTCCAAACCCTTGGACATACATTGACGTGACTCTGACATGAAGTTGACATATACGTTCCCTCAAAGTGACATAAGTTGTGTTACTCGGATTCCTACACATCGCGAGATATATGCCTTTCAAAAATTGACTTTCGAATAACAGTGAAAAATTAAAATGTCTCTATCCTCCAAACCCTTGGACATACATTGACGTGACTCTGACATGAAGTTGACATATACGTTCCCTCAAAGTGACATAAGTTTTGTCTCTCAAGATTCCTACAGATCGGGAGATATTGGCCTTTTCAAAAATTGACTTTCGAATAATCTCGAAAAATTAAAATGTCTCTATCCTCCAAACCCTTGGACATACATTGACGTGACTCTGACATGAAGTTGACATATACGTTCCCTCAAAGTGACATAAGTTTTGCCTCTCGGATTCCTACACATCGCGAGATATATGCCTCTGAAAAAGTGACTTTCGAATAACCTCGAAAAATTAAAATGTCTCTATCCTCCAAACCCTTGGACTTACATTGTCGCCACTCTGACATGTCTATGACATATACCTTCCCTCAAAGTGACATAAGTGTTGTCTCACAGATTCCTACAGATCGCGAGATATTTGCCTTTTCAAAAATTGACTTTCGAATAATCTCGAAAAATTCAAATGTCCCTATCCTCCAAACCCTTGGACGTACATTGTCGTGACTCTGACACGAAGTTTACATATACGTGACCTCATAGTGACATGAGTTGTTTCTCTCAGATTCCAACACATCGCGAGATATATGCCTTTGAAAAATTGATTTTCGAATAACTGTGAAAAATTTAAATGTCTCTATCCTTCAAACCCTTGGACATACATTGACGTGACTCTGACATGAAGTTGACATATACGTTCCCTCAAAGTGACATCAGTTTTGTCTCTCAGATTCCTAAACATCGGGACTTATTTGCCTTTTCAAAAATTGACTTTCGAATAATCTCGAATAATTCAATTGTCTCTATCCTCCAAACCCTTGGACATACATTGACGTGACTCTGACATGAAGTTGACATATACGTTCCCTCAAAGTGACATAAGTTTTGTCTCTCGGATTCCTACACATCGCGAGATATATGCCTATCAAAAATTGACTTTCGAATAACAGTGAAAAATTAAAATGTCTCTATCCTCCAAACCCTTGGACATACATGGACGTGACTCTGACATGAAGTTGACATATACGTTACCTCAAAGTGACATCAGTTTTGTCTCTCAGATTCCTACACATCGGGACTTATTTGCCTTTTCAAAAATTGACTTTCGAATAATCTCGAAAAATTAAAATGTCTCTATCATCCAAACCCTTGGACATACATTGACGTGACTCTGACATTAAGTTGAAATTTGCGTTCCCTCAAAGTGACATACGTTTTGTCTCTCAGATGCCTACAGATCTGGAGATATTTGCCTTTTAAAAATTGACTTTCGAATAATCTCGAAAAATTAAAATGTCTCTATCCTCCAAACCCTTCGACATACATTGACGAGACTCTGATATGAAGTTGACATATACGTTCCCTCAAAGTGACATAAGTTTTGTCTCTCAGATTCCTACAGATCGGGAGATATTTGTCTTTAAATGTTGACTTTCGAATAATCTCTAAAAATTTAAATTTCTCTACCCTCCAAACCCTTGGACATACATTGACGTGCCTCTGACAGGAAGTTGACATATACGTTACCTCAAAGTGACATAAGTTTTGTCTCTCAGATTCCTACAGATCGGTAGATAATTGCCTTTTAAAAATTGAATTTCGAATAATCTCTAAAAATTTAAATGTCTCTATCCTCCAAACCCTTGGATATACATTGACGTGACTATGACATGAAGTTGACATTTACGTTCCCTCAAAGTGACAAAAGTTTTGTCTCTCAGATTCCTACAGATCGGGAGATATTTGCCTTTTAAAAATTGACTTTCGAATAATCTCGAAAAATTAAAATGTCTCTATCCTCCAAACCTTCGGACATACATTGACGTGACTCTGACATGAAGTTGACATATGCGTTCCCACAAAGTGACATAAGGTTTGTCTCTCAGATTCCTACAGATCGGGAGATATTTGCCTTTTAAAAATTGATTTTCGAATAATCTCGAGAAATTAAAATGTCTCTATCCTCCAAAACCTTGGACATACATTGACGAGACTCTGGCATGAAGTTGACATATGCGTTCCCTCAAAGTGACATAAGGTTTCTCTCTCAGATGCCTACAGATCGGGAGATATATGCCTTTTAAAAATTGACTTTCGAATAATCTCGAAAAATTCAAATGTCTCTATCCTCCAAACCCTTGGACATACATTGACGAGATTCTGACATGAAGTTGACATATACGTTCCCTCAAAGTGGCAAAAGTTTTGTCTCTCAGATACCTAGAGATCGGGAGATATTTGCCTTTTAAAAATTGACTTTTGAATAATCTCATAAAAATTAAAATGTGTCTATCCTCCAAACCCTTGGACTTACATTGACGAGACTCTGACAGGACGTTTACATATGCGTTCCCTCAAAGTGACATAAGTTTTGTCTCATAGATTCCTACAGATCGGGAGATATTTGCCTTTTAAAAATTGACTTTCGAATAATCTCGAAAAATTAAAATGTGTCTATCCTCCAAACCCTTGGACATACATTGACGTGTCTCTGACATGAAGTTGACATATGCGTGACCTCCTAGTGACATGAGTTGTTTCTCTCAGATTCCTACACATCGCGAGATATATGCCTTTGAAAAAGTGACTTTCGAATAACCTCGAAAAATTGAAATGTCTCTATCCTCCAAACCCTTGGACTTACATTGTCGCGACTCTGACATGTCTATGACATATACCTTCCCTCAAAGTGGCATAAGTGTTGTCTCTCAGATTCCCACAGATCGGGAGATATTTGCCTTTTCAAAACTCGACTTTCGAATAATCTCAAAAAATTTAAATGTCTCTATCCTCCAAACCCTCGGACATACATTGACGTGACTCTAACATGAAGTTTACATATATGTTCCCACAAAGTGACATAAGGTTTGTCTCTCAGATTCCTACAGATCGGGAGATATTTGCCTTTAAAAAATAGACTTACAAATAATCTCTAAAAATTTAAATGTGTCTATCGTCCAAACCCTTGGACATACATTGACGAGATTCTGACATGAAGTTGATATATACGGTCCATCAAAGTGACATAAGTTTTGTCTCTTAGATACCTATTGATCGGGAGATATTTGCCTTTTCAAAAATTCACTTTCGAATAATCTCTAAAAATTTAAATGTCTCTATCCTCCAAACCCTTGGACATACATTGACGTAACTCTGACAGGACGTTGACATATACGTTCCCTCAAAGTGACATAAGTTTTGTCTCTCAGATTCCTACAGATCGGGAGATATTTCCCTTTTAAAAATTGACTTTCGAATAATCTCTAAAAATTTAAATGTCTCTATCCTCCAAACCCTTCGACATACATTGACGTGACTCTGACATGAAGTTAACATATACGTTCCCTCAAAGTGACATAAGTTTTGTCTCTCAGATTAATACAGATCGGGAGATATTTGCTTTTTCAAAAATTGACTTTCGAATAATCTCGAAAAATTAAACTGTCTCTATCCTCCAAACCCTTGGACATACATTGACGAGCCTCTGACATGAAGTTAACATATGCGTTACCCCAGAGTGACATAAGGTTTGTCTCTCAGATTCTTACAGATCGGGAGATATTTGCCTTTTAATAATTGACTTTCGAATAATCTCGTAAAATTAAAATATCTCTATCCTCCAAACCCTTGGACATACATTGACTTGACTCTGACAGGACATTTACATATACGTTCCCTCAAAGTGACATAAGTTTCGTCTCTCAGATTCCTACAGATCGGGAGATATTTGATTTTTAAAAATTGACTTTCGAATAATCTCTAAAAATTTAAATGTCTCTATCCTCCAAACCCTTGGACATACATTGACGTGACTCTGACAGGAAGTTGACATATACGTTCCCTCAAAGTGACATAAGTTTTGTCTCTCGGATTCCTACACATCGCGAGATATATGCCTATCAAAAATTGACTTTCGAATAACAGTGAAAAATTAAAATGTCTCTATCCTCCAAACCCTTGGACATACATGGACGTGACTCTGACATGAAGTTGACATATACGTTACCTCAAAGTGACATCAGTTTTGTCTCTCAGATTCCTACACATCGGGACTTATTTGCCTTTTCAAAAATTGACTTTCGAATAATCTCGAAAAATTAAAATGTCTCTATCATCCAAACCCTTGGATATACATTGACGTGACTCTGACATTAAGTTGAAATTTGCGTTCCCTCAAAGTGACATACGTTTTGTCTCTCAGATGCCTACAGATCTGGAGATATTTGCCTTTTAAAAATTGACTTTCGAATAATCTCGAAAAATTAAAATGTCTCTATCCTCCAAACCCTTCGACATACATTGACGAGACTCTGATATGAAGTTGACATATACGTTCCCTCAAAGTGACATAAGTTTTGTCTCTCAGATTCCTACAGATCGGGAGATATTTGTCTTTAAATGTTGACTTTCGAATAATCTCTAAAAATTAAAATTTCTCTACCCTCCAAACCCTTGGACATACATTGACGTGCCTCTGACAGGAAGTTGACATATACGTTACCTCAAAGTGACATAAGTTTTGTCTCTCAGATTCCTACAGATCGGGAGATAATTGCCTTTTAAAAATTGAATTTCGAATAATCTCTAAAAATTTAAATGTCTCTATCCTCCAAACCCTTGGATATACATTGACGTGACTATGACATGAAGTTGACATTTACGTTCCCTCAAAGTGACAAAAGTTTTGTCTCTCAGATTCCTACAGATCGGGAGATATTTGCCTTTTAAAAATTGACTTTCGAATAATCTCGAAAAATTAAAATGTCTCTATCCTCCAAACCTTCGGACATACATTGACGTGACTCTGACATGAAGTTGACATATGCGTTCCCACAAAGTGACATAAGGTTTGTCTCTCAGATTCCTACAGATCGGGAGATATTTGCCTTTTAAAAATTGATTTTCGAATAATCTCGAGAAATTAAAATGTCTCTATCCTCCAAAACCTTGGACATACATTGACGAGACTCTGGCATGAAGTTGACATATGCGTTCCCTCAAAGTGACATAAGGTTTCTCTCTCAGATGCCTACAGATCGGGAGATATATGCCTTTTAAAAATTGACTTTCGAATAATCTCGAAAAATTCAAATGTCTCTATCCTCCAAACCCTTGGACATACATTGACGAGATTCTGACATGAAGTTGACATATACGTTCCCTCAAAGTGGCAAAAGTTTTGTCTCTCAGATTCCTACAGATCGGGAGATATTTGCCTTTTCAAAAATTGTCTTTCGAATAATCACGAAAAATTAAAATGTCTCTATCCTCCAAACACTTGCATATATATTGACGAGACTCTGACATGAGGTTGATATTTTCGTTCCATCAAAGTGGCATACGGTTTGTCTCTCAGATGCCTACAGATCGGGAGATATTTGCCTTTTAAAAATTGACTTTCAAATAATCTCGAAAAATTAAAATGTGTCTATCGTCCAAACCCTTGGACTTACATTGACGAGACTCTGACAGGACGTTTACATATGCGTTCCCTCAAAGTGACATAAGTTTTGTCTCATAGATTCCTACAGATCGGGAGATATTTGCCTTTTAAAAATTGACTTTCGAATAATCTCGAAAAATTAAAATGTGTCTATCCTCCAAACCCTTGGACTTACATTGACGAGACTCTGACAGGACGTTTACATATGCGTTCCCTCAAAGTGACATAAGTTTTGTCTCATAAATTCCTACAGATCGGGAGATATTTGCCTTTTAAAAATTGATTTTCGAATAATCTCGAGAAATTAAAATGTCTCTATCCTCCAAAACCTTGGACATACATTGACGTGACTCTAACATGAAGTTTACATATATGTTCCCACAAAGTGACATAAGGTTTGTCTCTCAGATTCCTATAGATCGGGAGATATTTGCCTTTAAAAAATAGACTTACAAATAATCTCTAAAAATTTAAATGTGTCTATCGTCCAAACCCTTGGACATACATTGACGAGATTCTGACATGAAGTTGATATATACGGTCCATCAAAGTGACATAAGTTTTGTCTCTTAGATACCTATTGATCGGGAGATATTTGCCTTTTCAAAAATTCACTTTCGAATAATCTCTAAAAATTTAAATGTCTCTATCCTCCAAACCCTTGGACATACATTGACGAAACTCTGACAGGACGTTGACATATACGTTCCCTCAAAGTGACATAAGTTTTGTCTCTCAGATTCCTACAGATCGGGAGATATTTCCCTTTTAAAAATTGACTTTCGAATAATCTCTAAAAATTTAAATGTCTCTATCCTCCAAACCCTTCGACATACATTGACGTGACTCTGACATGAAGTTAACATATACGTTCCCTCAAAGTGACATAAGTTTTGTCTCTCAGATTAATACAGATCGGGAGATATTTGCTTTTTCAAAAATTGACTTTCGAATAATCTCGAAAAATTAAACTGTCTCTATCCTCCAAACCCTTTGACATACATTGACGAGCCTCTGACATGAAGTTAACATATGCGTTACCCCAGAGTGACATAAGGTTTGTCTCTCAGATTCTTACAGATCGGGAGATATTTGCCTTTTAATAATTGACTTTCGAATAATCTCGTAAAATTAAAATATCTCTATCCTCCGAACCCTTGGACATACATTGACGTGAATCCGACATGAAGTTGACATATACGTTCCCTCAAAGTGACATAAGTTTTGTCTCTCAGATTGCTACAGATCGGGAGATATTTGATTTTTAAAAATTGACTTTCGAATAATCTCTAAAAATTTAAATGTCTCTATCCTCCAAACCCTTGGACATACATTGACGTGACTCTGACAGGAAGTTGACATATATGTTCCCTCAAAGTGACATTAGTTTTGTCTCTCAGATTCCTACAGATCGGGAGATATTTGCCTTTTAAAAATTGACTTTCGAATAATCTCGAAAAATTTAAATGTCTCTTTCCTCCAAACCCTTTTACATACATTGACGAGATTCTGACATGAAGTTGACATATACGTTCCCTCTAAGTGGCATAAGTTTTGCCTCTCAGATGCCTACAGATCGAAAGATATTTGCCTTTAAAAAATTGACTTTCGAATAAACCCTAGAAATTTAAATGTCTCTATCCTCCAAACCCTTCGACATACATTGACGTGACTATGACATGAAGTTGACATATACGTTCCCTCAAAGTGACATAAGTTTTGTCTCTCAGATTCCTACAGATCGGGAGATATTTGCCTTTTAAAAATTGACTTTCGAATAATCTCTAAAAATTCAAATGTCTCTATCCTTCAAACCCTTTATCGTACATTGTCGTGACTCTGACATGAAGTTGATATGTAAATGTCCTCATAGTGACATGAGATGTGTCTCTCAGATTCCTACATATCTAGAGATATATGCCTCTGAATAATTGACTTTCGAATAACCCTGAAAGATTAAAATGTCTGTATACTGCAAACCCTTGGACATACATTGACAAGACTCTGACATGACGATGACGTATGCGTTCCCTCAAAGTGACATAAGTTTTGTCTCTCAGATTCCTACAGATCGGGAGATATTTGCCTTTTCAAAAATTGTCTTTCGAATAATCACGAAAAATTAAAATGTCTCTATCCTCCAAACACTTGCATATATATTGACGAGACTCTGACATGAGGTTGATATTTTCGTTCCATCAAAGTGGCATACGGTTTGTCTCTCAGATGCCTACAGATCGGGAGATATTTGCCTTTTAAAAATTGACTTTCAAATAATCTCGAAAAATTAAAATGTGTCTATCGTCCAAACCCTTGGACTTACATTGACGAGATTCTGGCATGACGTTGACATACACGTTCCCTCAAAGTGACATAAGTTTTGTCTTTCAGATTCCTACAGATCGGGAGATATTTGCCTTTTAATAATTGACTTTCGAATAATCTCGTAAAATTAATATGTCTCTATCGTCCAAACCCTTGGACATACGTTGACGAGATTCTGACACGAAGTTGACATATACGTTCCCTCTAAGTGACAAAAGTTTTTTCTCTTAGATTCCTATTGATCGGGAGATATTTGCCTTTTAAAAATTGACTTTCGAATAGTCTTGAAAAATTTAAATGTCTCTATCGTCCAAACCCTTGGTCATACATTGACTAGATTCTGATATGAAGTTAACATACACGTTCCCTCTAAGTGTCATAAGTTTTGTCTCTCAGATTCCTACAGATCGGGAGATATTAGCCTTTTAAAAATTGACTTTCGAATAATCTCTAAAAATATAAATGTCTCTATCCTCCAAACCCTTGGACATACATTGACGTGACTCTGACAGGACGTTTATATATGCGTTCCCTCAAAGTGACATAAGTTTTGTCTCTCAGATTCCTACAGATCGGGAGATATTTGCCTTTTAAAAATTGACTTTCGAATAATCTCTAAAAATTTAAATGTCTCTATCGTCCAAACCCTTGGACATACATTGACGAGATTCTGACATGAAGTTGACATATACGTTAAAACAAAGTGACATAAGTGTTGTCTCTTAGATTCCTATTGATCGGGAGATATTTGCCTTTTCAAAAATTGACTTTC
The DNA here is from genome assembly GCF_977971745.1 of Zootermopsis nevadensis. Classification (NCBI taxonomy): domain Eukaryota; kingdom Metazoa; phylum Arthropoda; class Insecta; order Blattodea; family Termopsidae; genus Zootermopsis; species Zootermopsis nevadensis. The sequence continues at coordinate 1,213,703 of NW_028259176.1, read as the reverse complement.
GAATAATCTCTAAAAATTTAAATGTCTCTATCCTCCACACCCTTGGACATACATTGACGTGACTCTGACAGCAAGTTGACATATACGTTCCCTCAAAGTGACATAAGTTTTGTTTCTCAGATTCCTACTGATCGGGAGATATTTGCTTTTAAAAATTGACTTTCGAATAATCTCGATAAATTAAAATGTCTCTATCCTCCAAACCCTTGGACATACATTGACGAGACTCTGACATGAAGTTGACATGTGCGTTCCCTCAAAGTGGCATAATTTTTGTCTCTCAGATGACTACAGATCGGGAGATATTTGCCTTTTAAAAATTGACTTTCGAATAATCTCGAAAAATTTTAAATGTCTCTATCGTCCAAACCCTTTGATATACCTTGACGAGATTCTGACATGTAGTTGACATATACGTTCCCTCAAAGTGACATACGTTTTGTCTCTCAGATTCCTACCGATCGGGAGATATTTGCCTTTTAAAAATTGACTTTCGAATAATCTAGTAAAATTTAAATGTCTCTATCCTCCAAACCCTTAGACATACTTTGACGTGACTCTGACAGGACGTTTACATATACGATCCCTCAATGTGACATAAGTTTTGTCTCTCAGATTCCTACAGATCGGGAGATATTTGCCTTTTAAATATTGACATAAGTTTTGTCTCTCAGATTCCTACAGATCGGGAGATATTTGATATTTCAGAAATTGACTTTTGAATAATCTCGAAAAATTAAAATGTCTCTATCCTCCAAACTCTTGGACATTCATTGACGTGACTCTGACATGAAGTTGACATATAGGTTCCCTCAAAGTGACATAAGTGTTGTTCTCAGATTCCTACAGATCGGGAGATATTTGCCTTTTCAAAAATTGACTTTCGAATAATCACGCAAAATTAAAAAGCATCTTCTCATCCAAACCCTTTGACATACATTGACGTGACTCTGACATGAAGTTGACATATACGTTACCTCAAAGTGACATAAGTTTTGTCTCTCACATTCCTACAGATCGGGAGATATTTGCCTTTTCAAAAATTGACATTCGAGTAATCTCGAAAATTTAAAATGTCTCTATCCTCCAAACCCTTGGATATACATTGACGTGACTCAGACATGAAGTTGACATATACGTTACCTCAAAGTGACATTGGTTTTGTCTCTCAGATTCCTACAGATCGTGAGATATTTGCCTTTTCAGAAATTGACTTTCGAATAATCTCGAAAAATTAAAATGTCTCTATTCTCCAAACCCTTGGACATACATTGACGTGAATCTGACATGAAGTTGACATATACGTTCCCTCAAAGTGACATAAGTTTTGTCGCTCAGATTCCTACAGATCGGGAGATATTTGCCTTTTCAAAAATTGACTTTCGAATAATCTCGAAAAATTAAAACATCTCTATCCTCCAAACCGTTGGACATATATTGACGTGACTCTGACAAGAAGTTGACATATACGTTCCCTCAAAGTGACATAAGTTTTGTCTCTCAGATTCCTACACATCGGGAGATATATGCCTTTTCAAAAATTGACTTTCGAATAATCTCGAAAAATTTAAATATCTCTATCCTCCAAAACCTTGGACATTCATTGACGTGACTCTGACATGAAGTTGACATATACGTTCCCTCAAAGTGACATAAGTTTTGTCTCTCAGATTCCTACAGATCGGGAGATATTTGCCTTTTCAAAAATTGACTTTCGAATAATCTCGAAACATTTAAATGTCTCTATCCTCCAAACCCTTGAACATACATTGACTTGACTCTGACATGAAGTTGACATTTACGTTCCCTCAAAGTGAAATAAGTGTTGTCTCTCACATTCCTACAGATCGGGAGTTATTTACCTTTTGAAGAATTGTTTTTCGAATAATTTCAAAAATTAAAATGTCTCTATCCTCCAAACCCTTGAACATGCATTGACGTGACTCTGACATGACGTTGACATATACGTTCCCTCAAAGTGACATAAGAGTTGTCTCTCAGATTCCTACAGATCGGGAGATATCTCCCTTTTCAAAAATTGACTTTCGAATAATCTCGAAAAATTAAAATATCTCTATCCTCCAAACTCTTGGACATACATTGACGTGACTGTGACATCAAGTTGACATATACGTTCCCCCAAAGTGACAAAAGTTTTGTCTCTCAGATTCCTACAGATCGGGAGATATTTGCCTTTTCAAAAATTGACTTTCGAACAATCTCGAAAAATTAAAATGTCTCTATCCTCCAACCCCTTTGACATACATTGACCTGACTCTGACGTAATGTTGACATATACGTTCCCTCAAAGTGACATAAGTGTTGTCTCTCAGATTTCTACGGATCAGGAGATATTTGCCTCTCATAAATTGACTTTCGAATAATCTCGAAAAATTAAAATATCTCTATTCTTCAAACCCTTGGACATACATTGACGTGACTCTGACATGAAGTTGACACATAAACTCCCTCAAAGTGACATAAGTGTTGTCTCTCAGATTCCTACTGATCGGGAGATATTTGCCTTTTCAAAAATTAACTTTCGAATAATCTCGAAAAATTAAAATGTCTCTATCCTCCAAACCCTTGGACATACATTGACGTGACTCTGACATGAAGTTGACATTTACGTTCCCTCAAAGTTACATCAGTTTTGTCTCTCAGATTCCTACTGATCGGGAGTTATTTACCTTTTGAATAATTGTTTTTCGAATAATCTCGAAAAATTAAAATGTCTCTATTCTCCAAACCCTTGGACATACATTGACGTGACTCTGACATGAAGTTAACATATACGTTACCTCAAAGTGACATAATTTTTGTCTCTCAGATTCCTACAGATCGGGAGATATTTGCCTTTTTAAAAATTGACTTTCGAATAATCTCGAAAAATTAAAATGTCTCTATCCTCGAAACCCTTAGACATACATTGACGTGACTCTGACATGAAGTTGACATATACGTTCCCTCAAAGTGACATAAATTTTGTCTCTCAGATTCCTACAGATCGGGAGATATTTGCCTTTTCAAAAATTGACTTTCGAATAATCTCGAAAAATTAAAATGTCACTATCCTCTGAACCCTTGGACATACATTGACGTGACTCTAACATGAAGTTGACATATACGTTCCCTCAAAGTGACATAAGTTTCGTCTCTCAGGTTCCTACAGATCGGGAGATATTTGATTTTTCAGAAATTGACTTTTGAATAATCTCGAAAAATTAAAATGTCTCTATCCTCCAAACTCTTGGACATACATTGACGTGACTCTGACATGAAGTTGACATATAGGTTCCCTCAAAGTGACATAAGTGTTGTTCTCAGATTCCTACAGATCGGGAGATATTTGCCTTTTCAAAAATTGACTTTCGAATAATCTCGCAAAATTTAAAAGCATCTTCTCATCCAAAACCTTGGATATACATTGACGTGACTCTGACATGAAGTTGACATATACGTTACCTCAAAGTGACATAAGTTTTGTCTCTCACATTCCTACAGATCGGGAGATATTTGCCTTTTCAAAAATTGACTTTCGAGTAATCTCGAAAATTTAAAATGTCTCTATCCTCCAAACCCTTGGATATACATTGACGTGACTCAGACATGAAGTTGACATATACGTTACCTCAAAGTGACATAAGTTTTGTCTCTCAGATTCCTACAGATCGGGAGATATTTGCCTTTTCAAAAATTGACTTTCGAATAATCTCGAAAAATTAAAACATCTCTATCCTCCAAACCGTTGGACATTCATTGACGTGACTCTGACATGAAGTTGACATATACGTTCCCTCAAAGTGACATAAGTTTTGTCTCTCAGATTCCTACAGATCGGGAGATATTTGCCTTTTCAAAAATTGACTTTCGAATAATCTCGAAACATTTAAATGTATCTATCCTCCAAACCCTTGGACATACATTGACGTGACTCTGACAAGAAGTTGACATATACGTTCCCTCAAAGTGACATAAGTTTTGTCTCTCAGATTCCTACAGATCGGGAGATATTTGCCTTTTCAAAAATTGACTTTCGAATAATCTCGCAAAATTAATAAGTCTATATCCTCCAAACCCTCGGACATACATTGACGTGACTCTGACATGAAGTTGACATATACGTTCCCTAAAAGTGACATAAGTTTTGTCTCTCAGATTCCTACAGATCGGGAGATATTTGCCTTTTCAAAAATTGACTTTCGAATAATCCCGAAAAATTAAAATGTCTCTATCTTCCAAACCCTAGGACATACATTGACGTGACTCTGACATGAAGTTGACACACACATTCCCTCAAAGTGACATAAGTGTTGTCTCTCAGATTCCTACGGATCGGGAGATATTTGCCTTTTCAAAAATTAACTTTCGAATAATCTCGAAAAATTAAAATGTCTCTATCCTCCAAACCCTTGGACATACATTGACGTGACTCTGACATTAAGTTGACATTTACGTTCCCTCAAAGTTACATCAGTTTTGTCTCTCAGATTCCTACTGATCGGGAGTTATTTACCTTTTGAAGAATTGTTTTTCGAATAAAATCGAAAATTTAAAATGTCTCTATTCTCCAAACCCTTGGACATACATTGACGTGACTCTGACATGAAGTTAACATATACGTTACCTCAAAGTGACATAATTTTTGTCTCTCAGATTCCTACAGATCGGGAGATATTTGCCTTTTTAAAAATTGACTTTCGAATAATCTCGAAAAATTAAAATGTCTCTATCCTCGAAACCCTTGGACATACATTGACGTGACTCTGACATGAAGTTGACATATACGTTCCCTCAAAGTGACATAAATTTTGTCTCTCAGATTCCTACAGATCGGGAGATATTTGCCTTTTCAAAAATTGACTTTCGAATAATCTCGCAAAATTTAAATGCCTCTGTCCTCCAAACCCTTATACATACATTGACGTGACTCTGACATGAAGTTGACATATGCGTTCCCTCAAAGTGACATAATTTTTGTGTCTCAGATTCCTACAGATCGGGAGATATATGCCTTTTCTTAAATTGTCTTTCGAATAATCTCGAAAAATTAAAATGTCTCTATCCTCCAAACCCTTGGACATACATTGACGTGAATCTGACATGAAGTTGACATATACGTTCCCTCAAAGTGACATAAGTTTTGTCTCTCAGATTCCTAACAGATCGGGAGATATTTGCCTTTTCAAAAATTGACTTTCGAATAATCTCGAAAAATTAAAATATCTCTATCCTCCAAACACTTGGACATACATTGACGTGACTCTGACATGAAGTTGACATATACGTTCCCTCAAAGTGACATAAGTTTTGTCTCTCAGATTAATGCAGATCGGGAGATATTTGCCTTTTCAAAGATTGACTTTCGAATAATCTCGAAAAATTAAAATGTCTCTATACTCCAAACCCTTGGACATACATTGACGTGACTCTGACATAAAGTTGACATATACGTTTCCTCAAAGTGACATAAATGTTGTCTCTCAGATTCCTACAGATTTGGAGATATTTGCCTTTTCAAAAATTGACTTTCGAATAATCTCGAAAAATTTAAATATCTCTATCCTCCAAACCGTTGGACATACATTGACGTGCCTCTGACATGAAGTTAACATATACGTTCCCTCAAAGTGACATAAGTTTCGTCTCTCAGGTTAATACAGATCGGGAGATATTTGCCTTTTGATAAATTGACTTTCGAATAATCTCGAAAAATTAAAATGTCTCTATCCTCCAAACCCTTGGACATACATTGAAGTGAATCTGACATGAAGTTGACATATACGTTCCCTCAAAGTAACATAAGTGTTGTCTCTCAGATTCCTACAGATCGGGAGATATTTGCCTTTTGATAAATTGACTTTCGAATAATCTCGAAAAATTAAAATGTCTCTTTCCTCCAAACCCTTGGACATACATTGACGTGACTCTGACATGAAGTTGACATATACGTTCCCTCAAAATGACATAAGTTTTGTCTCTCAGATTCCTACAGATCTGGAGATATTTGCCTTTTCAAAAATTGACTTTCGAATAATTACGAAAAATTAAAATGTTTCTATCCTCCAAACCCTTGGACATACATTGACGTGCCTCTGACATGAAGTTAACATATACGTTCCCTCAAAGTGACATAAGTTTCGTCTCTCAGGTTAATACAGATCGGGAGATATTTGCCTTTTGATAAATTGACTTTCGTATAATCTCGAAAATATAAAATGTCTCTATCCTCCAAACCCTTGGACATACATTGACGTGACTCTGACATGAAGTTGACATATACGTTCCCTCAGAGTGACATAAGTTTCGTCTCTCAGGTTCCTACAGATCGGGAGATATTTGCCTTTTCAAAAATTGACTTTCGAATAATCTCGAAAAATTAAAATGTCTCTATCCTCCAAACTCTTGGACATACATTCACGTGAATCTGACATGAGGTTGACATATACGTTCCCTCAAAGTGTCATAAGTGTTGTCTCTCAGATTCCCACAGATCGGGAGATATTTGCCTTTTCAAAAATTGACTTTCGAATAATCTCGAAAAATTAAAATGTCTCTATCCTCTAAACCCTTGGACATACATTGACGTGACTCTGACATGAAGTTGACATATACGTTCCCTCAAAGTTATATAAGTTTTGTCTCTTAGATTCCTACAGATCGGGAGATATTTGCCTTTTCAAAAATTGACTTTCGAATAATCTCGAAAAATTAAAATGTCTCTATCCTCCAAACCCTTAGACATACATTGACGTGACTCTGACATGAAGTTAACATATAAGTTTCCTCAAAGTGACATAATTTTTGTCTCTCAGATTCCTACAGATCGGGAGATATTTACCTTTTCAGAAATTGACTTTCGAATAATCTCGAAAAATTAAAATGTCTCTATCCTCCAAACCCTTGGACATACATTGACGTGAATCTGACATGAAGTTGACATATACGTTCCCTAAAAGTGAAATAAGTTTTCCTACAGATCGGGAGATATTTGCCTTTTCAAAAATTGACTTTCGAATAATCTCGAAAAATTAAAATATCTCTATCCTCCAAACCCTTGGACATACATTGACGTGACTCTGACATAAAGTTGACATATACGTTCCGTCAAAATGACATAAGTTTTGTCTCTCAGATTCCTACAGATCGGGAGATATTTGCCTTTTCATAAATTGACTTTCGAATAATCTCGAAAAATTTAAATGTCTGTATCATCCAAACCGTTGGACATACATTGACGTGACTCTGAAATGAAGTTGACATATACGTTCCCTCAATGTGACATAAGTTTTGTCTCTCAGATTCCTACAGATCGGGAGATATTTGCCTTTTCAAAAATTCACTTTCGAATAATCTCGAAAAATTAAAATGTCTGTATCATCCAAACCGTTGGACATACATTGACGTGACTCTGAAATGAAGTTGACATATACGTTCCCTCAAAGTGACATTAGTTTTGTCTCTCAGATTCCTACAGATCGGGAGATATTTGCCTTTTCAAAAATTCACTTTCGAATAATCTCGAAAAATTAAAATGTCTCTATCCTCCAAACCCTTGGACATACATTGACGTGAATCTGACATGAAGTTGACATATACGTTCCCTCAAAGTTACATAAGTTTTGTCTCTCAGATTCCTAACAGATCGGGAGATATTTGAATTTTCAAAAATTGACTTTCGAATAATCTCGAAAAATTAAAATATCTCTATCCTCCAAACCCTTGGACTTACATTGACGTGACTCTGACATGAAGTTGACATATACGTTCCCTCAAAGTGACATAAGTTTTGTCTCTCAGATTAATACAAATCGGGAGATATTTGCCTTTTCAAAGATTGACTTTCGAATAATCTCGAAAAATTAAAATGTCTCTATCCTCCAAACCCTTGGACATACATTGACGTGACTCTGACATAAAGTTGACATATACGTTTCCTCAAAGTGACATAAATGTTGTCTCTCAGATTTCTACAGATTTGTAGATATTTGCCTTTTCAAAAATTGACTTTCGAATAATCTCGAAAAATTAAAATATCTCTATCCTCCAAACCCTTGGACATACACTCAAGTGCCTCTGACATGAAGTTAACATATACGGTCCCTCAAAGTGTCATAAGTTTCGTCTCTCAGGTTAATACAGATCGGGAGATATTTGCCTTTTGATAAATTGACTTTCGAATAATCTCGAAAAATTAAAATGTCTCTTTCCTCCAAACCCTAGGACATACATTGACGTGATTCTGACATGAAGTTGACATATACGTTCCCTCAAAATGACATAAGTTTTGTCTCTCAGATTCCTACAGATCTGGAGATATTTGCCTTTTCAAAAATTGACTTTCGAATAATTACGAAAAATTAAAATGTTTCTATCCTCCAAACCCTTGGACATACATTGACGTGCCTCTGACATGAAGTTAACATATACGTTCCCTCAAAGTGACATAAGTTTCGTCTCTCAGGTTAATACAGATCGGGAGATATTTGCCTTTTGATAAATTGACTTTCGAATAGTCTCGAAAAATTAAAATGTCTCTATCCTCCAAACCCTTCGACATACATTGACGTGACTCTGACATGAAGTTGACATATACGTTACCTCAGAGTGACATAAGTTTCGTCTCTCAGGTTCCTACAGATCGGGAGATATTTGCCTTTTCAAAAATTGACTTTCGAATAATCTCGAAAAATTAAAATGTCTCTATCCTCCAAACCCTTGGACATACATTCACGTGAATCTGACATGAGGTTGACATATACGTTCCCTCAAAGGGTCATAAGTGTTGTCTCTCAGATTCCCACAGATCGGGAGATATTTGCCTTTTCTAAAATTGACTTTCGAATAAACTCGAAAAATTAAAATGTCTCTATCCTCTAAACCCTTGGACATACATTGACGTGACTCTGACATGAAGTTGACATATACGTTCCCTCAAAGTTATATAAGTTTTGTCTCTCAGATTCCTACAGATCGGGAGATATTTGCCTTTTCAAAAATTGACTTTCGAATAGTCTCGAAAAATTAAAATGTCTCTATCCTCCAAACCCTTGGACATACATTGACGTGAATCTGACATGAAGTTGACATGTACGTTACCTCAAAGTGACATAATTTTTGTCTCTCAGATTCCTACAGATCGGGAGATATTTACCTTTTCAGAAATTGACTTTCGAATAATCTCAAAAAATTAAAATGTCTCTATCCTCCAAACCCTTGGACATACATTGACGTGAATCTGACATGAAGTTGACATATACGTTCCCTCAAAGTGAAATAAGTTTTCCTACAGATCGGGAGATATTTGCCTTTTCAAAAATTGACTTTCGAATAATCTCGAAAAATTAAAATATCTCTATCCTCCAAACCCTTGGACATACATTGACGTGACTCTGACATAAAGTTGACATATACGTTCCCTCAAAATGACATAAGTTTTGTCTCTCAGATTCCTACAGATCGGGAGATATTTGCCTTTTCATAAATTGACTTTCGAATAATCTCGAAAAATTTAAATGTCTGTATCATCCAAACCGTTGGACATACATTGACGTGACTCTGAAATGAAGTTGACATATACGTTCCCTCAAAGTGACATTAGTTTTGTCTCTCAGATTCCTACAGATCGGGAGATATTTGCCTTTTCAAAAATTCACTTTCGAATAATCTCGAAAAATTAAAATGTCTCTATCCTCCAAACCCTTGGACATACATTGACGTGAATCTGACATGAAGTTGACATATACGTTCCCTCAAAGTGACATAAGTTTTGTCTCTCAGATTCCTAACAGATCGGGAGATATTTGAATTTTCAAAAATTGACTTTCGAATAATCTCGAAAAATTAAAATATCTCTATCCTCCAAACCCTTGGACTTACATTGACGTGACTCTGACATGAAGTTGACATATACGTTCCCTCAAAGTGACATAAGTTTTGTCTCTCAGATTAATACAGATCGGGAGATATTTGCCTTTTCAAAGATTGACTTTCGAATAATCTCAAAAAATTAAAATGTCTCTATCCTCCAAACCCTTGGACATACATTGACCTGCCTCTGACATAATGTTGACACATACGTTCCCTCAAAGTGACATAAGTGTTGTCTCTCAGATTTCTACGGATCAGGAGATATTTGCCTCTCATAAATTGACTTTCGAATAATCTCGAAAAATTAAAATATCTCTATTCTTCAAACCCTTGGACATACATTGACGTGACTCTGACATGAAGTTGACACATACATTCCCTCAAAGTGACATAAGTGTTGTCTCTCAGATTCCTACGGATCGGGAGATATTTGCCTTTTCAAAAATTAACTTTCGAATAATCTCGAAAAATTAAAATGTCTCTATCCTCCAAACCCTTGGACATACATTGACGTGACTCTGACATGAAGTTGACATTTACGTTCCCTCAAAGTTACATCAGTTTTGTCTCTCAGATTCCTACTGATCGGGAGTTATTTACCTTTTGAATAATTGTTTTTCGAATAATCTAGAAAAATTAAAATGTCTCTATTCTCCAAACCCTTGGACATACATTGACGTGACTCTGACATGAAGTTAACATATACGTTACCTCAAAGTGACATAATTTTTGTCTCTCAGATTCCTACAGATCGGGAGATATTTGCCTTTTTAAAAATTGACTTTCGAATAATCTCGAAAAATTTAAATGTCTCTATCCTCGAAACCCTTGGACATACATTGACGTGACTCTGACATGAAGTTGACATATACGTTCCCTCAAAGTGACATAAATTTTGTCTCTCAGATTCCTACAGATCGGGAGATATTTGCCTTTTCAAAAATTGACTTTCGAATAATCTCGAAAAATTTAAATGTCACTATCCTCTGAACCCTTGGACATACATTGACGTGACTCTAACATGAAGTTGACATATACGTTCCCTCAAAGTGACATAAGTTTCGTCTCTCAGGTTCCTACAGATCGGGAGATATTTGATTTTTCAGAAATTGACTTTTGAATAATCTCGAAAAATTAAAATGTCTCTATCCTCCAAACTCTTGGACATACATTGACGTGACTCTGACATGAAGTTGACATATACGTTCCCTCAAAGTGACATAAGTGTTGTTCTCAGATTCCTACAGATCGGGAGATATTTGCCTTTTCAAAAATTGACTTTCGAATAATCTCGCAAAATTAAAAAGCATCTTCTCATCCAAAACCTTGGACATACATTGACGTGACTCTGACATGAAGTTGACATATACGTTACCTCAAAGTGACATAAGTTTTGTCTCTCACATTCCTACAGATCGGGAGATATTTGCCTTTTCAAAAATTGACTTTCGAGTAATCTCGAAAAATTAAAATGTCTCTATCCTCCAAACCCTTGGATATACATTGACTTGACTCAGACATGAAGTTGACATATACGTTACCTCAAAGTGACATTGGTTTTGTCTCTCAGATTCCTACAGATCGTGAGATATTTGCCTTTTCAAAAATTGACTTTCGAATAATCTCGAAAAATTAAAATGTCTCTATTCTCCAAACCCTTGGACATACATTGACGTGAATCTGACATGAAGTTGACATATACGTTCCCTCAAAGTGACATAAGTTTTGTCGCTCAGATTCCTACAGATCGGGAGATATTTGCCTTTTCAAAAATTGACTTTCGAATAATCTCGAAAAATTAAAACATCTCTATCCTCCAAACCGTTGGACATATATTGACGTGACTCTGACAAGAAGTTGACACATACGTTCCCTCAAAGTGACATAAGTTTTGTCTCTCAGATTCCTACACATCGGGAGATATATGCCTTTTCAAAAATTGACTTTCGAATAATCTCGAAAAATTAAAATATCTCTATCCTCCAAACCCTTGGACATACATTGACGTGACTCTGACATGAAGTTGACATATACGTTCCCTCAAAGTGACATAAGTTTTGTCTCTCAGATTCCTACAGATCGGGAGATATTTGCCTTTTCAAAAATTGACTTTCGAATAATCTCGAAACATTTAAATGTCTCTATCCTCCAAACCCTTGGACATACATTTACGTGACTCTGACAAGAAGTTGACATATACGTTCCCTCAAAGTGACATAAGTTTTGTCTCTCAGATTCCTACAGATCGGGAGATATTTGCCTTTTCAAAGATTGACTTTCGAATAATCTCGAAAAATTAAAATATCTCTATCCTCCAAACCCTTGGACATAAATTGACGTGACTCCGACTTTGAGTTCACATATACGTTCCCTCAAAGTGACATAAGTTTCGTCTCTCAGGTTAATACAGATCGGGAGATATTTGCCTTTTCAGAAATTGACTTTCCAATAATCTCGAAAAATTAAAATGTCTCTATCCTCCAAACCCTAGGACATACATTGACATGACTCTGACATGAAATTGACATTTACGTTCCCTCAAAGTGACATAAGTTTCGTCTCTCAGGTTCCTACAGATAGGGAGATATATCCCTTTTCAGAAATTGACTTTCGAATAATCTCGAAAAATTAAAATGTCTCTATCCTCCAAACCCTTGGACATACCTTTACGTGACTCTGACATGAAGTTGACATATACGTTCCCTCAAAGTGACATAAGTGTTGTCTCTCAGATTCCTACAGATCGGGAGATATTTGCCTTTTCAGAAATTGACTTTCGAATAATCTCGCAAAATTAAAATGCCTCTGTCCTCCAAACCCTTATACATACATTGACGTGACTCTGACATGAAGTTAACATATACGTTCCCTCAAAGTGACATAAGTTTTGTCTCTCAGATTAATACAGATCGGGAGATATTTGCCTTTTAATAATTGGCTTTCGAATAATCTCGAAAAATTTAAATGTCTCTATCCTCCAAACCCTTCGAAATACATTGACGTGACTATGACATGAAGTTGACATATACGTTCCCTCAAAGTGACATAAGTTTTGTCTCTCAGATTAATACAGATCGGGAGATATTTGCCTTTTAATAATTGGCTTTCGAATAATCTCGAAAAATTAAAATGTCTCTTTCCTCCAAACCCTAGGACATACATTGACGTGATTCTGACATGAAGTTGACATATACGTTCCCTCAAAATGACATAAGTTTTGTCTCTCAGATTCCTACAGATCTGGAGATATTTGCCTTTTCAAAAATTGACTTTCGAATAATTACGAAAAATTAAAATGTTTCTATCCTCCAAACCCTTGGACATACATTGACGTGCCTCTGACATGAAGTTAACATATACGTTCCCTCAAAGTGACATAAGTTTCGTCTCTCAGGTTAATACAGATCGGGAGATATTTGCCTTTTGATAAATTGACTTTCGAATAGTCTCGAAAAATTAAAATGTCTCTATCCTCCAAACCCTTCGACATACATTGACGTGACTCTGACATGAAGTTGACATATACGTTACCTCAGAGTGACATAAGTTTCGTCTCTCAGGTTCCTACAGATCGGGAGATATTTGCCTTTTCAAAAATTGACTTTCGAATAATCTCGAAAAATTAAAATGTCTCTATCCTCCAAACCCTTGGACATACATTCACGTGAATCTGACATGAGGTTGACATATACGTTCCCTCAAAGGGTCATAAGTGTTGTCTCTCAGATTCCCACAGATCGGGAGATATTTGCCTTTTCTAAAATTGACTTTCGAATAAACTCGAAAAATTAAAATGTCTCTATCCTCTAAACCCTTGGACATACATTGACGTGACTCTGACATGAAGTTGACATATACGTTCCCTCAAAGTTATATAAGTTTTGTCTCTCAGATTCCTACAGATCGGGAGATATTTGCCTTTTCAAAAATTGACTTTCGAATAGTCTCGAAAAATTAAAATGTCTCTATCCTCCAAACCCTTGGACATACATTGACGTGAATCTGACATGAAGTTGACATGTACGTTACCTCAAAGTGACATAATTTTTGTCTCTCAGATTCCTACAGATCGGGAGATATTTACCTTTTCAGAAATTGACTTTCGAATAATCTCAAAAAATTAAAATGTCTCTATCCTCCAAACCCTTGGACATACATTGACGTGAATCTGACATGAAGTTGACATATACGTTCCCTCAAAGTGAAATAAGTTTTCCTACAGATCGGGAGATATTTGCCTTTTCAAAAATTGACTTTCGAATAATCTCGAAAAATTAAAATATCTCTATCCTCCAAACCCTTGGACATACATTGACGTGACTCTGACATAAAGTTGACATATACGTTCCCTCAAAATGACATAAGTTTTGTCTCTCAGATTCCTACAGATCGGGAGATATTTGCCTTTTCATAAATTGACTTTCGAATAATCTCGAAAAATTTAAATGTCTGTATCATCCAAACCGTTGGACATACATTGACGTGACTCTGAAATGAAGTTGACATATACGTTCCCTCAAAGTGACATTAGTTTTGTCTCTCAGATTCCTACAGATCGGGAGATATTTGCCTTTTCAAAAATTCACTTTCGAATAATCTCGAAAAATTAAAATGTCTCTATCCTCCAAACCCTTGGACATACATTGACGTGAATCTGACATGAAGTTGACATATACGTTCCCTCAAAGTGACATAAGTTTTGTCTCTCAGATTCCTAACAGATCGGGAGATATTTGAATTTTCAAAAATTGACTTTCGAATAATCTCGAAAAATTAAAATATCTCTATCCTCCAAACCCTTGGACTTACATTGACGTGACTCTGACATGAAGTTGACATATACGTTCCCTCAAAGTGACATAAGTTTTGTCTCTCAGATTAATACAGATCGGGAGATATTTGCCTTTTCAAAGATTGACTTTCGAATAATCTCAAAAAATTAAAATGTCTCTATCCTCCAAACCCTTGGACATACATTGACCTGCCTCTGACATAATGTTGACACATACGTTCCCTCAAAGTGACATAAGTGTTGTCTCTCAGATTTCTACGGATCAGGAGATATTTGCCTCTCATAAATTGACTTTCGAATAATCTCGAAAAATTAAAATATCTCTATTCTTCAAACCCTTGGACATACATTGACGTGACTCTGACATGAAGTTGACACATACATTCCCTCAAAGTGACATAAGTGTTGTCTCTCAGATTCCTACGGATCGGGAGATATTTGCCTTTTCAAAAATTAACTTTCGAATAATCTCGAAAAATTAAAATGTCTCTATCCTCCAAACCCTTGGACATACATTGACGTGACTCTGACATGAAGTTGACATTTACGTTCTCTCAAAGTTACATCAGTTTTGTCTCTCAGATTCCTACTGATCGGGAGTTATTTACCTTTTGAATAATTGTTTTTCGAATAATCTAGAAAAATTAAAATGTCTCTATTCTCCAAACCCTTGGACATACATTGACGTGACTCTGACATGAAGTTAACATATACGTTACCTCAAAGTGACATAATTTTTGTCTCTCAGATTCCTACAGATCGGGAGATATTTGCCTTTTTAAAAATTGACTTTCGAATAATCTCGAAAAATTTAAATGTCTCTATCCTCGAAACCCTTGGACATACATTGACGTGACTCTGACATGAAGTTGACATATACGTTCCCTCAAAGTGACATAAATTTTGTCTCTCAGATTCCTACAGATCGGGAGATATTTGCCTTTTCAAAAATTGACTTTCGAATAATCTCGAAAAATTTAAATGTCACTATCCTCTGAACCCTTGGACATACATTGACGTGACTCTAACATGAAGTTGACATATACGTTCCCTCAAAGTGACATAAGTTTCGTCTCTCAGGTTCCTACAGATCGGGAGATATTTGATTTTTCAGAAATTGACTTTTGAATAATCTCGAAAAATTAAAATGTCTCTATCCTCCAAACTCTTGGACATACATTGACGTGACTCTGACATGAAGTTGACATATACGTTCCCTCAAAGTGACATAAGTGTTGTTCTCAGATTCCTACAGATCGGGAGATATTTGCCTTTTCAAAAATTGACTTTCGAATAATCTCGCAAAATTAAAAAGCATCTTCTCATCCAAAACCTTGGACATACATTGACGTGACTCTGACATGAAGTTGACATATACGTTACCTCAAAGTGACATAAGTTTTGTCTCTCACATTCCTACAGATCGGGAGATATTTGCCTTTTCAAAAATTGACTTTCGAGTAATCTCGAAAAATTAAAATGTCTCTATCCTCCAAACCCTTGGATATACATTGACTTGACTCAGACATGAAGTTGACATATACGTTACCTCAAAGTGACATTGGTTTTGTCTCTCAGATTCCTACAGATCGTGAGATATTTGCCTTTTCAAAAATTGACTTTCGAATAATCTCGAAAAATTAAAATGTCTCTATTCTCCAAACCCTTGGACATACATTGACGTGAATCTGACATGAAGTTGACATATACGTTCCCTCAAAGTGACATAAGTTTTGTCGCTCAGATTCCTACAGATCGGGAGATATTTGCCTTTTCAAAAATTGACTTTCGAATAATCTCGAAAAATTAAAACATCTCTATCCTCCAAACCGTTGGACATATATTGACGTGACTCTGACAAGAAGTTGACACATACGTTCCCTCAAAGTGACATAAGTTTTGTCTCTCAGATTCCTACACATCGGGAGATATATGCCTTTTCAAAAATTGACTTTCGAATAATCTCGAAAAATTAAAATATCTCTATCCTCCAAACCCTTGGACATACATTGACGTGACTCTGACATGAAGTTGACATATACGTTCCCTCAAAGTGACATAAGTTTTGTCTCTCAGATTCCTACAGATCGGGAGATATTTGCCTTTTCAAAAATTGACTTTCGAATAATCTCGAAACATTTAAATGTCTCTATCCTCCAAACCCTTGGACATACATTTACGTGACTCTGACAAGAAGTTGACATATACGTTCCCTCAAAGTGACATAAGTTTTGTCTCTCAGATTCCTACAGATCGGGAGATATTTGCCTTTTCAAAGATTGACTTTCGAATAATCTCGAAAAATTAAAATATCTCTATCCTCCAAACCCTTGGACATAAATTGACGTGACTCCGACTTTGAGTTCACATATACGTTCCCTCAAAGTGACATAAGTTTCGTCTCTCAGGTTAATACAGATCGGGAGATATTTGCCTTTTCAGAAATTGACTTTCCAATAATCTCGAAAAATTAAAATGTCTCTATCCTCCAAACCCTAGGACATACATTGACATGACTCTGACATGAAATTGACATTTACGTTCCCTCAAAGTGACATAAGTTTCGTCTCTCAGGTTCCTACAGATAGGGAGATATATCCCTTTTCAGAAATTGACTTTCGAATAATCTCGAAAAATTAAAATGTCTCTATCCTCCAAACCCTTGGACATACCTTTACGTGACTCTGACATGAAGTTGACATATACGTTCCCTCAAAGTGACATAAGTGTTGTCTCTCAGATTCCTACAGATCGGGAGATATTTGCCTTTTCAGAAATTGACTTTCGAATAATCTCGCAAAATTAAAATGCCTCTGTCCTCCAAACCCTTATACATACATTGACGTGACTCTGACATGAAGTTAACATATACGTTCCCTCAAAGTGACATAAGTTTTGTCTCTCAGATTAATACAGATCGGGAGATATTTGCCTTTTAATAATTGGCTTTCGAATAATCTCGAAAAATTTAAATGTCTCTATCCTCCAAACCCTTCGAAATACATTGACGTGACTATGACATGAAGTTGACATATACGTTCCCTCAAAGTGACATAAGTTTTGTCTCTCAGATTAATACAGATCGGGAGATATTTGCCTTTTAATAATTGGCTTTCGAATAATCTCGAAAAATTAAAATGTCTCTATCCTCCAAACCATTTAACATACATTGACGAGACTCTGACATGAAGTTGACATATGCGTTCCCTCATGTGACATAAGGTTTGTCTCTCAGATGCCTACAGATCGGGAGATATTTGCCTTTTAGAAATTGACTTTCGAATAATCTCGAAAAATTAAATAACTCTATCGTCCAAACCCTTGGACATACATTGACGAGATTCTGGCATCTAGTTGACATATACGTTCCCTCAAGGTGACATAAGTTTTGTCTCTCTGATTCCCACAGATCGGGAGATATTTGCATTTTCAAAAATTGACTTTCGAATAATCTCTAAAAATTTAAATGTCTCTATCCTCCAAACCCTTGGACATACAATGACGTGACTCTGACAGGAAGTTGATATATACGTTCCCTCAAAGTGACATAAGTTTTGTCTCTCAGATTCCTACAGATCGGGAGATATTTGCCTTTTAAAAATTGACTTTCAAATAATCTCTAAAAATTTAAATGTCTCTATCCTCCAAACCCTTGGACATACATTGACGTGCCTCTGACTGCAAGTTGACATATACGTTCCCTCAAAGTGGCATAAGGTTTGTTTCTCAGATGCCTACAGATCGGGAGATATTTGCCTTTTAAAAATTGACTTTCGAATAATCTCGAAAAATTAAAATGTCTCTATCGTCCAAACCCTTGGACATACATTGACGAGATTCTCACATGAAGTTGACATATACGTTCCCTCAAAGTGACATAAGTTTTGTCTCTCAGACTCCCATTGATCGGGAGATATTTGCCATTTCAAAAATTGACTTTCGAATAATCTCTAAAAATTTAAATGTCTCTATCCTCCAAACCCTTGGACATACATTGACGTACCTCAGACAGCAATTTGACATATACGTTCCCTCAAAGTGACATAAGTTTTGTCTCTCAGATTCCTACAGATCGGGAGATATTTGCCTTTAAATATTGACTTTCGAATAATCTCGAAAAATTAAAATGTCTCTATCCTCCAAACCCTTGAACATACTTTGACGATACTCTGACATGAAGTTGACATATGCGTTCCCTCAATGTGACATAAGGTTTGTCTCTCAGATGCCTACAGATCGGGAGATATTTGCCTTTTAGAAATTGACTTTCGAATAATCTCGAAAAATTAAAATATCTCTATCGTCCAAACCCTTGGACATACATTGACGATACTCTGACATGAAGTTGACATATATGTTCCCTCAAAGTGACATAAGTTTTGTCTCTCAGATGCCTACAGATCGGGAGATATTTGCCTTTTAAAAATTGACTTTGGAATAATCTCGAAAAATTAAAATGTCTCTATCCTCCAAACCCTTGAACATACATTGACGAGACTCTGACATGAAGTTGACATATATGTTCCCTCAAAGTGACATAAGTTTTGTCTCTCAGATTCCTACGGATCGGGAAATATTTGCCTTTAAATAATTCACTTCCAAATAATCTCGAAAAATTAAAATGTCTCTATCGTCCAAACCCTTGGACATACATTGACGAGACTCTGACATGCAGTTGACATATGCGTTCCCTCAAAGTGACATAAGGGTTGTCTCTCATAACCTACAGATCGGGAGATATTTGCCTTTTAAAAATTGACTTTCGAATAATCTCGAAAAATTAAAATCTCTCTATCGTCCAAACCCTTGGACATACATTGACGAGATTCTGAAATGAAGTTGACATATACGTTCCCTCTAAGTGACATAAGTTTTGTCTCTCAGATTCCTACAGATCGGGAGATATTTGCCTTTTAAAAATTGTCTTTCGAATAATCTATAAAAATTTAAATGTCTCTATCCTCCAAACCCTTGGACATACATTGACGTTACTCTGACCGGAAGTTGACATATACGTTCCCTCAAAGTGACATAAGTTTTGTCTCTCAGATTCCTACAGATTGGGAGATATTTGCCTTTTAAAAATTGACTTTTGATTAATCTCTAAAAATTTAAATGTCTCTATCCTCCAAACCCTTCAAAATACATTGACGTGACTATGACATGAAGTTGACATATACGTTCCCTCAAAGTGACATAAGTTTTGTCTCTCAGATTAATACAGATCGGGAGATATTTGCATTTTAATAATTGGCTTTCGAATAATCTCGAAAAAATAAAATGTATCTTTCCTCCAAACCCTTTAACATACATTGACGAGACTCTGACATGAAGTTGACATATGCGTTCCCTCATGTGACATAAGGTTTGTCTCTCAGATGCCTATAGATCGGGAGATATTTGCCTTTTAGAAATTGACTTTCGAATAATCTCGAAAAATTAAAATGTCTCTATCCTCCAAACCCTTGGACATACCTTTACGTGACTCTGACATGAAGTTGACACATACGTTCCCTCAAAGTGACATAAGTTTTGTCTCTCAGATTAATACAGATCGGGAGATATTTGCCTTTTCAAAAATTGACTTTCGAATAATCTCTAAGAATTTAAATGTCTCTATCCTCCAAACCCTTGGACATACAATGACGTGACTCTGACAGGAAGTTGATATATACGTTCCCTCAAAGTGACATAAGTTTTGTCTCTCAGATTCCTACAGATCGGGAGATATTTGCCTTTTAAAAATTGACTTTCAAGTAATCTCTAAAAATTTAAATGTCTCTATCCTCCAAACCCTTGGACATACATTGACGTGCCTCTGACTGCAAGTTGACATATACGTTCCCTCAAAGTGGCATAAGGTTTGTCTCTCAGATGCCTACAGATCGGGAGATATTTGCCTTTTAAAAATTGACTTTCGAATAATCTCGAAAAATTAAAATGTCTCTATCGTCCAAACCCTTGGACATACATTGACGAGATTCTCACATGAAGTTGACTTATACGTTCCCTCAAAGTGACATAAGTTTTGTCTCTCAGACTCCAACAGATTGGGAGATATTTGCCTTTTAAAAATTGACTTTCGAAAAATCTCTAAAAATTTAAATGTCTCTATCCTCCAAACCCTTCGAAATACATTGACGTGACTATGACATGAAGTTGACATATACGTTCCCTCAAAGTGACATAAGTTTTGTCTATCAGATTAATACAGATCGGGAGATATTTGCCTTTTCAAAAATTGACTTTCGAATAATCTCGAAAAATTAAAATGTCTCTATCCTCCAAACCCTTGAACATACATTGACGAGACTCTGACATGAAGTTGACATATATGTTCCCTCAAAGTGGCATAAGGTTTGTCTCTCAGATGCCTACAGATCGGGAGATATTTGCCTTTTAAAAATTGACTTTCGAATAATCTCGAAGAATTAAAATGTCTCTATCGTCCAAACCCTTGGACATACATTTTCGAGATTCTCACATGAAGTTGACATATACGTTCCCTCAATGTGACATAAGTTTTGTCTCTTACATTCCTATCGATCGGGAGATATTTGCCTTTTCAAAAATTGACTTTCGAATAATCTCTAAAATATTTAAATGTCTCTATCCTCCAAACCCTTGGACATACATTGACGTGCCTCTGACAGCAAGTTGACATATACGTTCCCTCAAAGTGACATAAGTTTTGTCTCTCAGATTCCTACAGATCAGGAGATATTTGCCTTTTAAAAATTGACTTTCGAATAATCTCGAAAAATTAAAAAGTCTCTATCCTCCAAACCCTTGAACATACATTGACGAGACTCTGACATGAAGTTGACATATGCGTTCCCTGAATGTGACATAAGGTTTGTCTCTCAGATGAATACAGATCGGGAGATATTTGCCTTTTAGAAATTGACTTTCGAATAATCTCGAAAAATTAAAATATCTCTATCGTCCAAACCCTTGGACATACATTGACGAGACTCTGACATGAAGTTGACATATATGTTCCCTCAAAGTGACATAAGTTTTGTCTCTCAGATGCCTACAGATCGGGAGATATTTGCCTTTTAAAAATTGACTTTCGAATAATCTCAAATAATTAAAATGTCTCTATCCTCCAAACCCTTGAACATACATTGACGAGACTCTGACATGAAGTTGACATATATGTTCCCTCAAAGTGACATAAGTTTTGTCTCTCAGATGCCTACAGATCGTTAGATATTTGCCTTCTAAAAATTGACTTTCGAATAATCTCTAAAAATTTAAATGTCTCTATCCTCCAAACCCTTGGACATACATTGACGTGACTCTGACAGGAAGTTGACATATATATTCCCTCAAAGTGACATTAGTTTTGTCTCTCAGATTCCTACGGATCGGGAGATATTTGCCTCTAAATAATTCACTTCCAAATAATCTCAAAAATTAAAATGTCTCTATCGTCCAAACCCTTGGACATACATTGACGAGACTCTGACATGCAGTTGACATATGCGTTCCCTCAAAGTGACATAAGGGTTGTCTCTCATATGCCTACAGATCGGGAGATATTTGCCTTTTAATAATTGACTTTCGAATAATCTCGAAAAATTAAAATGTCTCTGTCGTCCAAACCCTTGGACATACATTAACGAGATTCTGACATGAAGTTGACATATGTTCCCTCTAAGTGACATAAGTTTTGTCTCTCAGATTCCTACAGATCGGGAGATATTTGCCTTTTAAAATTTGACTTTCGAATAATCTATAAAAATTTAAATGTCTCTATCCTCCAAACCCTTGGACATACATTGACGTGACTCTGATCGGAAGTTGACATATACGTTCCCTCAAAGTGACATAAGTTCTGTCTCTCAGATTCCAACAGATTGGGAGATATTTGCCTTTTAAAAATTGACTTTCGAATAATCTCTAAAAATTTAAATGTCTCTATCCTCCAAACCCTTCGAAATACATTGACGTGACTATGACATGAAGTTGACATATACGTTCCCTCAAAGTGACATAAGTTTTGTCTCTCAGATTCATATAGATCGGGAGATATTTGCCTTTTCAAAAATTGACTTTCGAATAATCTCGAAGAATTAAAATGTCTCTATCCTCAAAACCCTTGGACATACATTGACGAGACTCTGACATGAAGTTGACATATGCGTTCCCTCAAAGTGGCATAAGGGTTGTCTCTCAGATGCCTAGAGATCGGGAGATATTTGCCTTTTAAAAATTGACTTTCGAATGATCTCGAAAAATTAAAATGTCTCTATCGTCCAAACCCTTGGACATACATTGACGAGATTCTCACATGAAGTTGACATATACGTTCCCACATAGTGACATAAGTTTTGTCTCTTAGATTCCTATTGATCGGGAGATATTTGCCTTTTCAAAAATTGAATTTCGAATAATCTCTAAAAATTTAAATGTCTCTATCCTCCAAACCCTTGGACATACATTGTCGTGCCTCTGACAGCAAGTTGACATATACGTTCCCTCAAAGTGACATAAGTTTTGTCTCTCAGATTCCTACAATCGGGAGATATTTGCCTTTAAAAATTGACTTTCGAATAATCTCGAAAAATTAAAATGTCTCTATCCTCCAAACCCTTGAACATACTGTAGCGTGGGTCGGTATACAACCTTGATTGTCAACCCTTGATTTCTTGCGGGGATTGTAAGAGACCACAAAGTCTTCCAACAATAATAAATTTAATCAACTAAAACGTCTTTACAGCACAAAATAATCTCGTCTACAACACACTTCTCCTACAAGCGATTCACACTTCAGCTCTCTTCGCAGTATTTCTTCCACACTCTCACCTACTACACTACTCAAAGCCGATTGTCAATCGGCTTTTATACAAATACAACAATGTCTATGCAACAATGCTAAACGCAACAATGCTAAACGCAACAATGCCAATAATACAACAATGCATGAATACAACAATGTCTATAAACTAACAACAATGCCAACCCCAACACATCACACTACCCCCTCCTTAAAGCTGCTCGTCCCCTAGCAGCACCCAAATACGGCGCCAACCTGTCCAGGTGGACTACCATCTTCCGGGTCCGGGTATGCCGCTGAATCCGATAAACCACGTCGTTGATTCTGGCCACCACCCTTTAGGGGCCCTCCCAAGATGTTTGTAGCTTGGGAGACTTCCCTTTTGTCCGGGTAGGATGATACAACCACACGCGATCTCCCTCCTGGAAGCCAGCCGAGTTTGCCAGGCGATCATAGCGTGCCTTCATTCGGTCGCTGGCCATCTTCAGATGCTGGCGGGCATGGTTATGCGCGTCATAGAGTCGTTCCTCGAGATCCGCCGCATAATCGGTTGTCGACTTCTCCCTATCTGGTGGAGACCCGAACATAAGGTCGCACGGCAGGCGTAGCTCTCTCCCAAACACTAGGCTGGCCGGTGTTACCCCCGTAGTCTCGTGGGTCGAGGCTCGGTACGCCAGGAGGAAGAGAGGCAGTCTGGTGTCCCAGTCCCGCTGATGTGATGAGACGACCTTCCGTAGATGTTCTTCGACCGTTTTCACATAGCGCTCTATCATGCCGTCCGACTGTGGGTGCAGAGGAGTGGTGCGAGTCTTGGCCACCCCCAGACGCTGCAACACTTCTTGGAGCAGTCGGGATTCAAAGTTCCGGCCCTGGTCGCTGTGCAGCTCCCTCGGAACTCCGAAGCGGCAGAAGAAATTGCTTATGAGTACATCTGCCACTGTTGATGCCTCCTGATTGGGTATGGCATAGACCTCTGGCCATTTCGTAAAATAATCCATTGCGATCAGGAGATAGCGGTTTCCTGCGTCGCTCCTCGGGAAGGGTCCCGCGATGTCTATGGCGATCCTCTCAAATGGAGCGCCCACGTTGTATTGGCGCATGAGGCCGCGACTTCTGGTCCTGGGGCCCCGGCTGGCGGCACATGTGTCACATTGCCGACACCATTGCTCCACGTCGCTCCTGGAGTGTAGCCAGTAATACCGCCGCCTGATCTTGTCTAGGGTTTTGTTAATTCCCAGGTGCCCTCCGGAAGACCCTCCATGAACCTCGGCCAGAACCTCCTTTATCTTATTTCGTGGCAGGACCAATTGAGCCGTCTTCGCTTTACCATCCGCCGACTCCCAATGTCGTTCTAGCACACCGTCCCTAATCGATAGGGAGTCCCACTGTGCCCAGTAGCTCTTGTAGACCGGGCTACGGTCAGCAATGTCATCCCACTGGGGTCGTTGTCCCTTTTCCATCTCTTGAAAGATCTGCCCCACATCTTGGTCCTCCAGCTGCTCTTTTCTTAATGTTACCCGGTCCCAACCATCCGCGACTGTAACGGCGACGGCTCGCACCTTCACGCGACCCGCTCGTTGCTCGAACTTCTGGCAGTGGCCACAGTCCTCCGAGCATGGCCTTCTAGAGAGAGCGTCGGCGTTGGTATGCCTCCGTCCTTGTCGATGTTCAGAGGTAAAGTTATATTCTTGTAGTCGCTGGACCCAACGGGCAGTCTGTCTCTCCAGGTTCTTGAAACTGAGCAGCCACGTTAAGGCGGAGTGATCCGTACGCAGGTGGAACTCTTGCCCATACAGGTACTTGTGGAAATGTTCCAAGGTTTTTACCACAGCCAGCAGCTCCCTCCGGGTGACACAGTAATTCCTCTCGGGGCGGGATAGGGTCTTGCTATAGTAGCCTATTACTCGCTCCTGGCCATCTTGTACCTGGGATAACACGCCTCCGATCCCAACACTGCTTGCGTCGGTGTCTATCAGGAACTTCTCGCCAGGTCGTGGATATCCTAAAATGGGCGATGCACACAGCGACTCTTTTAAGGACTCGAATGCGACGTTCGCCTCCGGGGACCAGTGGAACGTTCTTTTCTCCTCGGTGAGTTGAGTCAGTGGCTTGGCGATGTCAGCAAACCCGGCAATGAATCTCCGATAGTAGGTGCATAGGCCGATGAAACTCCTTAGCTCGTGCTTGTCCTTTGGCCTCGGCCACTCTCGCACAGCTTTCAGCTTTTCGGGGTCGGTGGTCACCCCGCCGGGGGAAACCACATGTCCTAGATATTTCGCTTCCTTCTGGAACATCCGACACTTTCCGGAGTTCAGCTTAAGTCCGGCTTCCCTGAGCCTCTGGAGCACTTCCCTCAGATTATTCAAGTGCTCCCGGAATGTCCGACCAATGACGATGACATCATCCAGGTAGACCAAGCAGGATTTGTGCGTCAGGCCACGCAGGACGGACTCCATCAGCCGCTCGAACGTTGCCGGAGCGTTGCAAAGGCCGAATGGCATTACCGTGAATTGCCACAGCCCCTGTCCAGTAGAGAATGCAGTCTTCTCTTTATCCTCGGGATGCAGGGCCACCTGCCAGTAGCCACTCTTTAGGTCTAATGTCGAGAACCATTTGGCCCCTGCCAGTGTGTCTAGGGTGTCGTCGATCCTGGGCAGTGGGAAGCAATCCTTCTTGGTGACGTTATTCAGCTTCCTGTAGTCAACGCAGAACCGCAGTTCCCCGTTCTTCTTTCGCACAAGCACGACGGGTGACGACCACGGGCTGTCTGATGCCTCGATCACACCTTGTTCCCCCATGTCTCTTAGCATACCGTCCACCTCTTCTTGTTTTGCTAACGGAAGCCTCCGAGGAGGCTGACGGATCGGACGAGCATCGCCTGTGCTGATGCGGTGGAGCACTCTGTCCGTCCGCCCATAACCATTGTTTTCTGTTACGAAGACATCCTGAAAGTCGAGGACCAATGACTTCAACTCCCTGACTTCCATTGTCGTCAGGTTCAGGATAGCATCGGCGACCATGCCCTGCAGTGGCTTGCACAGCTCTCTATTCTGCGACGGAGGTTCTGTATTGCC
Organism: Zootermopsis nevadensis; assembly: GCF_977971745.1. Lineage (NCBI taxonomy): Eukaryota > Metazoa > Arthropoda > Insecta > Blattodea > Termopsidae > Zootermopsis > Zootermopsis nevadensis. The sequence goes on along the minus strand of NW_028259176.1, from coordinate 1,187,182 downwards.
GGCCGGGCCCGCTCACGTGACCGGTTCACACAGGCCCAGGGTTGTGCCTTCCGCCAGCACTTGGTCGCCGTCCCCGACATTCACAATTCTCACAGGCACGCTGCGCTGGGTGCGGACTAGCGCCCTGGCTACGTATAGTCCTTCTCGTGGTAAAGGGTCCACACCAGGTTCTATTATTCCGCTCGCCGTTCCCACGGGGTCGTTCATCCGTGCCATCACCACCCTCTCGCACCGCGCCGGTATTATCTCCTCGCTGGCTAATGTCAGGCGTGTGGATCGGGGTCTGCTCCGAGGGCTCCATAGAGATATCTCTTCTTGGCCCAGTCGCAGCACTTGGCGTCCTAGGTCCACCGTCGCATCGTAAGCTCGCAGGACGTCCAGCCCCAGGATGATCTCGTCCGTGATGTCGGCAACAAAAATCCAGGTGCGGATGGCACTCTGCCCCAGCGTTAGCTCAACTAACACCTCTTTCAAAACGGGGATGGTTTCACCGGACGCTGTCTGCAGCACGTACGGTCTGCTCGGCTCCCGCTCTGATTCTCCCGCTACGACGTCGGGCCTGGCGATGGTCACTGCAGCTCCGGTGTCGATGGTCACATTACAGCGTCTTCCCCGAATCCAGCCTTCGGTGATCAGACCATCGTCACTCCTCTTGGTGACCACGCTCAGTGTAAAGCGAGGGGAAGGGGGTGGTGGGGCCGACGGTCCCCTCCATACGCCGGCCATTACTCGTTTCCCGAGACCTGGTTGGTCCTTGCGGAGACCTGCGGACACCATCTCATCAGGTGGCCGGGGGCGCCGCACTGCCAGCACACCGGTCGCCCCCATCCAGAACGTCTATCCTGGGGCGATCGCTCCTCCGTCGGGTCCTTTGACTGTATTTGACGCACCGTTAGTGTTGATCCTGCGGCTGCCTTTGCTGCCTGTAGCTTCAGGGCCTGTCCGAGTGCTTCATTGAGGGATCGGTCCCCGCCCATTAGTAGGTGTTGCTTAATCTCTCTGTCTCCCAGGCCGTCGATGAAAGCGTGAGCGGCCTCCCTCTGCAAGAAATCTGCTGGAAGCCCTACGAACGCTCGATGGGCCAGCTTCTCTATTGCCGCTGCGAATTCCTGCAGAGTTTCGCCCCTCCCCTGCGTCCTTGATTTCAACTGAGATCGGTAGACCGCCGCCAGCTGATGGTCCCCGTAACGGCCCTCTAATGCGTTGAGGATGTCGTCGTAGGCCGCCCCAACAGGAAGGCCATGCAGGATGTCAGCAGCCTGCCCCTGAAGTACGGCAAGGAGATGCGTTACCTTCTCCCCAGACGTCCAGCCATTGTGGTTGGCCACAGCCTCAAACTGCCGATGAAATACTGTCCAAGACGTGGATCCGTCGAACTTAGGCGGTTTCACACGGTCCGTGCCACCCACGAACGTTCCGGCCCCTCCGTGCCTTGTTCGGGCTTCCACCGCCTGCAGCCGTGTCTCGAACTCGCGCCGCGTGGCCTCTAACTTTTGTCCGAGATCGTCGGTGATCCTTTCCTCTAATTCCACCTGACTGCACCTCAGGGCGCTTATTTCTTTCGAAAACTGTGCGCCTAGATTTTCTTGTAGCTGTTGCTGGCTGGCATCCATCTTGTCTTCAAGATTTTCCTGAAGCTGTTGCTGGATGCATGTAAACTGGTCTCGTAGCTGTTTCTGGCTGTCCTGAAGCTGTCTCCGGCTGGCATCCAGCTTGTCTTCAAGATTGTCCAGAAGCTGTTGCTGGATGCATGTAAACTGGTCTCGTAGCTGTTTCTGGCTGTCCTGAAGCTGTTTCTGGCTGGCATCCATCTTGTCTTCAAGATTGTCCTGCAGATGTTGCTGGTCGTTGCTCAGACTCTGCAATCTTTCCAGTATTTCTTGCAGTACACAATCCATGGTTGACAATCCCACTTCTGACACCAATGTAGCGTGGGTCGGTATACAACCTTGATTGTCAACCCTTGATTTCTTGCGGGGATTGTAAGAGACCACAAAGTCTTCCAACAATAATAAATTTAATCAACTAAAACGTCTTTACAGCACAAAATAATCTCGTCTACAACACACTTCTCCTACAAGCGATTCACACTTCAGCTCTCTTCGCAGTATTTCTTCCACACTCTCACCTACTACACTACTCAAAGCCAAAACCAACCAAAAAGCTAACTGAGGGCGGAGGCCTGCGCAAGCGCAAGCATCGTCCCTACCTAGGTGAAACCATTCCTGCGCACAAGGCGCATTGCTGAAAATGGTAAACAGTCTTAATATAAGAAACGGAAATTTTGCTATCGCTAACAGGGTTACGTCGTGGCGGGAGCCTCGACCATTCAAACTGGGATCCGTTGCTGATGATGGGAGGTCATCTCGTCAGGCAAGTTGTCCAAAGGAATTTGGTTGGTTGGATCTCCGGGGTTTGAACCCAGAGAGGGAGGGGCCGTTTCGGCTGAAGGCCTCTGCGGCATGGGGGGAAGATCACTTCAGCTGATGGCCTCCATGATCGGGGGGAGGGTGGCGGGCCGTGCCCCTATTAAGTTATACCCTGGCATTCGCCTTACAACTGAGGAAAAGCACGGAAAACCTCAGTCAGGGTAGCCGAGTAGTCTAACCACTCGTTGTGCCGACTTGGCCGTCTTTTGGGGACGGCCTCGGCTGGCCTGCTGAACATCGGTCGCCCTCTGTTGGCCTTGGGCGACCTCTGGCAGCCCTGGTTCGACACGAGTCCCACTGGACACAACCAAAAAGCTAACTGAGGGCGGAGGCCTGCGCAAGCGCAAGCATCGTCCCTACCTCTCTCCAGGCTGTGCCGGTGGGGGTCTCGTCCGTTGTCGCCGCATCCACTCACTCTCTGCCTCTCCGCCTCCTCAATCGGCTTTTATACAAATACAACAATGTCTATGCAACAATGCTAAACGCAACAATGCTAAACGCAACAATGCTAAACGCAACAATGCTAAACGCAACAATGCTAAACGCAACAATGCTAAACGCAACAATGCTAAACGCAACAATGCTAAACGCAACAATGCCAATAATACAACAATGCATGAATACAACAATGTCTATAAACTAACAACAATGCCAACCCCAACACATCACAATACATTGACGAGACTCTGACATGAAGTTGACATATGCGTTCCCTCAATGTGACATAAGGTTTGTCTCTCAGATGCCTACAGATCGGGAGATATTTGCCTTTTAGAAATTGACTTTCGAATAAGCTCTAAAAATTTAAATGTCTCTATCCTCCAAACTCTTGGACATACATTGACGTGACTCTGACAGGAAGTTGACATATATATTCCCTCAAAGTGACATTAGTTTTGTCTCTCAGATTCCTACGGATCGGGAGATATTTGCCTTTAAATAATTCACTTCCAAATAATCTCGAAAAATTAAAATGTCTCTATCGTCCAAACCCTTGGACATACATTGACGAGACTCTGACATGCAGTTGACATATGCGTTCCCTCAAAGTGACATAAGGGTTGTCTCTCATATGCCTACAGATCGGGAGATATTTGCCTTTTAAAAATTGACTTTCGAATAATTTCGAAAAATTAAAATCTCTCTATCGTCCAAACCCTTGGACACATATTGACGAGATTCTGAAATGAAGTTGACATATACGTTCCCTCTAAGTGACATAAGTTTTGTCTCTCAGATTCCTACAGATCGGGAGATATTTGCCTTTAAAAAGTGTCTTTCGAATAATCTATAAAAATTTAAATGTCTCTATCCTCCAAACCCTTGGACATACATTGACGTGACTCTGACCGGAAGTTGACATATACGTTCCCTCAAAGTGACATAAGTTTTGTCTCTCAGATTCCAACAGATTGGGAGATATTTGCCTTTTAAAAATTGACTTTCGATTAATCTCTAAAAATTTAAATGTCTCTATCCTTCAAACCCTTCGAAATACATTGACGTGACAATGACATGAAGTTGACATATACGTTCCCTCAAAGTGACATAAGTTTTGTCTCTCAGATTAATACAGATCGGGAGATATTTGCCTTTTAATAATTGACTTTCGAATAATCTCGAAAAATTAAAATGTCTCTATCCTCCAAACCCTTTAACATACATTGACGAGACTCTGACATGAAGTTGACATATGCGTTCCATCATGTGACATAAGGTTTGTCTCTCAGATGCCTACAGATCGGGAGATATTTGCCTTTTAGAAATTGACTTTCGAATAATCTCGAAAAATTAAAATATCTCTATCGTCCAAACCCTTGGACATACATTGACGAGATTCTGACATCTAGTTGACATATACGTTCCCTCAAGGTGACATAAGTTTTGTCTCTCTGATTCCTACAGATCGGGAGATATTTGCCTTTTCAAAAATTGACTTTCGAATAATCTCTAAAAATTTAAATGTCTCTATCCTCCAAACCCTTGGACATACAATGACGTGACTCTGACAGGAAGTTGATATATACGTTCCCTCAAAGTGACATAAGTTTTGTCTCTCAGATTCCTATAGATCGGGAGATATTTGCCTTTTAATAATTGACTTTCAAATAATCTCTAAAAATTTAAATGTCTCTATCCTCCAAACCCTTGGACATACATTGACGTGCCTCTGACTGCAAGTTGACATATACGTTCCCTCAAAGTGGCATAAGGTTTGTCTCTCAGATGCCTACAGATCGGGAGATATTTGCCTTTTAAAAATTGACTTTCGAATAATCTCGAAAAATTAAAATGTCTCTATCGTCCAAACCCTTGGACATACATTGACGAGATTCTCACACGAAGTTGACATATACGTTCCCTCAAAGTGACATAAGTTTTGTCTCTCAGATTCCTACAGATCGGGAGATATTTGCCTTTTAAAAATTGACTTTCGAATAATCTCGAAAAATTAAAATGTCTCTATCCTCCAAACCCTTGAACATACATTGACGAGACTCTGACATGAAGTTCACATATGCGTTCCGTCAATGTGACATAAGGTTTGTCTCTCAGATGCCTACAGATCTGGAGATATTTGCCTTTTAGAAATTGACTTTCGAATAATCTCGAAAAATTAAAATATCTCTATCGTCCAAACCCTTGGACATACATTGACGAGACTCTTACATGAAGTTGACATATATGTTCCCTCAAAGTGACATAAGTTTTGTCTCTCAGATGCCTACAGATCGGGAGATATTTGCCTTTTAAAAATTGACTTTCGAATAATCTCTAAAAATTTAAATGTCTCTATCCTCCAAACCCTTGGACATACATTGACGTGACTCTGTCAGGAAGTTGACATATATATTCCCTCAAAGTGACATTAGTTTTGTCTCTCAGATTCCTACGGATCGGGAGATATTTGCCTCTAAATAATTCACTTCCAAATAATCTCGAAAAATTAAAATGTCTCTATCGTCCAAACCCTTGGACATATATTGACAAGACTCTGACATGCAGTTAACATATGCGTTCCCTCTAAGTGACATAAGTTTTGTCTCTCAGATTCCTACAGATCGGGAGATATTTGCCTTTTAATAATTGACTTTCGAATAATCTCGAAAAATTAAAATGTCTCTGTCGTCCAAACCCTTGGACATACATTGACGAGATTCTGACATGAAGTTGACATATACGTTCCCTCTAAGTGACATAAGTTTTGTCTCTCAGATTCCTACAGATCGGGAGATATTTGCCTTTTAAAAATTGACTTTCGAATAATCTATAATAATTTAAATGTCTCTATCCTCCAAACCCTTGGACATACATTGACGTGACTCTGACCGGAAGTTGACATATACGTTCCCTCAAAGTGACATAAGTTCTGTCTCTCAGATTCCAACAGATTGGGAGATATTTGCCTTTTAATAATTGACTTTCGAATAATCTCTAAAAATTTAAATGTCTCTATCCTCCAAACCCTTCGAAATACATTGACGTGACTATGACATGAAGTTGACATATACGTTCCCTCAAAGTGACATAAGTTTTGTCTCTCAGATTCATACAGATCGGAGATATTTGCCTTTTCAAAAATTGACTTTCGAATAATCTCGAAAAATTAAAATGTCTCTATCCTTAAAACCCTTGGACATACATTGACGAGACTCTGACATGAAGTTGACATATGCGTTCCCTCAAAGTGGCATAAGGTTTGTCTCTCAGATGCCTACAGATCGGGAGATATTTGCCTTTTAATAATTGACTTTCGAATGATCTCGAAAAATTAAAATGTCTCTATCGTCCAAACCCTTGGACATACATTGACGAGATTCTCACATGAAGTTGACATATACGTTCCCTCAAAGTGACATAAGTTTTGTCTCTTAGATTCTTATTGATCGGGAGATATTTGCCTCTTCAAAAATTGAATTTCGAATAATCTCTAAAAATTTAAATGTCTCTATCCTCCAAACCCTTGGACATACATTACCGTGCCTCTGACAGCAAGTTGACATATACGTTCCCTCAAAGTGACATTAGTTTTGTCTCTCAGATTCCTACTGATCGGGAGATATTTGTTTTTTAATAATTAACTTTCGAATAATCTCGAAAATTTAAAATGTCTCTATCGTCCAAACCCTTGGACATACATTGACGAGATTCTGACATCTAGTTGACATATACGTTCCCTCAAGGTGACATAAGCTTTGTCTCTCTGATTCCTACAGATCGGGAGATATTTGCCTTTTCAAAAATTGACTTTCGCATAATCTCTAAAAATTTAAATGTCTCTATCCTCCAAACCCTTGGACATACATTGACGTGACTCTGACAGGAAGTTGATATATACGTTCCCTCAAAGTGACATATGTTTTGTCTCTCAGATTCCTACAGATCGGGAGATATTTGCCTTTTAAAAATTGACTTTCAAATAATCTCTAAAAATTTAAATGTCTCTATCCTCCAAACCCTTGGACATACATTGACGTGCCTCTGACTGCAAGTTGACATATACGTTCCCTCAAAGTGGCATAAGGTTTGTCTCTCAGATGCCTACAGATCGGGAAATATTTGCCTTTTAAAAATTAACTTTCGAATAATCTCGAAAAATTAAAATGTCTCTATCGTCCAAACCCTTGGACATACATTGACGAGATTCTCACATGAAGTTGACATATACGTTCCCTCAAAGTGACATAAGTTTTGTCTCTTAGATTCCTATTGATCGGGAGATATTTGCCTTTTCAAAAATTGACTTTCGAATAATCTCTAAAAATTTAAATGTCTCTATCCTCCAAACCCTTGGACATACATTGACGTGCCTCTGACAGCAAGTTGACATATACGTTCCCTCAAAGTGACATACGTTTTGTCTCTCAGATTCCTACAGATCGGGAGATATTTGCCTTTTAGAAATTGACTTTCGAATAATCTCGAAAAATTAAAATATCTCTATCGTCCAAACCCTTGGACATACATTGACGAGACTCTGACATGACGTTGACATATATGTTCCCTCAAAGTGACATAAGTTTTGTCTCTCAGATGCCTACAGATCGGGAGATATTTGCCTTTTAACAATTGACTTTCGAATAATCTCGAAAAATTAAAATGTCTCTATTCTCCAAACCCTTGAACATACATTGACGAGACTCTGACATGAAGTTGACATATATGTCCCCTCAAAGTGACATAAGTTTTGTCTCTCAGATGCCTACAGATCGTTAGATATTTTCCTTCTAAAATTGACTTTCGAATAATCTCTAAAAATTTAAATGTCTCTATCCTCCAAACCCTTGGACATACATTGACGTGACTCTGACAGGAAGTTGACACATATATTCCCTCAAAGTGACATTAGTTTTGTCTCTCAGATTCCTACGGATCGGGAGATATTTGCCTCTAAATAATTCACTTCGAAATAATCTCGAAAAATTAAAATGTCTCTATCGTCCAGTCCCTTGGACATACATTGACGAGACTCTGACATGCAGTTGACATATGCGTTCCCTCTAAGTGACATAAGGGTTGTCTCTCATATGCCTACAGATCGGGAGATATTTGCCTTTTATAAATTGACTTTCGAATAATCTCAAAAAATTAAAATGTCTCTGTCGTCCAAACCCTTGGACATACATTGACGAGATTCTGACCGGAAGTTGACATATACGTTCCCTCAAAGTGACATAAGTTCTGTCTCTCGGATTCCAACAGATTGGGAGATATTTGCCTTTTAAAAATTGACTTTCGAATAATCTCGAAAAATTAAAATGTCTCTATCCTCCAAACCCTTGGACATACATTGACGAGACTCTGACATGAAGTTGACATATGCGTTCCCTCAAAGTGGCATAAGGGTTGTCTCTCAGATGCCTACAGATCGGGAGATATTTGCCTTTTAATAATTGACTTTCGAATGATCTCGAAAAATTGAAATGTCTCTATCGTCCAAACCCTTGGACATACATTGACCAGATTCTCACATGAAGTTGACATATACGTTCCATCAAAGTGACATAAGTTTTGTCTCTTAGATTCCTATTGATCGGGAGATATTTGCCTTTTCAAAAATTGACTTTCGAATTATCTCTAAAAATTTAAATGTCTCTATCCTCCAAACCCTTGGACATACATTGACGTGACTCTGACAGGAAGTTGATATATACGTTCCCTCAAAGTGACATATGTTTTGTCTCTCAGATTCCTACAAATCGGGAGATATTTGCCTTTTAAAAATTGACTTTCAATTAATCTCTAAAAATTTAAATGTCTCTATCCTCCAAACCCTTGGACATACATTGACGTGCCTCTGACTGCAAGTTGACATATACGTTCCCTCAAAGTGGCATAAGGTTTGTCTCTCAGATGCCTACAGTTCGGGAGATATTTGCCTTTTAATAATTAACTTTCGAATAATCTCGAAAAATTAAAATGTCTCTATCGTCCAAACCCTTGGACATACATTGACGAGATTCTCACATGAAGTTGACATATACGTTCCCTCAAAGTGACATAAGTTTTGTCTCTCAGATTCCTACAGATCGGGAGATATTTGCCTTTTAAAAATTGACTTTCGAATAATCTCGAAAAATTAAAATGTCTCTATCCTCCAAACCCTTGAACATACATTGACGAGACTCTGACATGAAGTTGACATATGCGTTCCTTCAATGTGACATAAGGTTTGTCTCTCAGATGAATACAGATCGGGAGATATTTGCCTTTTAGAAATTGACTTTCGAATAATCTCGAAGAATTAAAATATCTCTATCGTCCAAACCCTTGGACATACATTGACGAGACTCTGACATGAAGTTGACATATATGTTCCCTCAAAGTGACATAAGTTTTGTCTCTCAGATGAATACAGATCGGGAGATATTTGCCTTTTAAAAATTGACTTTCGAATAATCTCGAAAAATTTAAATGACTCTATCCTCCAAACCCTTGAACATACATTGACGAGACTCTGACATGAAGTTGACATTTATGTTCCCTCAAAGTGACATAAGTTTTGTCTCTCAGATGCCTACAGATCGTTAGATATTTGCCTTCTAAAAATTGACTTTCGAATAATCTCTAAAAATTTAAATGTCTCTATCCTCCAAACCCTTGGACATACATTGACGTGACTCTGACAGGAAGTTGACATATATATTCCCTCAAAGTGACATTAGTTTTGTCTCTCAGATTCCTACGGATCGGGAGATATTTGCCTTTAAATAATTCACTTCCAAATAATCTCGAAAAATTAAAATGTCTCTATCGTCCAAACCCTTGGTCATATATTGACGAGACTCTGACATGCAGTTAACATATGCGTTCCCTCTAAGTGACATAAGTTTTGTCTCTCAGATTCCTACAGATCGGGAGATATTTGCCTTTTAATAATTGACTTTCGAATAATCTCGAAAAATTAAAATGTCTCTGTCGTCCAAACCCTTGGACATATATTGACGAGATTCTGACATGAAGTTGACATATACGTTCCCTCTAAGTGACATAAGTTTTGTCTCTCAGATTCCTACAGATCGGGAGATATTTGCCTTTTAAAAATTGACTTTCGAATAATCTATAATAATTTAAATGTCTCTATCCTCCAAACCCTTGGACATACATTGACGTGACTCTGACCGGAAGTTGACATATACGTTCCCTCAAAGTGACATAAGTTCTGTCTCTCAGATTCCAACAGATTGGGAGATATTTGCCTTTTAAAAATTGACTTTCGAATAATCTCTAAAAATTTAAATGTCTCTATCCTCCAAACCCTTCGAAATACATTGACGTGACTATGACATGAAGTTGACATATACGTTCCCTCAAAGTGACATAAGTTTTGTCTCTCAGATTCATACAGATCGGGAGATATTTGCCTTTTCAAAAATTGACTTTCGAATAATCTCGAAAAATTAAAATGTCTCTATCCTCAAAACCCTTGGACATACATTGACGAGACTCTGACATGAAGTTGACATATGCGTTCCCTCAAAGTGGCATAAGGGTTGTCTCTCAGATGCCTACAGATCGGGAGATATTTGCCTTTTAATAATTGACTTTCGAATGATCTCGAAAAATTAAAATATCTCTATCGTCCAAACCCTTGGACATACATTGACGAGATTCTCACATGAAGTTGACATATACGTTCCCTCAAAGTGACATAAGTTTTGTCTCTTAGATTCCTATTGATCGGGAGATATTTGCCTTTTCAAAAATTGAATTTCGAATAATCTCTAAAAATTTAAATGTCTCTATCCTCCAAACCCTTGGACATACATTACCGTGCCTCTGACAGCAAGTTGACATATACGTTCCCTCAAAGTGACATTAGTTTTGTCTCTCAGATTCCTACTGATCGGGAGATATTTGTTTTTTAATAATTAACTTTCGAATAATCTCGAAAAATTAAAATGTCTCTATCGTCCAAACCCTTGGACATACATTGACGAGATTCTGACATCTAGTTGACATATACGTTCCCTCAAGGTGACATAAGCTTTGTCTCTCTGATTCCTACAGATCGGGAGATATTTGCCTTTTCAAAAATTGACTTTCGCATAATCTCTAAAAATTTAAATGTCTCTATCCTCCAAACCCTTGGACATACATTGACGTGACTCTGACAGGAAGTTGATATATACGTTCCCTCAAAGTGACATATGTTTTGTCTCTCAGATTCCTACAGATCGGGAGATATTTGCCTTTTAAAAATTGACTTTCAAATAATCTCTAAAAATTTAAATGTCTCTATCCTCCAAACCCTTGGACATACATTGACGTGCCTCTGACTGCAAGTTGACATATACGTTCCCTCAAAGTGGCATAAGGTTTGTCTCTCAGATGCCTACAGATCGGGAAATATTTGCCTTTTAAAATTAACTTTCGAATAATCTCGAAAAATTAAAATGTCTCTATCGTCCAAACCCTTGGACATACATTGACGAGATTCTCACATGAAGTTGACATATACGTTCCCTCAAAGTGACATAAGTTTTGTCTCTTAGATTCCTATTGATCGGGAGATATTTGCCTTTTCAAAAATTGACTTTCGAATAATCTCTAAAAATTTAAATGTCTCTATCCTCCAAACCCTTGGACATACATTGACGTGCCTCTGACAGCAAGTTGACATATACGTTCCCTCAAAGTGACATAAGTTTTGTCTCTCAGATTCCTACAGATCGGGAGATATTTGCCTTTTAGAAATTGACTTTCGAATAATCTCGAAAATTAAAATATCTCTATCGTCCAAACCCTTGGACATACATTGACGAGACTCTGACATGACGTTGACATATATGTTCCCTCAAAGTGACATAAGTTTTGTCTCTCAGATGCCTACAGATCGGGAGATATTTGCCTTTTAAAAATTGTCTTTCGAATAATCTCGAAAAATTAAAATGTCTCTATTCTCCAAACCCTTGAACATACATTGACGAGACTCTGACATGAAGTTGACATATATGTCCCCTCAAAGTGACATAAGTTTTGTCTCTCAGATGCCTACAGATCGTTAGATATTTTCCTTCAAAAATTGACTTTCCAATAATCTCTAAAAATTTAAATGTCTCTATCCTCCAAACCCTTGGACATACATTGACGTGACTCTGACAGGAAGTTGACACATATATTCCCTCAAAGTGACATTAGTTTATGTCTCTCAGATTCCTACGGATCGGGAGATATTTGCCTCTAAATAATTCACTTCCAAATAATCTCGAAAAATTAAAATGTCTCTATCGTCCAGTCCCTTGGACATACATTGACGAGACTCTGACATGCAGTTGACATATGCGTTCCCTCTAAGTGACATAAGGGTTGTCTCTCATATGCCTACAGATCGGGAGATATTTGCCTTTTATAAATTGACTTTCGAAAAATCTCGAAAAATTAAAATGTCTCTGTCGTCCAAACCCTTGGACATACATTGACGAGATTCTGACCGGAAGTTGACATATACGTTCCCTCAAAGTGACATAAGTTCTGTCTCTCAGATTCCAACAGATTGGGAGATATTTGCCTTTTAAAAATTGACTTTCGAATAATCTCGAAAAATTAAAATGTCTCTATCCTCCAAACCCTTGGACATACATTGACGAGACTCTGACATGAAGTTGACATATGCGTTCCCTCAAAGTGGCATAAGGGTTGTCTCTCAGATGCCTACAGATCGGGAGATATTTGCCTTTTAAAAATTGACTTTCGAATAATCTCGAAAAATTAAAATGTCTCTGTCGTCCAAACCCTTGGACATACATTGACGAGATTCTGACATGAAGTTGACATATACGTTCCCTCTAAGTGACATAAGTTTTGTCTCTCAGATTCCTACAGATCGGGAGATATTTGCCTTTTAAAAATTGACTTTCGAATAATCTATAATAATTTAAATGTCTCTATCCTCCAAACCCTTGGACATACATTGACGTGACTCTGACCGGAAGTTGACATATACGTTCCCTCAAAGTGACATAAGTTCTGTCTCTCAGATTCCAACAGATTGGGAGATATTTGCCTTTTAAAAATTGACTTTCGAATAATCTCTAAAAATTTAAATGTCTCTATCCTCCAAACCCTTCGAAATACATTGACGTGACTATGACATGAAGTTGACATATACGTTCCCTCAAAGTGACATAAGTTTTGTCTCTCAGATTCATACAGATCGGGAGATATTTGCCTTTTCAAAAATTGACTTTCGAATAATCTCGAAAAATTAAAATGTCTCTATCCTCAAAACCCTTGGACATACATTGACGAGACTCTGACATGAAGTTGACATATGCGTTCCCTCAAAGTGGCATAAGGGTTGTCTCTCAGATGCCTACAGATCGGGAGATATTTGCCTTTTAATAATTGACTTTCGAATGATCTCGAAAAATTAAAATATCTCTATCGTCCAAACCCTTGGACATACATTGACGAGATTCTCACATGAAGTTGACATATACGTTCCCTCAAAGTGACATAAGTTTTGTCTCTTAGATTCCTATTGATCGGGAGATATTTGCCTTTTCAAAAATTGAATTTCGAATAATCTCTAAAAATTTAAATGTCTCTATCCTCCAAACCCTTGGACATACATTACCGTGCCTCTGACAGCAAGTTGACATATACGTTCCCTCAAAGTGACATTAGTTTTGTCTCTCAGATTCCTACTGATCGGGAGATATTTGTTTTTTAATAATTAACTTTCGAATAATCTCGAAAAATTAAAATGTCTCTATCGTCCAAACCCTTGGACATACATTGACGAGATTCTGACATCTAGTTGACATATACGTTCCCTCAAGGTGACATAAGCTTTGTCTCTCTGATTCCTACAGATCGGGAGATATTTGCCTTTTCAAAAATTGACTTTCGCATAATCTCTAAAAATTTAAATGTCTCTATCCTCCAAACCCTTGGACATACATTGACGTGACTCTGACAGGAAGTTGATATATACGTTCCCTCAAAGTGACATATGTTTTGTCTCTCAGATTCCTACAGATCGGGAGATATTTGCCTTTTAAAAATTGACTTTCAAATAATCTCTAAAAATTTAAATGTCTCTATCCTCCAAACCCTTGGACATACATTGACGTGAATCTGACATGAAGTTGACATATACGTTTCCTCAAAGTGACATAAGTTTTGTCTCTCAGATTCCTAACAGATCGGGAGATATTTGCCTTTTCAAAAATTGACTTTCGAATAATCTCGATAAATTAAAATATCTCTATCCTCCAAACACTTGGACATACATTGACGTGACTCTGACATGAAGTTGACATATACGTTCCCTCAAAGTGACATAAGTTTTGTCTCTCAGATTAATACAGATCGGGAGATATTTGCCTTTTCAAAGATTGACTTTCGAATAATCTTGAAAAATTAAAATGTCTCTATACTCCAAACCCTTGGACATACATTGACGTGACTCTGACATAAAGTTGACATATATGTTTCCTCAAAATGACATGAGTTTTGTCTCTCAGATTCCTACAGATCGGGAGATATTTGCCTTTTCAAAAATTGACTTTCGAATAATCTCGAAAAATTTAAATGTCTGTATCATCCAAACCGTTAGACATACATTAACGTGACTCTGAAATGAAGTTGACATATACGTTCCCTCAAAGTGACATAAGTTTTGTCTCTCAGATTCCTACAGATCGGGAGATATTTGCCTTTTCAAAAATTCACTTTCGAATAATCTCGAAAAATTAAAATGTCTGTATCATCCAAACCGTTGGACATACATTGACGTGACTCTGAAATTAAGTTGACATATACGGTCCCTCAAAGTGACATAAGTTTTTGTCTCTCAGATTCCTAACAGATCGGGAGATATTTGCCTTTTCAAAGATTGACTTTCGAATAATCTCGAAAAATTAAAATATCTCTATCCTCCAAACACTTGGACATACATTGACGTGACTCTGACATGAAGTTGACATATACGTTCCCTCAAAGTGACATAAGTTTTGTCTCTCAGATTAATACAGATCGGGAGATAATTGCCTTTTCAAAGATTGACTTTCGAATAATCTCGAAAAATTAAAATGTCTCTATACTCCAAACCCTTGGACATACATTGACGTGACTCTGACATAAAGTTGACATATACGTTTCCTCAAAGTGACATAAATGTTGTCTCTCAGATTCCTACAGATTTGGAGATATTTGCCTTTTCAAAAATTGACTTTCGAATAATCTCGAAAAATTAAAATATCTCTATCCTCCAAACCGTTGGACATACATTGACGTGCCTCTGACATGAAGTTAACATATACGTTCCCTCAAAGTGACATAAGTTTCGTCTCTCAGGTTAATACGGATCGGGAGATATTTGCCTTTTGATAAATTGACTTTCGAATAATCTCGAATAATTAAAATGTCTCTATCCTCCAAACCCTTGGACATACATTGACTTGAATCTGACATGAAGTTGACATATACGTTCCCTCAAAGTAACATAAGTGTTGTCTCTCAGATTCCTACAAATCGGGAGATATTTGCCTTTTGATAAATTGACTTTCGAATAATCTCGAAAAATTAAAATGTCTCTTTCCTCCAAACCCTTGGACATACATTGACGTGACTCTGACATGAAGTTGACATATACGTTCCCTCAAAATGACATAAGTTTTGTCTCTCAGATTCCTACAGATCTGGAGATATTTGCCTTTCCAAAAATTGACTTTCGAATAATTACGAAAAATAAAAATGTCTCTATCCTCCAAACCCTTGGACATATATTGACGTGACTCTGACATTAAGTTGACATATACGTTACCTCAGAGTGACATAAGTTTCGTCTCTCAGGTTCCTACAGATCGGGAGATATTTGCCTTTTCAAAAATTGACTTTCGAATAATCTCGAAAAATTAAAATGTCTCTATCCTCCAAACCCTTGGACATACATTCACGTGAATCTGACATGAGGTTGACATATACGTTCCCTCAAAGTGTCATAAGTGTTGTCTCTCAGATTCCTACAGATCGGGAGATATTTGCCTTTTCAAAAATTGACTTTCGAATAATCTCGAAAAATTAAAATGTCTCTATCCTCTAAACCCTTTTACATACATTGACGTGACTCTGACATGAAGTTGACATATACGTTCCCTCAAAGTTATATAAGTTTTGTCTCTCAGATTCCTACAGATCGGGAGATATTTGCCTTTTCAAAAATTGACTTTCGAATAGTCTCGAAAAATTAAAATGTCTCTATCCTCCAAACCCTTGGACATACATTGACGTGACTCTGACATGAAGTTGACATGTACGTTACCTCAAAGTGACATAATTGTTGTCTCTCAGATTCCTACAGATCGGGAGATATTTACCTTTTCAGAAATTGACTTTCGAATAATCTCGAAAAATTAAAATGTCTCTATCCTCCAAACCCTTGGACATACATTGACGTCAATCTGACATGAAGTTGACATATACGTTCCCTCAAAGTGACATAAGTTTTCCTACAGATCGGGAAATATTTGCCTTTTCAAAAATTGACTTTCGAATAATCTCGAAAAATTAAAATATCTCTATCCTTCAAACCCTTGGACATACATTGACGTGACTCTGACATAAAGTTGACATATACGTTCCCTCAAAATGACATAAGTTTTGTCTCTCAGATTCCTACAGATCGGGAGATATTTGCCTTTTCAAAAATTGACTTTCGAATAATCTCGAAAAATTTAAATGTCTGTATCATCCAAACCGTTAGACATACATTGACGTGACTCTGAAATGAAGTTGACATATACGTTCCCTCAAAGTGACATAAGTTTTGTCTCTCAGATTCCTACAGATCGGGAGATATTTGCCTTTTCAAAGATTGACTTTCGAATAATCTCGAAAAATTAAAATGTCTCTATACTCCAAACCCTTGGACATACATTGACGTGACTCTGACATAAAGTTGACATATACGTTTCCTCAAAGTGACATAAATGTTGTCTCTCAGATTCCTACAGATTTGGAGATATTTGCCTTTTCAAAAATTGACTTTCGAATAATCTCGAAAAATTGAAATATCTCTATCCTCCAAACCGTTGGACATACATTGACGTGCCTCTGACATGAAGTTAACATATACGTTCCCTCAAAGTGACATAAGTTTCGTCTCTCAGGTTAATACACATCGGGAGATATTTGCCTTTTGATAAATTGACTTTCGAATAATCTCGAAAAATTAAAATGTCTCTATCCTCCAAACCCTTGGACATACATTGACTTGAATCTGACATGAAGTTGACATATACGTTCCCTCAAAGTAACATAAGTGTTGTCTCTCAGATTCCTACAGATCGGTAGATATTTGCCTTTTGATAAATTGACTTTCGAATAATCTCGAAAAATTAAAATGTCTCTTTCCTCCAAACCCTTGGACATACATTGACGTGACTCTGACATGAAGTTGACATATACGTTCCCTCAAAATGACATAAGTTTTGTCTCTCAGATTCCTACAGATCTGGAGATATTTGCCTTTCCAAAAATTGACTTTCGAATAATTACGAAAAATTAAAATGTCTCTATCCTCCAAACCCTTGGACATACATTGACGTGACTCTGACATGAAGTTGACATATACGTTACCTCAGAGTGACATAAGTTTCGTCTCTCAGGTTCCTACAGATCGGGAGATATTTGCCTTTTCAAAAATTGACTTTCGAATGATCTCGAAAAATTAAAATGTCTCTATCCTCCAAACCCTTGGACATACATTCACGTGAATCTGACATGAGGTTGACATATACGTTCCCTCAAAGTGTCATAAGTGTTGTCTCTCAGATTCCTACAGATCGGGAGATATTTGCCTTTTCAAAAATTGACTTTCGAATAATCTCGAAAAATTAAAATGTCTCTATCCTCTAAACCCTTGGACATACATTGACGTGACTCTGACATGAAGTTGACATATACGTTCCCTCAAAGTTATATAAGTTTTGTCTCTCAGATTCCTACAGATCGGGAGATATTTGCCTTTTCAAAAATTGACTTTCGAATAATCTCGAAAAATTAAAATGTCTCTATCCTCCAAACCCTTAGACATACATTGACGTGACTCTGACATGAAGTTAACATATACGTTTCCTCAAAGTGACAAGTTTTGTCTCTCAGATTCCTACAGATCGGGAGATATTTGCCTTTTCATAAATTCACTTTCGAATAATCTCGAAAAATTAAAATGTCTCTATCCTCCAAACACTTGGACATACATTGACGTCAATCTGACATGAAGTTGACATATACGTTCCCTCAAAGTGACATAAGTTTTCCTACAGATCGGGAAATATTTGCCTTTTCAAAAATTGACTTTCGAATAATCTCGAAAAATTAAAATATCTCTATCCTTCAAACCCTTGGACATACATTGACGTGACTCTGACATAAAGTTGACATATACGTTCCCTCAAAATGACAAAAGTTTTGTCTCTCAGATTCCTACAGATCGGGAGATATTTGCCTATTCATAAATTCACTTTCGAATAATCTCGAAAAATTAAAATGTCTCTATCCTCCAAACACTTGGACATACATTGACGTGACTCTGACATGAAGTTGACATATACGTTCCCTCAAAGTGACATAAGTTTTGTCTCTCAGATTAATACAGATCGGGAGATATTTGCCTTTTCAAAGATTGACTTTCGAATAATCTCGAAAAATTAAAATGTCTCTATACTCCAAACCCTTGGACATACATTGACGTGACTCTGACATAAAGTTGACATATATGTTTCCTCAATATGACATGAGTTTTGTCTCTCAGATTCCTACAGATCGGGAGATATTTGCCTTTTCAAAAATTGACTTTCGAATAATCTCGAAAAATTTAAATGTCTGTATCATCCAAACCGTTAGACATACATTAACGTGACTCTGAAATGAAGTTGACATATACGTTCCCTCAAAGTGACATAAGTTTTGTCTCTCAGATTCCTACAGATCGGGAGATATTTGCCTTTTCAAAAATTCACTTTCGAATAATCTCGAAAAATTAAAATGTCTCTATCCTCCAAACCGTTGGACATACATTGACGTGACTCTGAAATTAAGTTGACATATACGGTCCCTCAAAGTGACATAAGTTTTTGTCTCTCAGATTCCTAACAGATCGGGAGATATTTGCCTTTTCAAAGATTGACTTTCGAATAATCTCGAAAAATTAAAATATCTCTATCCTCCAAACACTTGGACATACATTGACGTGACTCTGACATGAAGTTGACATATACGTTCCCTCAAAGTGACATAAGTTTTGTCTCTCAGATTAATACAGATCGGGAGATAATTGCCTTTTCAAAGATTGACTTTCGAATAATCTCGAAAAATTAAAATGTCTCTATACTCCAAACCCTTGGACATACATTGACGTGACTCTGACATAAAGTTGACATATACGTTTCCTCAAAGTGACATAAATGTTGTTTCTCAGATTCCTACAGATTTGGAGATATTTGCCTTTTCAAAAATTGACTTTCGAATAATCTCGAAAAATTTAAATATCTCTATCCTCCAAACCGTTGGACATACATTGACGTGCCTCTGACATGAAGTTAACATATACGTTCCCTCAAAGTGACATAAGTTTCGTCTCTCAGGTTAATACAGATCGGGAGATATTTGCCTTTTGATAAATTGACTTTCGAATAATCTCGAATAATTAAAATGTCTCTATCCTCCAAACCCTTGGACATACATTGACTTGAATCTGACATGAAGTTGACATATACGTTCCCTCAAAGTAACATAAGTGTTGTCTCTCAGATTCCTACAGATCGGGAGATATTTGCCTTTTGATAAATTGACTTTCGAATAATCTCGAAAAATTAAAATGTCTCTTTCCTCCAAACCCTTGGACATACATTGACGTGACTCTGACATGAAGTTGACATATACGTTCCCTCAAAATGACATAAGTTTTGTCTCTCAGATTCCTACAGATCTGGAGATATTTGCCTTTCCAAAAATTGACTTTCGAATAATTACGAAAAATAAAAATGCCTCTATCCTCCAAACCCTTGGACATATATTGACGTGACTCTGACATTAAGTTGACATATACGTTACCTCAGAGTGAAATAAGTTTCATCTCTCAGGTTCCTACAGATCGGGAGATATTTGCCTTTTCAAAAATTGACTTTCGAATAATCTCGAAAAATTAAAATGTCTCTATCCTCCAAACCCTTGGACATACATTCACGTGAATCTGACATGAGGTTGACATATACGTTCCCTCAAAGTGTCATAAGTGTTGTCTCTCAGATTCCTACAGATCGGGAGATATTTGCCTTTTCAAAAATTGACTTTCGAATAATCTCGAAAAATTAAAATGTCTCTATCCTCTAAACCCTTTTACATACATTGACGTGACTCTGACATGAAGTTGACATATACGTTCCCTCAAAGTTATATAAGTTTTGTCTCTCAGATTCCTACAGATCGGGAGATATTTGCCTTTTCAAAAATTGACTTTCGAATAGTCTCGAAAAATTTAAATGTCTCTATCCTCCAAACCCTTGGACATACATTGACGTGACTCTGACATGAAGTTGACATGTACGTTACCTCAAAGTGACATAATTGTTGTCTCTCAGATTCCTACAGATCGGGAGATATTTACCTTTTCAGAAATTGACTTTCGAATAATCTCGAAAAATTAAAATGTCTCTATCCTCCAAACCCTTGGACATACATTGACGTCAATCTGACATGAAGTTGACATATACGTTCCCTCAAAGTGACATAAGTTTTCCTACAGATCGGGAAATATTTGCCTTTTCAAAAATTGACTTTCGAATAATCTCGAAAAATTAAAATATCTCTATCCTTCAAACCCTTGGACATACATTGACGTGACTCTGACATAAAGTTGACATATACGTTCCCTCAAAATGACATAAGTTTTGTCTCTCAGATTCCTACAGATCGGGAGATATTTGCCTTTTCAAAAATTGACTTTCGAATAATCTCGAAAAATTTAAATGTCTGTATCATCCAAACCGTTAGACATACATTGACGTGACTCTGAAATGAAGTTGACATATACGTTTCCTCAAAGTGACATAAGTTTTGTCTCTCAGATTCCTACAGATCGGGAGATATTTGCCTTTTCAAAGATTGACTTTCGAATAATCTCGAAAAATTAAAATGTCTCTATACTCCAAACCCTTGGACATACATTGACGTGACTCTGACATAAAGTTGACATATACGTTTCCTCAAAGTGACATAAATGTTGTCTCTCAGATTCCTACAGATTTGGAGATATTTGCCTTTTCAAAAATTGACTTTCGAATAATCTCGAAAAATTAAAATATCTCTATCCTCCAAACCGTTGGACATACATTGACGTGCCTCTGACATGAAGTTAACATATACGTTCCCTCAAAGTGACATAAGTTTCGTCTCTCAGGTTAATACAGATCGGGAGATATTTGCCTTTTGATAAATTGACTTTCGAATAATCTCGAAAAATTAAAATGTCTCTATCCTCCAAACCCTTGGACATACATTGACTTGAATCTGACATGAAGTTGACATATACGTTCCCTCAAAGTAACATAAGTGTTGTCTCTCAGATTCCTACAGATCGGTAGATATTTGCCTTTTGATAAATTGACTTTCGAATAATCTCGAAAAATTAAAATGTCTCTTTCCTCCAAACCCTTGGACATACATTGACGTGACTCTGACATGAAGTTGACATATACGTTCCCTCAAAATGACATAAGTTTTGTCTCTCAGATTCCTACAGATCTGGAGATATTTGCCTTTCCAAAAATTGACTTTCGAATAATTACGAAAAATTAAAATGTCTCTATCCTCCAAACCCTTGGACATACATTGACGTGACTCTGACATGAAGTTGACATATACGTTACCTCAGAGTGACATAAGTTTCGTCTCTCAGGTTCCTACAGATCGGGAGATATTTGCCTTTTCAAAAATTGACTTTCGAATGATCTCGAAAAATTAAAATGTCTCTATCCTCCAAACCCTTGGACATACATTCACGTGAATCTGACATGAGGTTGACATATACGTTCCCTCAAAGTGTCATAAGTGTTGTCTCTCAGATTCCTACAGATCGGGAGATATTTGCCTTTTCAAAAATTGACTTTCGAATAATCTCGAAAAATTAAAATGTCTCTATCCTCTAAACCCTTGGACATACATTGACGTGACTCTGACATGAAGTTGACATATACGTTCCCTCAAAGTTATATAAGTTTTGTCTCTCAGATTCCTACAGATCGGGAGATATTTGCCTTTTCAAAAATTGACTTTCGAATAATCTCGAAAAATTAAAATGTCTCTATCCTCCAAACCCTTAGACATACATTGACGTGACTCTGACATGAAGTTAACATATACGTTTCCTCAAAGTGACAAGTTTTGTCTCTCAGATTCCTACAGATCGGGAGATATTTGCCTTTTCAAAAATTGACTTTCGAATAGTCTCGAAAAATTAAAATGTCTCTATCCTCCAAACCCTTGGACATACATTGACGTCAATCTGACATGAAGTTGACATATACGTTCCCTCAAAGTGACATAAGTTTTCCTACAGATCGGGAAATATTTGCCTTTTCAAAAATTGACTTTCGAATAATCTCGAAAAATTAAAATATCTCTATCCTTCAAACCCTTGGACATACATTGACGTGACTCTGACATAAAGTTGACATATACGTTCCCTCAAAATGACAAAAGTTTTGTCTCTCAGATTAATACAGATCGGGAGATATTTGCCTTTTCAAAAATTGACTTTCGAATAATCTCGAAAAATTTAAATGTCTGTATCATCCAAACCGTTAGACATACATTGACGTGACTCTGAAATGAAGTTGACATATACGTTCCCTCAAAGTGACATAAGTTTTGTCTCTCAGATTCCTACAGATCGGGAGATATTTGCCTTTTCATAAATTCACTTTCGAATAATCTCGAAAAATTAAAATGTCTCTATCCTCCAAACCCTTGGACATACTTTGACGTGACTCTGACATAAAGTTGACATATACGTTTCCTCAAAGTGACATAAATGTTGTCTCTCAGATTTCTACAGATTTGGAGATATTTGCCTTTTCATAAATTGACTTTCGAATAATCTCGAAAAATTAAAATATCTCTATCCTCCAAACCCTTGGACATACACTGAAGTGCCTCTGACATGAAGTTAACATATACGTTCCCTCAAAGTGTCATAAGTTTTGTTTCTCAGGTTAATACAGATCGGGAGATATTTGCCTTTTCAGAAATTGACTTTCGAATAATCTCGAAAAATTAAAATGTCTCTATCCTCCAAACCCTAGGACATACATTGACGTGAATCTGACATGAAGTTGACATATACGTTCCCTCAAAGTGACATAAGTTTTGTCTCTCAGATTAATACAGATCGGGAGATATTTCCCTTTTGAAAAATTCACTTTCGAATAATCTCGAAAAATTAAAATGTCTCTATCCTCCAAACCCTTGGACATACATTGACGTGTCTCTGACATGAAGTTGACATATACGTTCCCTCAAAGTGACATAAGGTTTGTCTCTCAGATTCCTACAGATCGGGAGATATTTGCCTTTTCAGAAATTGACTTTCGAATAATCTCGAAAAATTAAAATGTCTCTATCCTCCAAACACTTGGACATACATTGACGTGAATCTGACATGAAGTTGACATTTACGTTACCTCAAAGTGACATAAGAGTTGTCTCTAAGATTCCTACAGATCGGGAGATATTTGATTTTTCAAGAATTGACTTTTGAATAATATCGAAAATTTAAAATATCTCTATCCTCCAAACCCTTGGACATACATTGACGTGACTGAGACATCAAGTTGACATATACGTTCCCTCAAAGTGACATAAGTTTTTTCTCTCTAATTCCTACAGATCGGGAGATATTTGCCTTTTCAAAAATTGACTTTCGAATAATCTCGAAAAATTAAAATATCTCTATCCTCCAAACCCTTGGACATACATTGACTTGCCTCTGACATGATGTTGACATATACGTTCCCTCAAAGTGACATAAGTGTTGTCTCTCAGATTCCTACGGATCTGGAGATATTTGCCTTTTCAGAAATTGACTTTCGAATAATCTCGAAAAATTAAAATGTCTCTATCCTCCAAACCCTTGGACATACCTTGACGTGACTCTGACATGAAGTTGACATATACGTTCCCTCAAAGTGACATAAGTGTTGTCTCTCAGATTTCTACGGATCAGGAGATATTTGCCTCTCATAAATTGACTTTCGAATAATCTCGAAAAATTAAAATATCTCTAATCTTCAAACCCTTGGACATACATTGACGTGACTCTGACATGAAGTTGACACATACATTCCCTCAAAGTGACATAAGTGTTGTCTCTCAGATTCCTACGGATCGGGAGATATTTGCCTTTTCAAAAATTAACTTTCGAATAATCTCGAAAAATTAAAATGTCTCTATCCTCCAAATCCTTGGACATACATTGACGTGACTCTGACATGAAGTTGACATTTACGTTCCCTCAAAGTTACATCAGTTTTGTCTCTCAGATTCCTACTGATCGGGAGTTATTTACCTTTTGAATAATTGTTTTTCGAATAATCTCGAAAAATTAAAATGTCTCTATTCTCCAAACCCTTGGACATACATTGACGTGACTCTGACATGATGTTAACATATACGTTACCTCAAAGTGACATAATTTTTGTCTCTCAGATTCCTACAGATCGGGAGATATTTGCCTTTTTAAAAATTGACTTTCGAATAATCTCGAAAAATTAAAATGTCTCTATCCTCGAAACCCTTGGACATACATTGACGTGACTCAGACATGAATTTGACATATACGTTCCCTCAAAGTGACATAAATTTTGTCTCTCACATTCCTACAGATCGGGAGATATTTGCCTTTTCAAAAAATGACTTTCGAATAATCTCGAAAAATTAAAATGTCACTATCCTCTGAACCCTTGGACATACATTGACGTGACTCTGACATGCAGTTGACATATGCGTTCCCTCAAAGTGACATAAGGGTTGTCTCTCATATGCCTACAGATCGGGAGATATTTGCTTTTTAAAAATTGACTTTCGAATAATCTCGAAAAATTAAAATGTCTCTGTCGTCCAAACCCTTGGACATACATTGACGAGATTCTGACATGAAGTTAACATATACGTTTCCTCTAAGTGACATAAATGTTTTCTCTCAGATTCCTACAGATCGGGAGATATTTGCCTTTTAAAAATTCACTTTCGAATAATCTATACAAATTTAAATGTCTCTATCCTCCAAACCCTTCGAAATACATTGACGTGACTATGACATGAAGTTGACATATACATTCCCTCAAAGTGACATAAGTTTTGTCTCTCAGATTCATACAGATCGGGAGATCTTTGCCTTTTCAAAAATTGACTTTCGAATAATCTCGAAAAATTAAAATGTCTCTATCCTCAAAACCCTTGGACATACATTGACGAGACTCTGACATGAAGTTGACATATGCGTTCCCTCAAAGAGGCATAAGGGTTGTATCTCAGATGCCTACAGATCGGGAGATATTTGCCTTTTAAAAATTGAGTTTCGAATGATCTCGAAAAATTAAAATGTCTCTATCGTCCAAACCCTTGGACATACATTGACGAGATTCTCACATGATGTTGACATATACGTTCCCTCAAAGTGACATAAGTTTTGTCTCTTAGATTCCTATTGATCGGGAGATATTTGCCTTTTCAAAAATTGACTTTCGAATAATCTCTAAAAATTTAAATGTCTCTATCCTCCAAACCCTTGGACATACATTGACGTGCCTCTGACAGCAAGTTGACATATACGTTCCCTCAAAGTGACATAAGTTTTGTCTCTCAGATTCCTACAGATCGGGAGATATTTCCCTTTAAAAATTGACTTTCGAATAATCTCGAAAAATTTAAATGTCTCTATTCTCCAAACCCTTTAACATACATTGAAGAGACTCTGACATGAAGTTGACATATGCGTTCCCTCATGTGACATAAGGTTTGTCTCGCAGATGCCTACAGATCGGGAGATATTTGCCTTTTCATAAATTCACTTTCGAATAATCTCGAAAAATTAAAATGTCTCTATCCTCCAAACCCTTGGACATACATTGACGTGTCTCTGACATGAAGTTGACATATACGTTCCCTCAAAGTGACATAAGGTTTGTCTCTCAGATTCCTACAGATCGGGAGATATTTGCCTTTTCAGAAATTGACTTTCGAATAATCTCGAAAAATTAAAATGTCTCTATCCTCCAAACACTTGGACATACATTGACGTGAATCTGACATGAAGTTGACATTTACGTTACCTCAAAGTGACATAAGAGTTGTCTCTAAGATTCCTACAGATCGGGAGATATTTGATTTTTCAAGAATTGACTTTTGAATAATATCGAAAATTTAAAATATCTCTATCCTCCAAACCCTTGGACATACATTGACGTGACTGAGACATCAAGTTGACATATACGTTCCCTCAAAGTGACATAAGTTTTTTCTCTCTAATTCCTACAGATCGGGAGATATTTGCCTTTTCAAAAATTGACTTTCGAATAATCTCGAAAAATTAAAATATCTCTATCCTCCAAACCCTTGGACATACATTGACTTGCCTCTGACATGATGTTGACATATACGTTCCCTCAAAGTGACATAAGTGTTGTCTCTCAGATTCCTACGGATCTGGAGATATTTGCCTTTTCAGAAATTGACTTTCGAATAATCTCGAAAAATTAAAATGTCTCTATCCTCCAAACCCTTGGACATACCTTGACGTGACTCTGACATGAAGTTGACATATACGTTCCCTCAAAGTGACATAAGTGTTGTCTCTCAGATTTCTACGGATCAGGAGATATTTGCCTCTCATAAATTGACTTTCGAATAATCTCGAAAAATTAAAATATCTCTAATCTTCAAACCCTTGGACATACATTGACGTGACTCTGACATGAAGTTGACACATACATTCCCTCAAAGTGACATAAGTGTTGTCTCTCAGATTCCTACGGATCGGGAGATATTTGCCTTTTCAAAAATTAACTTTCGAATAATCTCGAAAAATTAAAATGTCTCTATCCTCCAAACCCTTGGACATACATTGACGTGACTCTGACATGAAGTTGACATTTACGTTCCCTCAAAGTTACATCAGTTTTGTCTCTCAGATTCCTACTGATCGGGAGTTATTTACCTTTTGAATAATTGTTTTTCGAATAATCTCGAAAAATTAAAATGTCTCTATTCTCCAAACCCTTGGACATACATTGACGTGACTCTGACATGATGTTAACATATACGTTACCTCAAAGTGACATAATTTTTGTCTCTCAGATTCCTACAGATCGGGAGATATTTGCCTTTTTAAAAATTGACTTTCGAATAATCTCGAAAAATTAAAATGTCACTATCCTCTGAACCCTTGGACATACATTGACGTGACTCTGACATGCAGTTGACATATGCGTTCCCTCAAAGTGACATAAGGGTTGTCTCTCATATGCCTACAGATCGGGAGATATTTGCCTTTTAAAAATTGACTTTCGAATAATCTCGAAAAATTAAAATGTCTCTGTCGTCCAAACCCTTGGACATACATTGACGAGATTCTGACATGAAGTTAACATATACGTTTCCTCTAAGTGACATAAATGTTTTCTCTCAGATTCCTACAGATCGGGAGATATTTGCCTTTTAAAAATTCACTTTCGAATAATCTATAAAAATTTAAATGTCTCTATCCTCCAAACCCTTCGAAATACATTGACGTGACTATGACATGAAGTTGACATATACATTCCCTCAAAGTGACATAAGTTTTGTCTCTCAGATTCATACAGATCGGGAGATCTTTGCCTTTTCAAAAATTGACTTTCGAATAATCTCGAAAAATTAAAATGTCTCTATCCTCAAAACCCTTGGACATACATTGACGAGACTCTGACATGAAGTTGACATATGCGTTCCCTCAAAGAGGCATAAGGGTTGTATCTCAGATGCCTACAGATCGGGAGATATTTGCCTTTTAAAAATTGAGTTTCGAATGATCTCGAAAAATTAAAATGTCTCTATCGTCCAAACCCTTGGACATACATTGACGAGATTCTCACATGAAGTTGACATATACGTTCCCTCAAAGTGACATAAGTTTTGTCTCTTAGATTCCTATTGATCGGGAGATATTTGCCTTTTCAAAAATTGACTTTCGAATAATCTCTAAAAATTTAAATGTCTCTATCCTCCAAACCCTTGGACATACATTGACGTGCCTCTGACAGCAAGTTGACATATACGTTCCCTCAAAGTGACATAAGTTTTGTCTCTCAGATTCCTACAGATCGGGAGATATTTGCCTTTTAAAAATTGACTTTCGAATAATCTCGAAAAATTTAAATGTCTCTATTCTCCAAACCCTTTAACATACATTGAAGAGACTCTGACATGAAGTTGACATATGCGTTCCCTCATGTGACATAAGGTTTGTCTCGCAGATGCCTACAGATCGGGAGATATTTGCCTTTTAGAAATTGACTTTCGAATAATCTCGAGAAATTAAAATATCTCTATCGTCCAAACCCTTGGACATACATTGACGAGATTCTGATATCTAGTTGACATATACGTTCCCTCAATGTGACATAAGTTTTGTCTCTCTGATTCCTACAGATCGGGAGATATTTGCCTTTTCAAAAATTGACTTTCGAATAATCTCTAAAAATTTAAATGTCTCTATCCTCCAAACCCTTGGACATACATTGACGTGACTCTGACAGGAAGTTGATATATACGTTCCCTCGAAGTGACATATGTTTTGTCTCTCAGATTCCTACAGATCGGGAGATATTTGAATTTTAAAAATTGACTTTCAAATAATCTCTAAAAATTTAAATGTCTCTATCCTCCAAACCCTTGGACATACATTGACGTGCCTCTGACTGCAAGTTGACATATACGTTCCCTCAAAGTGGCATAAGGTTTGTCTCTCAGATGCCTACAGATCGGGAGATATTTGCCTTTAAAAAATTAACTTTCGAATAATCTCGAAAAATTAAAATGTCTCTATCGTCCAAACCCTTGGACATACATTGACGAGATTCTCACATGAAGTTGACATATACGTTCCCTCAAAGTGACATAAGTTTTGTCTCTTAGATTCCTATTGATCGGGAGATATATGCCATTTCAAAAATTGACTTTCGAATAATCTCTAAAAATTTAAATGTCTCTATCCTCCAAACCCTTGGACATACATTGACGTACCTCTGACAGCAAGTTGACATATACGTTCCCTCAAAGTGACATAAGTTTTGTCTCTCAGATTCCTACAGATCGGGAGATATTTGCCTTTAAATATTGACTTTCGAATAATCTCGAAAAATTAAAATGTCTCTATCCTCCAAACCCTTGAACATACTTTGACGAGACTCTGACATGAAGTTGACATATGCGTTCCCTCAATGTGACATAAGGTTTGTCTCTCAGATGCCTACAGATCGGGAGATATTTGCCTTTTAGAAATTGACTTTCGAATAATCTCG
Source organism: Zootermopsis nevadensis (assembly GCF_977971745.1). Taxonomy (NCBI): domain Eukaryota; kingdom Metazoa; phylum Arthropoda; class Insecta; order Blattodea; family Termopsidae; genus Zootermopsis; species Zootermopsis nevadensis. The sequence goes on along the minus strand of NW_028259176.1, from coordinate 1,157,685 downwards.
AAAAATTAAAATATCTCTATCGTCCAAACCCTTGGACATACATTGACGAGACTCTGACATGAAGTTGACATATATGTTCCCTCAAAGTGACATAAGTTTTGTCTCTCAGATGCCTACAGATCGGGAGATATTTGCCTTTTAATAATTGACTTTCGAATAATCTCGAAAAATTAAAATGTCTCTATCCTCCAAACCCTTGAACATACATTGACGAGACTCTGACATGAAGTTGACAAATATGTTCCCTCAAAGTGACATAAGTTTTGTCTCTCAGATGCCTACAGATAGTTAGATATTTGCCTTCTAAATATTGACTTTCGAATAATCTCTAAAAATTTAAATGTCTCTATCCTCCAAACCCTTGAACATACATTGACGTGACTCTGACAGGAAGTTTACATATATATTCCCTCAAAGTGACATTAGCTTTGTCTCTCAGATTCCTACGGATCGGGAGATATTTGCCTTTAAATAATTAACTTCCAAATAATCTCGAAAAATTAAAATGTCTCTATCGTCCAAACCCTTGGACATACATTGACGAGACTCTGACATGCAGTTGACATATGCGTTCCCTCAAAGTGACATAAGGGTTGTCTCTCATATGCCTACAGATCGGGAGATATTTGCCTTTTAAAAATTGACTTTCGAATAATCTCGAAAAATTAAAATCTCTCTATCGTCCAAACCCTTGGACATACATTGACGAGATTCTGACATGCAGTTGACATATGCGTTCCCTCAAAGTGACATAAGGGTTGTCTCTCAGATTCCTACAGATCGGGAGATATTTGCCTTTTAAAAATTGTCTTTCGAATAATCTATAAAAATTTAAATGTCTCTATCCTCCAACCCCTTGGTCATACTTTGACGTTACTCTGACCGGAAGTTGACATATACGTTCCCTCAAAGTGACATAAGTTTTGTCTCTCAGATTCCAACAGATTGGAAGATATTTGCCTTTTAAAAATTGACTTTCGATTAATCTCTAAAAATTTAAATGTCTCTATCCTCCAAACCCTTCGAAATACATTGACGTGACTATGACATGAAGTTGACATATACGTTCCCTCAAAGTGACATAAGTTTTGTCTCTCAGATTAATACAGATCGGGAGATATTTGCCTTTTAATAATTGGCTTTCGAATAATCTCGAAAAATTAAAATGTCTCTATCCTCCAAACCCTTTAACATACATTGACGAGACTCTGACATGAAGTTGACATATGCGTTCCCTCATGTGACATAAGGTTTGTCTCTCAGATGCCTACAGATCGGGAGATATTTGCCTTTTAGAAATTGACTTTCGAATAATCTCGAAAAATTAAATAACTCTATCGTCCAAACCCTTGGACATACATTGACGAGATTCTGACATCTAGTTGACATATACGTTCCCTCAAGGTGACATAAGTTTTGTCTCTCTGATTCCCACAGATCGGGAGATATTTGCATTTTCAAAAATTGACTTTCGAATAATCTCTAAAAATTTAAATGTCTCTATCCTCCAAACCCTTGGACATACAATGACGTGACTCTGACAGGAAGTTGATATATACGTTCCCTCAAAGTGACATAAGTTTTGTCTCTCAGATTCCTACAGATCGGGAGATATTTGCCTTTTAAAAATTGACTTTCAAATAATCTCTAAAAATTTAAATGTCTCTATCCTCCAAACCCTTGGACATACATTGACGTACCTCAGACAGCAAGTTGACATATACGTTCCCTCAAAGTGACATAAGTTTTGTCTCTCAGATTCCTACAGATCGGGAGATATTTGCCTTTAAATATTGACTTTCGAATAATCTCGAAAAATTAAAATGTCTCTATCCTCCAAACCCTTGAACATACTTTGACGATACTCTGACATGAAGTTGACATATGCGTTCCCTCAATGTGACATAAGGTTTGTCTCTCAGATGCCTACAGATCGGGAGATATTTGCCTTTTAGAAATTGACTTTCGAATAATCTCGAAAAATTAAAATATCTCTATCGTCCAAACCCTTGGACATACATTGACGATACTCTGACATGAAGTTGACATATATGTTCCCTCAAAGTGACATAAGTTTTGTCTCTCAGATGCCTACAGATCGGGAGATATTTGCCTTTTAAAAATTGACTTTCGAATAATCTCGAAAAATTAAAATGTCTCTATCCTCCAAACCCTTGAACATACATTGACCAGACTCTGACATGAAGTTGACATATATGTTCCCTCAAAGTGACATAAGTTTTGTCTCTCAGATTCCTACGGATCGGGAAATATTTGCCTTTAAATAATTCACTTCCAAATAATCTCGAAAAATTAAAATGTCTCTATCGTCCAAACCCTTGGACATACATTGACGAGACTCTGACATGCAGTTGACATATGCGTTCCCTCAAAGTGACATAAGGGTTGTCTCTCATAACCTACAGATCGGGAGATATTTGCCTTTTAAAAATTGACTTTCGAATAATTTCGAAAAATTAAAATGTCTCTATCGTCCAAACCCTTGGACATACATTGACGAGATTCTCACATGAAGTTGACATATACGTTCCCTCAAAGTGACATAAGTTTTGTCTCTTAGATTCCTATTGATCGGGAGATATATGCCATTTCAAAAATTGACTTTCGAATAATCTCTAAAAATTTAAATGTCTCTATCCTCCAAACCCTTGGACATACATTGACGTACCTCTGACAGCAAGTTGACATATACGTTCCCTCAAAGTGACATAAGTTTTGTCTCTCAGATTCCTACAGATCGGGAGATATTTGCCTTTAAATATTGACTTTCGAATAATCTCGAAAAATTAAAATGTCTCTATCCTCCAAACCCTTGAACATACTTTGACGAGACTCTGACATGAAGTTGACATATGCGTTCCCTCAATGTGACATAAGGTTTGTCTCTCAGATGCCTACAGATCGGGAGATATTTGCCTTTTAGAAATTGACTTTCGAATAATCTCGAAAAATTAAAATATCTCTATCGTCCAAACCCTTGGACATACATTGACGAGACTCTGACATGAAGTTGACATATATGTTCCCTCAAAGTGACATAAGTTTTGTCTCTCAGATGCCTACAGATCGGGAGATATTTGCCTTTTAATAATTGACTTTCGAATAATCTCGAAAAATTAAAATGTCTCTATCCTCCAAACCCTTGAACATACATTGACGAGACTCTGACATGAAGTTGACAAATATGTTCCCTCAAAGTGACATAAGTTTTGTCTCTCAGATGCCTACAGATAGTTAGATATTTGCCTTCTAAATATTGACTTTCGAATAATCTCTAAAAATTTAAATGTCTCTATCCTCCAAACCCTTGAACATACATTGACGTGACTCTGACAGGAAGTTTACATATATATTCCCTCAAAGTGACATTAGCTTTGTCTCTCAGATTCCTACGGATCGGGAGATATTTGCCTTTAAATAATTAACTTCCAAATAATCTCGAAAAATTAAAATGTCTCTATCGTCCAAACCCTTGGACATACATTGACGAGACTCTGACATGCAGTTGACATATGCGTTCCCTCAAAGTGACATAAGGGTTGTCTCTCATATGCCTACAGATCGGGAGATATTTGCCTTTTAAAAATTGACTTTCGAATAATCTCGAAAAATTAAAATCTCTCTATCGTCCAAACCCTTGGACATACATTGACGAGATTCTGACATGCAGTTGACATATGCGTTCCCTCAAAGTGACATAAGGGTTGTCTCTCAGATTCCTACAGATCGGGAGATATTTGCCTTTTAAAAATTGTCTTTCGAATAATCTATAAAAATTTAAATGTCTCTATCCTCCAACCCCTTGGTCATACTTTGACGTTACTCTGACCGGAAGTTGACATATACGTTCCCTCAAAGTGACATAAGTTTTGTCTCTCAGATTCCAACAGATTGGAAGATATTTGCCTTTTAAAAATTGACTTTCGATTAATCTCTAAAAATTTAAATGTCTCTATCCTCCAAACCCTTCGAAATACATTGACGTGACTATGACATGAAGTTGACATATACGTTCCCTCAAAGTGACATAAGTTTTGTCTCTCAGATTAATACAGATCGGGAGATATTTGCCTTTTAATAATTGGCTTTCGAATAATCTCGAAAAATTAAAATGTCTCTATCCTCCAAACCCTTTAACATACATTGACGAGACTCTGACATGAAGTTGACATATGCGTTCCCTCATGTGACATAAGGTTTGTCTCTCAGATGCCTACAGATCGGGAGATATTTGCCTTTTAGAAATTGACTTTCGAATAATCTCGAAAAATTAAATAACTCTATCGTCCAAACCCTTGGACATACATTGACGAGATTCTGACATCTAGTTGACATATACGTTCCCTCAAGGTGACATAAGTTTTGTCTCTCTGATTCCCACAGATCGGGAGATATTTGCATTTTCAAAAATTGACTTTCGAATAATCTCTAAAAATTTAAATGTCTCTATCCTCCAAACCCTTGGACATACAATGACGTGACTCTGACAGGAAGTTGATATATACGTTCCCTCAAAGTGACATAAGTTTTGTCTCTCAGATTCCTACAGATCGGGAGATATTTGCCTTTTAAAAATTGACTTTCAAATAATCTCTAAAAATTTAAATGTCTCTATCCTCCAAACCCTTGGACATACATTGACGTACCTCAGACAGCAAGTTGACATATACGTTCCCTCAAAGTGACATAAGTTTTGTCTCTCAGATTCCTACAGATCGGGAGATATTTGCCTTTAAATATTGACTTTCGAATAATCTCGAAAAATTAAAATGTCTCTATCCTCCAAACCCTTGAACATACTTTGACGATACTCTGACATGAAGTTGACATATGCGTTCCCTCAATGTGACATAAGGTTTGTCTCTCAGATGCCTACAGATCGGGAGATATTTGCCTTTTAGAAATTGACTTTCGAATAATCTCGAAAAATTAAAATATCTCTATCGTCCAAACCCTTGGACATACATTGACGATACTCTGACATGAAGTTGACATATATGTTCCCTCAAAGTGACATAAGTTTTGTCTCTCAGATGCCTACAGATCGGGAGATATTTGCCTTTTAAAAATTGACTTTCGAATAATCTCGAAAAATTAAAATGTCTCTATCCTCCAAACCCTTGAACATACATTGACCAGACTCTGACATGAAGTTGACATATATGTTCCCTCAAAGTGACATAAGTTTTGTCTCTCAGATTCCTACGGATCGGGAAATATTTGCCTTTAAATAATTCACTTCCAAATAATCTCGAAAAATTAAAATGTCTCTATCGTCCAAACCCTTGGACATACATTGACGAGACTCTGACATGCAGTTGACATATGCGTTCCCTCAAAGTGACATAAGGGTTGTCTCTCATAACCTACAGATCGGGAGATATTTGCCTTTTAAAAATTGACTTTCGAATAATTTCGAAAAATTAAAATCTCTCTATCGTCCAAACCCTTGGACACATATTGACGAGATTCTGAAATGAAGTTGACATATACGTTCCCTCTAAGTGACATAAGTTTTGTCTCTCAGATTCCTACAGATCGGGAGATATTTGCCTTTAAAAAGTGTCTTTCGAATAATCTATAAAAATTTAAATGTCTCTATCCTCCAAACCCTTGGACATACATTGACGTGACTCTGACCGGAAGTTGACATATACGTTCCCTCAAAGTGACATAAGTTTTGTCTCTCAGATTCCAACAGATTGGGAGATATTTGCCTTTTAAAAATTGACTTTCGATTAATCTCTAAAAATTTAAATGTCTCTATCCTTCAAACCCTTCGAAATACATTGACGTGACAATGACATGAAGTTGACATATACGTTCCCTCAAAGTGACATAAGTTTTGTCTCTCAGATTAATACAGATCGGGAGATATTTGCCTTTTAATAATTGACTTTCGAATAATCTCGAAAAATTAAAATGTCTCTATCCTCCAAACCCTTTAACATACATTGACGAGACTCTGACATGAAGTTGACATATGCGTTCCATCATGTGACATAAGGTTTGTCTCTCAGATGCCTACAGATCGGGAGATATTTGCCTTTTAGAAATTGACTTTCGAATAATCTCGAAAAATTAAAATATCTCTATCGTCCAAACCCTTGGACATACATTGACGAGATTCTGACATCTAGTTGACATATACGTTCCCTCAAGGTGACATAAGTTTTGTCTCTCTGATTCCTACAGATCGGGAGATATTTGCCTTTTCAAAAATTGACTTTCGAATAATCTCTAAAAATTTAAATGTCTCTATCCTCCAAACCCTTGGACATACAATGACGTGACTCTGACAGGAAGTTGATATATACGTTCCCTCAAAGTGACATAAGTTTTGTCTCTCAGATTCCTATAGATCGGGAGATATTTGCCTTTTAAAAATTGACTTTCAAATAATCTCTAAAAATTTAAATGTCTCTATCCTCCAAACCCTTGGACATACATTGACGTGCCTCTGACTGCAAGTTGACATATACGTTCCCTCAAAGTGGCATAAGGTTTGTCTCTCAGATGCCTACAGATCGGGAGATATTTGCCTTTTAAAAATTGACTTTCGAATAATCTCGAAAAATTAAAATGTCTCTATCGTCCAAACCCTTGGACATACATTGACGAGATTCTCACACGAAGTTGACATATACGTTCCCTCAAAGTGACATAAGTTTTGTCTCTCAGATTCCTACAGATCGGGAGATATTTGCCTTTTAAAAATTGACTTTCGAATAATCTCGAAAAATTAAAATGTCTCTATCCTCCAAACCCTTAAACATACATTGACGAGACTCTGACATGAAGTTCACATATGCGTTCCGTCAATGTGACATAAGGTTTGTCTCTCAGATGCCTACAGATCTGGAGATATTTGCCTTTTAGAAATTGACTTTCGAATAATCTCGAAAAATTAAAATATCTCTATCGTCCAAACCCTTGGACATACATTGACGAGACTCTGACATGAAGTTGACATATATGTTCCCTCAAAGTGACATAAGTTTTGTCTCTCAGATGCCTACAGATCGGGAGATATTTGCCTTTTAAAAATTGACTTTCGAATAATCTCGAATAATTAAAATGTCTCTATCCTCCAAACCCTTGAACATACATTGACTAGACTCTGACATGAAGTTGACATATATATTCCCTCAAAATGACATAAGTTTTGTCTCTCAGATGCCTACAGATCGTTAGATATTTGCCTTCTAAAAATTGACTTTCGAATAATCTCTAAAAATTTAAATGTCTCTATCCTCCAAACCCTTGGACATACATTGACGTGACTCTGTCAGGAAGTTGACATATATATTCCCTCAAAGTGACATTAGTTTTGTCTCTCAGATTCCTACAGATCGGGAGATATTTGCCTTTTAATAATTGACTTTCGAATAATCTCGAAAAATTAAAATGTCTCTGTCGTCCAAACCCTTGGACATACATTGACGAGATTCTGACATGAAGTTGACATATACGTTCCCTCTAAGTGACATAAGTTTTGTCTCTCAGATTCCTACAGATCGGGAGATATTTGCCTTTTAAAAATTGACTTTCGAATAATCTATAATAATTTAAATGTCTCTATCCTCCAAACCCTTGGACATACATTGACGTGACTCTGACCGGAAGTTGACATACACGTTCCCTCAAAGTGACATAAGTTCTGTCTCTCAGATTCCAACAGATTGGGAGATATTTGCCTTTTAAAAATTGACTTTCGAATAATCTCTAAAAATTTAAATGTCTCTATCCTCCAAACCCTTCGAAATACATTGACGTGACTATGACATGATGTTGACATATACGTTCCCTCAAAGTAACATAAGTTTTGTCTCTCAGATTCATACAGATCGGGAGATATTTGCCTTTTCAAAAATTGACTTTCGAATAATCTCGAAAAATTAAAATGTCTCTATCCTCAAAACCCTTGGACATACATTGACGAGACTCTGACATGAAGTTGACATATGCGTTCCCTCAAAGTGGCATAAGGGTTGTCTCTCAGATGCCTACAGATCGGGATATATTTGCCTTTTAATAATTGACTTTCGAATGATCTCGAAAAATTAAAATGTCTCTATCGTCCAAACCCTTGGACATACATTGACGAGATTCTCACATGAAGTTGACATATACGTTCCCTCAAAGTGACATAAGTTTTGTCTCTTAGATTCCTATTGATCGGGAGATATTTGCCTTTTCAAAAATTGAATTTCGAATAATCTCTAAAAATTTAAATGTCTCTATCCTCCAAACCCTTGGACATACATTACCGTGCCTCTGACAGCAAGTTGACATATACGTTCCCTCAAAGTGACATTAGTTTTGTCTCTCAGATTCCTACTGATCGGGAGATATTTGTTTTTTAATAATTAACTTTCGAATAATCTCGAAAAATTAAAATGTCTCTATCGTCCAAACCCTTGGACATACATTGACGAGATTCTGACATCTAGTTGACATATACGTTCCCTCAAGGTGACATAAGCTTTGTCTCTCTGATTCCTACAGATCGGGAGATATTTGCCTTTTCAAAAATTGACTTTCGCATAATCTCTAAAAATTTAAATGTCTCTATCCTCCAAACCCTTGGACATACATTAACGTGACTCTGACAGGAAGTTGATATATACGTTCCCTCAAAGTGACATATGTTTTGTCTCTCAGATTCCTACAGATCGGGAGATATTTGCCTTTTAAAAATTGACTTTCAAATAATCTCTAAAAATTTAAATGTCTCTATCCTCCAAACCCTTGGACATACATTGACGTGCCTCTGACTGCAAGTTGACATATACGTTCCCTCAAAGTGGCATAAGGTTTGTCTCTTAGATGCCTACAGATCGGGAAATATTTGCCTTTTAAAAATTAACTTTCGAATAATCTCGAAAAATTAAAATGTCTCTATCGTCCAAACCCTTGGACATACATTGACGAGATTCTCACATGAAGTTGACATATACGTTCCCTCAAAGTGACATAAGTTTTGTCTCTTAGATTCCTATTGATCGGGAGATATTTGCCTTTCCAAAAATTGACTTTCGAATAATCTCTAAAAATATAAATGTCTCTATCCTCCAAACCCTTGGACATACATTGACGTGCCTCTGACAGCAAGTTGACATATACGTTCCCTCAAAGTGACATACGTTTTGTCTCTCAGATTCCTACAGATCGGGAGATATTTGCCTTTTAGAAATTGACTTTCGAATAATCTCGAAAAATTAAAATATCTCTATCGTCCAAACCCTTGGACATACATTGACGAGACTCTGACATGACGTTGACATATATGTTCCCTCAAAGTGACATAAGTTTTGTCTCTCAGATGCCTACAGATCGGGAGATATTTGCCTTTTAAAAATTGACTTTCGAATAATCTCGAAAAATTAAAATGTCTCTATTCTCCAAACCCTTGAACATACATTGACGAGACTCTGACATGAAGTTGACATATATGTCCCCTCAAAGTGACATAAGTTTTGTCTCTCAGATGCCTACAGATCGTTAGATATTTTCCTTCTAAAATTGACTTTCGAATAATCTCTAAAAATTTAAATGTCTCTATCCTCCAAACCCTTGGACATACATTGACGTGACTCTGACAGGAAGTTGACACATATATTCCCTCAAAGTGACATTAGTTTTGTCTCTCAGATTCCTACGGATCGGGAGATATTTGCCTCTAAATAATTCACTTCCAAATAATCTCGAAAAATTAAAATGTCTCTATCGTCCAGTCCCTTGGACATACATTGACGAGACTCTGACATGCAGTTGACATATGCGTTCCCTCTAAGTGACATAAGGGTTGTCTCTCATATGCCTACAGATCGGGAGATATTTGCCTTTTATAAATTGACTTTCGAATAATCTCGAAAAATTAAAATGTCTCTGTCGTCCAAACCCTTGGACATACATTGACGAGATTCTGACCGGAAGTTGACATATACGTTCCCTCAAAGTGACATAAGTTCTGTCTCTCAGATTCCAACAGATTGGGAGATATTTGCCTTTTAAAAATTGACTTTCGAATAATCTCGAAAAATTAAAATGTCTCTATCCTCCAAACCCTTGGACATACATTGACGAGACTCTGACATGAAGTTGACATATGCGTTCCCTCAAAGTGGCATAAGGGTTGTCTCTCAGATGCCTACAGATCGGGAGATATTTGCCTTTTAAAAATTGACTTTCGAATGATCTCGAAAAATTGAAATGTCTCTATCGTCCAAACCCTTGGACATACATTGACCAGATTCTCACATGAAGTTGACATATACGTTCCATCAAAGTGACATAAGTTTTGTCTCTTAGATTCCTATTGATCGGGAGATATTTGCCTCTTCAAAAATTGACTTTCGAATAATCTCTAAAAATTTAAATGTCTCTATCCTCCAAACCCTTGGACATACATTGACGTGCCTCTGACAGCAAGTTGACATATACGTTCCCTCAAAGTGATATAAGTTTTGTCTCTCAGATTCCTACAGATCGGGAGATATTTGCCTTTTAAAATTGACTTTCGAATAATCTCGAAAAATTTAAATGTCTCTCCTCCAAACCCTTTAACATACATTGACGAGACTCTGACATGAAGTTGACATATGCGTTCCCTCATGTGACATAAGGTTTGTCTCTCAGATGCATACAGATCGGGAGATATTTGCCTTTTAGAAATTGACTTTCGAATAATCTCGAAAAATTAAAATATCTCTATCGTCCAAACCCTTGGACATACATTGACGAGATTCTGACATCTAGTTGACATATATGTTCCCTCAAGGTGACATAAGTTTTGTCTCTCTGATTCCTACAGATCGGGAGATATTTGCCTTTTCAAAAATTGACTTTCGAATAATCTCTAAAAATTTAAATGTCTCTATCCTCCAAACCCTTGGACATACATTGACGTGACTCTGACAGGAAGTTGATATATACGTTCCCTCAAAGTGACATATGTTTTGTCTCTCAGATTCCTACAAATCGGGAGATATTTGCCTTTTAAAAATTGACTTTCAATTAATCTCTAAAAATTTAAATGTCTCTATCCTCCAAACCCTTGGACATACATTGACGTGCCTCTGACTGCAAGTTGACATATACGTTCCCTCAAAGTGGCATAAGGTTTGTCTCTCAGATGCCTACAGTTCGGGAGATATTTGCCTTTTAATAATTAACTTTCGAATAATCTCGAAAAATTAAAATGTCTCTATCGTCCAAACCCTTCGACATACATTGACGAGATTCTCACATGAAGTTGACATATACGTTCCCTCAAAGTGACATAAGTTTTGTCTCTCAGATTCCTACAGATCGGGAGATATTTGCCTTTTAAAAATTGACTTTCGAATAATCTCGAAAAATTAAAATGTCTCTATCCTCCAAACCCTTGAACATACATTGACGAGACTCTGACATGAAGTTGACATATGCGTTCCTTCAATGTGACATAAGGTTTGTCTCTCAGATGAATACAGATCGGGAGATATTTGCCTTTTAGAAATTGACTTTCGAATAATCTCGAAGAATTAAAATATCTCTATCGTCCAAACCCTTGGACATACATTGACGAGACTCTGACATGAAGTTGACATATATGTTCCCTCAAAGTGACATAAGTTTTGTCTCTCAGATGAATACAGATCGGGAGATATTTGCCTTTTAAAAATTGACTTTCGAATAATCTCGAAAAATTAAAATGACTCTATCCTCCAAACCCTTGAACATACATTGACGAGACTCTGACATGAAGTTGACATTTATGTTCCCTCAAAGTGACATAAGTTTTGTCTCTCAGATGCCTACAGATCGTTAGATATTTGCCTTCTAAAAATTGACTTTCGAATAATCTCTAAAAATTTAAATGTCTCTATCCTCCAAACCCTTGGACATACATTGACGTGACTCTGACAGGAAGTTGACATATATATTCCCTCAAAGTGACATTAGTTTTGTCTCTCAGATTCCCACGGATCGGGAGATATTTGCCTTTAAATAATTCACTTCCAAATAATCTCGAAAAATTAAAATGTCTCTATCGTCCAAACCCTTGGTCATATATTGACGAGACTCTGACATGCAGTTAACATATGCGTTCCCTCTAAGTGACATAAGTTTTGTCTCTCAGATTCCTACAGATCGGGAGATATTTGCCTTTTAATAATTGACTTTCGAATAATCTCGAAAAATTAAAATGTCTCTGTCGTCCAAACCCTTGGACATACATTGACGAGATTCTGACATGAAGTTGACATATACGTTCCCTCTAAGTGACATAAGTTTTGTCTCTCAGATTCCTACAGATCGGGAGATATTTGCCTTTTAAAAATTGACTTTCGAATAATCTATAATAATTTAAATGTCTCTATCCTCCAAACCCTTGGACATACATTGACGTGACTCTGACCGGAAGTTGACATATACGTTCCCTCAAAGTGACATAAGTTCTGTCTCTCAGATTCCAACAGATTGGGAGATATTTGCCTTTTAAAAATTGACTTTCGAATAATCTCTAAAAATTTAAATGTCTCTATCCTCCAAACCCTTCGAAATGCATTGACGTGACTATGACATGAAGTTGACATATACGTTCCCTCAAAGTGACATAAGTTTTGTCTCTCAGATTCATACAGATCGGGAGATATTTGCCTTTTCAAAAATTGACTTTCGAATAATCTCGAAAAATTAAAATGTCTCTATCCTCAAAACCCTTGGACATACATTGACGAGACTCTGACATGAAGTTGACATATGCGTTCCCTCAAAGTGGCATAAGGGTTGTCTCTCAGATGCCTACAGATCGGGAGATATTTGCCTTTTAATAATTGACTTTCGAATGATCTCGAAAAATTAAAATGTCTCTATCGTCCAAACCCTTGGACATACATTGACGAGATTCTCACATGAAGTTGACATATACGTTCCCTCAAAGTGACATAAGTTTTGTCTCTTAGATACCTATTGATCGGGAGATATTTGCCTTTTCAAAAATTGAATTTCGAATAATCTCTAAAAATTTAAATGTCTCTATCCTCCAAACCCTTGGACATACATTACCGTGCCTCTGACAGCAAGTTGACATATACGTTCCCTCAAAGTGACATTAGTTTTGTCTCTCAGATTCCTACTGATCGGGAGATATTTGTTTTTTAATAATTAACTTTCGAATAATCTCGAAAAATTAAAATGTCTCTATCGTCCAAACCCTTGGACATACATTGACGAGATTCTGACATCTAGTTGACATATACGTTCCCTCAAGGTGACATAAGCTTTGTCTCTCTGATTCCTACAGATCGGGAGATATTTGCCTTTTCAAAAATTGACTTTCGCATAATCTCTAAAAATTTAAATGTCTCTATCCTCCAAACCCTTGGACATACATTGACGTGACTCTGACAGGAAGTTGATATATACGTTCCCTCAAAGTGACATATGTTTTGTCTCTCAGATTCCTACAGATCGGGAGATATTTGCCTTTTAAAAATTGACTTTCAAATAATCTCTAAAAATTTAAATGTCTCTATCCTCCAAACCCTTGGACATACATTGACGTGCCTCTGACTGCAAGTTGACATATACGTTCCCTCAAAGTGGCATAAGGTTTGTCTCTCAGATGCCTACAGATCGGGAAATATTTGCCTTTTAAAAATTAACTTTCGAATAATCTCGAAAAATTAAAATGTCTCTATCGTCCAAACCCTTGGACATACATTGACGAGATTCTCACATGAAGTTGACATATACGTTCCCTCAAAGTGACATAAGTTTTGTCTCTTAGATTCCTATTGATCGGGAGATATTTGCCTTTTCAAAAATTGACTTTCGAATAATCTCTAAAAATTTAAATGTCTCTATCCTCCAAACCCTTGGACATACATTGACGTGCCTCTGACAGCAAGTTGACATATACGTTCCCTCAAAGTAACATAAGTTTTGTCTCTCAGATTCCTACAGATCGGGAGATATTTGCCTTTTAGAAATTGACTTTCGAATAATCTCGAAAAATTAAAATATCTCTATCGTCCAAACCCTTGGACATACATTGACGAGCCTCTTACATGACGTTGACATATATGTTCCCTCAAAGTGACATAAGTTTTGTCTCTCAGATGCCTACAGATCGGGAGATATTTGCCTTTTAAAAATTGACTTTCGAATAATCTCGAAAAATTAAAATGTCTCTATTCTCCAAACCCTTGAACATACATTGACGAGACTCTGATATGAAGTTGACATATATGTCCCCTCAAAGTGACATAAGTTTTGTCTCTCAGATGCCTACAGATCGTTAGATATTTTCCTTCTAAAATTGACTTTCGAATAATCTCTAAAAATTTAAATGTCTCTATCCTCCAAACCCTTGGACATACATTGACGTGACTCTGACAGGAAGTTGACACATATATTCCCTCAAAGTGACATTAGTTTTGTCTCTCAGATTCCTACGGATCGGGAGATATTTGCCTCTAAATAATTCACTTCCAAATAATCTCGAAAAATTAAAATGTCTCTATCGTCCAGTCCCTTGGACATACATTGACGAGACTCTGACATGCAGTTGACATATGCGTTCCCTCTAAGTGACATAAGGGTTGTCTCTCATATGCCTACAGATCGGGAGATATTTGCCTTTTATAAATTGACTTTCGAATAATCTCGAAAAATTAAAATGTCTCTGTCGTCCAAACCCTTGGACATACATTGACGAGATTCTGACCGGAAGTTGACATATACGTTCCCTCAAAGTGACATAAGTTCTGTCTCTCAGATTCCAACAGATTGGGAGATATTTGCCTTTTAAAAATTGACTTTCGAATAATCTCGAAAAATTAAAATGTCTCTATCCTCCAAACCCTTGGACATACATTGACGAGACTCTGACATGAAGTTGACATATGCGTTCCCTCAAAGTGGCATAAGGGTTGTCTCTCAGATGCCTACAGATCGGGAGATATTTGCCTTTTAAAAATTGACTTTCGAATGATCTCGAAAAATTGAAATGTCTCTATCGTCCAAACCCTCGGACATACATTGACCAGATTCTCACATGAAGTTGACATATACGTTCCATCATAGTGACATAAGTTTTGTCTCTTAGATTCCTATTGATCGGGATATATTTGCCTCTTCAAAAATTGACTTTCGAATAATCTCTAAAAATTTAAATGTCTCTATCCTCCAAACCCTTGGACATACATTGACGTGCCTCTGACAGCAAGTTGACATATACGTTCCCTCAAAGTGATATAAGTTTTGTCTCTCAGATTCCTACAGATCGGGAGATATTTGCCTTTTAAAATTGACTTTCGAATAATCTCGAAAAATTTAAATGTCTCTCCTCCAAACCCTTTAACATACATTGACGAGACTCTGACATGAAGTTGACATATGCGTTCCCTCATGTGACATAAGGTTTGTCTCTCAGATGCATACAGATCGGGAGATATTTGCCTTTTAGAAATTGACTTTCGAATAATCTCGAAAAATTAAAATATCTCTATCGTCCAAACCCTTGGACATACATTGACGAGATTCTGACATCTAGTTGACATATATGTTCCCTCAAGGTGACATAAGTTTTGTCTCTCTGATTCCTACAGATCGGGAGATATTTGCCTTTTCAAAAATTGACTTTCGAATAATCTCTAAAAATTTAAATGTCTCTATCCTCCAAACCCTTGGACATACATTGACGTGACTCTGACAGGAAGTTGATATATACGTTCCCTCAAAGTGACATATGTTTTGTCTCTCAGATTCCTACAAATCGGGAGATATTTGCCTTTTAAAAATTGACTTTCAATTAATCTCTAAAAATTTAAATGTCTCTATCCTCCAAACCCTTGGACATACATTGACGTGCCTCTGACTGCAAGTTGACATATACGTTCCCTCAAAGTGGCATAAGGTTTGTCTCTCAGATGCCTACAGTTCGGGAGATATTTGCCTTTTAATAATTAACTTTCGAATAATCTCGAAAAATTAAAATGTCTCTATCGTCCAAACCCTTCGACATACATTGAAGAGATTCTCACATGAAGTTGACATATACGTTCCCTCAAAGTGACATAAGTTTTGTCTCTCAGATTCCTACAGATCGGGAGATATTTGCCTTTTAAAAATTGACTTTCGAATAATCTCGAAAAATTAAAATGTCTCTATCCTCCAAACCCTTGAACATACATTGACGAGACTCTGACATGAAGTTGACATATGCGTTCCTTCAATGTGACATAAGGTTTGTCTCTCAGATTCCTACAGATCGGGAGATATTTGCCTTTTAGAAATTGACTTTCGAATAATCTCGAAGAATTAAAATATCTCTATCGTCCAAACCCTTGGACATACATTGACGAGACTCTGATATGAAGTTGACATATATGTTCCCTCAAAGTGACATAAGTTTTGTCTCTCAGATGAATACAGATCGGGAGATATTTGCCTTTTAAAAATTGACTTTCGAATAATCTCGAAAAATTAAAATGACTCTATCCTCCAAACCCTTGAACATACATTGACGAGACTCTGACATGAAGTTGACATTTATGTTCCCTCAAAGTGACATAAGTTTTGTCTCTCAGATGCCTACAGATCGTTAGATATTTGCCTTCAAAAATTGACTTTCGAATAATCTCTAAAAATTTAAATGTCTCTATCCTCCAAACCCTTGGACATACATTGACGTGACTCTGACAGGAAGTTGACATATATATTCCCTCAAAGTGACATTAGTTTTGTCTCTCAGATTCCTACGGATCGGGAGATATTTGCCTTTAAATAATTCACTTCCAAATAATCTCGAAAAATTAAAATGTCTCTATCGTCCAAACCCTTGGACATACATTGACGAGACTCTGACATGCAGTTGACATATGCGTTCCCTCAAAGTGACATAAGGGTTGTCTCTCATGTGACTACAGATCGGGAGATATTTGCCTTTTAAAAATTGACTTTTGAATAATCTCGAAAAATTAAAATCTTTCTATCGTCCAAACCCTTGGACATACATTGACGAGATTCTGAAATGAAGTTGACATATACGATCCCTCTAAGTGACATAAGTTTTGTCTCTCAGATTCCTACAGATCGGGAGATATTTGCCTTTTAAAAATTGTCTTTCGAATAATCTATAAAAATTTAAATGTCTCTATCCTCCAAACCCTTGGACATACATTGACGTGACTCTGACCGGAAGTTGACATATACGTTCCCTCAAAGTGACATAAGTTTTGTCTCTCAGATTCCAACGGATTGGGAGATATTTGCCTTTTAAAAATTGACTTTCGATTAATCTCTAAAAATTTAAATGTCTCTATCCTCCAAACCCTTCGAAATACATTGACGTGACTATGACATGAAGTTGACATATACGTTCCCTCAAAGTGACATAAGTTTTGTCACTCAGATTAATACAGATCGGGAGATATTTGCCTTTTAAAAGCTGACTTTCGAATAATCTCGAAAAATTAAAATGTCTCTATCCTCCAAACCCTTTAACATACATTGACGAGACTCTGACATTAAGTTGACATATACGTTCCCTCAAGGTGACATAAGTTTTGTCTCTCTGATTCCTACAGATCGGGAGATATTTGCCTTTTCAAAAATTGACTTTCGAATAATCTCTAAAAATTTAAATGTCTCTATCCTCCAAACCCTTGGACATACAATGACGTGACTCTGACAGGAAGTTGATATATACGTTCCCTCAAAGTGACATAAGTTTTGTCTCTCAGATTCCTATAGATCGGGAGATATTTGCCTTTTAAAAATTGACTTTCAAATAATATCTAAAAATTTAAATGTCTCTATCCTCCAAACCCTTGGACATACATTGACGTGCCTCTGACTGCAAGTTAACATATACGTTCCCTCAAAGTGGCATAAGGTTTGTCTCTCAGATGCCTACAGATCGGGAGATATTTGCCTTTTAAAAATTGACTTTCGAATAAACACGAAAAATTAAAATGTCTCTATCGTCCAAACCCTTGGACATACATTGACGAGATTCTCACATGAAGTTGACATATACGTTCCCTCAAAGTGACATAAGTTTTGTCTCTTAGATTCTTATCGATCGGGAGATATTTGCCTTTTCAAAAATTGACTTTCGAATAATCTCTAAAAATTTAAATGTCTCTATCCTCCAAACCCTTGGACATACATTGACGTGCCTCTGACAGCAAGTTGACATATAAGTTCCCTCAAAGTGACGTAAGTTTTGTCTCTCAGATTCCTACAGATCGGGAGATATTTGCCTTTTAAAAATTGACTTTCGAATAATCTCGAAAAATTAAAATGTCTCTATCCTCCAAACCCTTGAACATACATTGACGAGACTCTGACATGAAGTTGACATATGCGATACGTCAATGTGACATAAGGTTTGTCTCACAGATGCCTACAGATCGGGAGATATTTGCCTTTTAGAAATTGACTTTCGAATAATCTCGAAAAATTAAAATATCTCTATCGTCCAAACCCTTGCACATACATTGACGAGACTCTGACATGAAGTTGACATATATGTTCCCTCAAAGTGACATAAGTTTTGTCTCTCAGATGCCTACAGATCGGGAGATATTTGCCTTTTAAAAATTGACTTTCGAATAATCTCGAAAAATTAAAATGTCTCTATCCTCCAAACCCTTGAACATACATTGACGAGACTCTGACATGAAGTTGACATATATGTTCCCTCAAAGTGACATACGTTTTGTCTCTCAGATGCCTACAGATCGTTAGATATTTGCCTTCTAAAAATTGACTTTCGAATAATCTCTAAAAATTTAAATGTCTCTATCCTCCAAACCCTTGGACATACATTGACGTGACTCTGTCAGGAAGTTGACATATATATTCCCTCAAAGTGACATTAGTTTTGTCTCTCAGATTCCTACGGATCGGGAGATATTTGCCTCTAAATAATTCACTTCCAAATAATCTCGAAAAATTAAAATGTCTCTATCGTCCAAACCCTTGGACATATATTGACGAGACTCTGACATGCAGTTGACGTATGCGTTCCCTCAAAGTGACATAAGGGTTGTCTCTCATATGCCTACAGATCGGGAGATATTTGCCTTTTAAAAATTGACTTTCGAATAATCTCGAAAAATTAAAATGTCTCTGTCGTCCAAACCCTTGGACATACATTGACGAGATTCTGACATGAAGTTGACATATACGTTCCCTCTAAGTGACATAAGTTTTGTCTCTCAGATTCCTACAGATCGGGAGATATTTGCCTTTTAAAAATTGACTTTCGAATAATCTATAAAAATTTAAATGTCTCTATCCTCCAAACCCTTGGACATACATTGACGTGACTCTGACCGGAAGTTGACATATACGTTCCCTCAAAGTGACATAAGTTCTGTCTCTCAGATTCCAACAGATTGGGAGATATTTGCCTTTTAAAAATTGACTTTCGAATAATCTCTAAAAATTTAAATGTCTCTATCCTCCAAACCCTTCGAAATACATTGACGTGACTATGACATGAAGTTGACATATACGTTCCCTCAAAGTGACATAAGTTTTGTCTCTCAGATTCATACAGATCGGGAGATATTTGCCTTTTCAAAAATTGACTTTCGAATAATCTCGAAAAATTAAAATGTCTCTATCCTCAAAACCCTTGGACATACATTGACGAGACTCTGACATGAAGTTGACATATTCGTTCCCTCAAAGTGGCATAAGGTTTGTCTCTCAGATGCCTACAGATCGGGAGATATTTGCCTTTTAAAAATTGACTTTCGAATGATCTCGAAAAATTAATATGTCTCTATCGTCCAAACCCTTGGACATACTTTGACGAGATTCTCACATGAAGTTGACATATACGTTCCCTCAAAGTGACATAAGTTTTGTCTCTTAGATTCCTATTGATCGGGAGATATTTGCCTTTTCAAACATTGAATTTCGAATAATCTCTAAAAATTTAAATGTCTCTATCCTCCAAACCCTTGGACATACATTGACGTGCCTCTGACAGAAAGTTGACATATACGTTCCCTCAAAGTGACATAAGTTTTGTTTCTCAGATTCCTACTGATCGGGAGATATTTGCCTTTTAGTAATTGACTTTCGAATAATCTCGAAAAATTAAAATGTCTCTATCCTCCAAACCCTTTAACATATATTGACGAGACTCTGATATGAAGTTGACATATGCGTTCCCTCATGTGACATAAGGTTTGTCTCTCAGATGCCTACAGATCGGGAGATATTTGCCTTTTAGAAATTGACTTTCGAATAATCTCGAAAAATTAAAATATCTCTATCGTCCAAACCCTTGGACATACATTGACGAGATTCTGACATCTAGTTGACATATACGTTCCCTCAAGGTGACATAAGTTTTGTCTCTCTGATTCCTACAGATCGGGAGATATTTGCCTTTTCAAAAATTGACTTTCGAATAATCTCTAAAAATTTAAATGTCTCTATCCTCCAAACCCTTGGACATACATTGACGTGACTCTGACAGGAAGTTGATATATACGTTCCCTCAAAGTGACATATGTTTTGTCTCTCAGATTCCTACAGATCGGGAGATATTTGCCTTTTAAAAATTGACTTTCAAATAATCTCTAAAAATTTAAATGTCTCTATCCTCCAAACCCTTGGACATACATTGACGTGCCTCTGACTGCAAGTTGACATATACGTTCCCTCAAAGTGGCATAAGGTTTGTCTCTCAGATGCCTACAGATCGGGAAATATTTGCCTTTTAAAAATTAAATTTCGAATAATCTCGACAAATTAAAATGTCTCTATCGTCCAAACCCTTGGACATACATTAACGAGATTCTCACATGAAGTTGACATATACGTTCCCTCAAAGTGACATAAGTTTTGTCTCTTAGATTCCTATTGATCGGGAGATATTTGCCTTTTCAAAAATTGACTTTCGAATAATCTCTAAAAATTTAAATGTCTCTATCCTACAAACCCTTGGACATACATTGACGTGCCCCTGACAGCAAGTTGACATATACGTTCCCTCAAAGTGACATAAGTTTTGTCTCTCAGATTCCTACAGATCGGGAGATATTTGCCTTTTAGGTATTGACTTTCGAATAATCTCGAAAAATTAAAATATCTCTATCGTCCAAACCCTTGGACATACATTGACGAGACTCTGACATGAAGTTGACATATATGTTCCCTCAAAGTGACATAAGTTTTGTCTCTCAGATGCCTACAGATCGGGAGATATTTGCATTTTAAAAATTGACTTTCGAATAATCTCGAAAAATTAAAGTGTCTCTATTCTCCAAACCCTTGAACATACATTGACGAGACTCTGACATGAAGTTGACATATATGTTCCCTCAAAGTGACATAAGTTTTGTCTCTCAGATGCCTACAGATCGTTAGATATTTGCCTTCTAAAATTGACTTTCGAATAATATCTAAAAATTTAAATGTCTCTATCCTCCAAACCCTTGGACATACATTGACGTGACTCTGACAGGAAGTTGACACATATATTCCCTCAAAGTGACATTAGTTTTGTCTCTCAGATTCCTACGGATCGGGAGATATTTGCCTCTAAATAATTCACTTCCAAATAATCTCGAAAAATTAAAATGTCTCTATCGTCCAGTCCCTTGGACATACATTGACGAGACTCTGACATGCAGTTGACATATGCGTTCCCTCTAAGTGACATAAGGGTTGTCTCTCATATGCCTACAGATCGGGAGATATTTGCCTTTTAAAAATTGACTTTCGAATAATCTCGAAAAATTAAAATGTCTCTGTCGTCCAAACCCTTGGACATACATTGACGTGACTCTGACAGGAAGTTGATATATACGTTCCCTCAAAGTGACATATGTTTTGTCTCTCAGATTCCTACAAATCGGGAGATATTTGCCTTTTAAAAATTGACTTTCAAATAATCTCTAAAAATTTAAATGTCTCTATCCTCCAAACCCTTGGACATACATTGACGAGCCTCTGACTGCAAGTTGACATATACGTTCCCTCAAAGTGGCATAAGGTTTGTCTCTCAGATGCCTACAGTTCGGGAGATATTTGCCTTTTAATAATTAACTTTCGAATAATCTCGAAAAATTAAAATGTCTCTATCGTCCAAACCCTTAGACATACATTGACGTGACTATGACATGAAGTTGACATATGCGTTCCTTCAATTTGACATAAGGTTTGTCTCTCAGATGCCTACAGATCGGGAGATATTTGCCTTTTAGAAATTGACTTTCGAATAATCTCGAAAAATTAAAATATCTCTATCGTCCAAACCCTTGGACATACATTGACGAGACTCTGACATGAAGTTGACATATATGTTCCCTCAAAGTGACATAAGTTTTGTCTCTCAGATGAATACAGATCGGGAGATATTTGCCTTTTAAAAATTGACTTTCGAATAATCTCGAAAAATTAAAATGTCTCTATCCTCCAAACCCTTGAACATACATTGACGAGACTCTGACATGAAGTTGACATATATGTTCCCTCAAAGTGACATAAGTTTTGTCTCTCAGATGCCTACAGATCGTTAGATATTTGCCTTCTAAAAATTGACTTTCGAATAATCTCTAATAATTTAAATGTCTCTATCCTCCAAACCCTTGGACATACATTGACGTGACTCTGACAGCAAGTTGACATATATATTCCCTCAAAGTGACATTAGTTTTGTCTCTCAGATTCCTACGGATCGGGAGATATTTGCCTTTAAATAATTCACTTCCAAATAATCTCGAAGAATTGAAATCTCTCTATCGTCCAAACCCTTGGACATACATTGACGAGATTCTGAAATGAAGTTGACATATACGTTCCCTCTAAGTGACATAACTTTTGTCTCTCAGATTCTTACAGATCGGGAGATATTTGCCTTTTAAAAATTGTCTTTCGAATAATCTATAAAAATTTAAATGTCTCTATCCTCCAAACCCTTGGACATACATTGACGAGACTCTGACCGGAAGTTGACATATACGTTCCCTCAAAGTGGCATAAGTTTTGTCTCTCAGATTCCAACAGATTGGGAGATATTTGCCTTTTAAAAATTGACTTTCGATTAATCTCTAAAAATTTAAATGTCTCTATCCTCCAAACCCTTCGAAATACATTGACGTGACTATGACATGAAGTTGACATATACGTTCCCTCAAAGTGACATAAGTTTTGTCTCTCAGATTAATACAGATCGGGAGATATTTGCCTTTTAAAAGCTGACTTTCGAATAATCTCGAAAAATTAAAATGTCTCTATCCTCCAAACCCTTTAACATACATTGACGAGACTCTGACATGAAGTTGACATGTGCGTTCCCTCATGTGACATAAGGTTTGTCTCTCAGATGCCTACAGATCGGGAGATATTTACCTTTTAGAAATTGACTTTCGAATAATCTCGAAAAATTAAAATATCTCTATCGTCCAAACCCTTGGACATACATTGACGAGATTCTGACATGTAGTTGACATATACGTTCCCTCAAGGTGACATAAGTTTTGTCTCTCTGATTCCTACAGATCGGGAGATATTTGCCTTTTCAAAAATTGACTTTCGAATAATCTCTAAAAATTTTAATGTCTCTATCCTCCAAACCCTTGGACATACTATGACGTGAAACTGTCAGGAAGTTGATATATACGTTCCCTCAAAGTGACATAAGTTTTGTCTCTCAGATTCCTACAGATCGGGAGATATTTGCCTTTTGAAAATTAACTTTCAAATAATCTCTAAAAATTTAAATGTCTCTATCCTCCAAACCCTTGGACATACTTTGACGTGCCTCTGACTGCAAGTTGACATATACGTTCCCTCAAAGTGGCATAAGGTTTGTCTCTCAGATGCCTACAGATCGGGAGATATTTGCCTTTAAAAATTGACTTTCGAATAATCTCGAAAAATTCAAATGTCTCTATCGTCCAAACCCTTGGACATACATTGACGAGATTCTCACATGAAGTTGACATATACGTTCCCTCAAAGTGACATAAGTTTTGTCTCTCAGACTCCAACAGATTGGGAGATATTTGCCTTTTAAAAGTTGACTTTCGAAAAATCTCTAAAAATTTAAATGTCTCTATCCTCCAAACCCTTCGAAATACATTGACGTGACTATGACATGAAGTTGACATATACGTTTCCTCAAAGTGACATAAGTTTTGCCTATCAGATTAATACAGATCGGGAGATATTTGCCTTTTCAAAAATTGACTTTCGAATAATCTCGAAAAATTAAAATGTCTCTATCCTCCAAACCCTTGAACATACATTGACGAGACTCTGACATGAAGTTGACATATGCGTTCCCTCAATGTGTCATAAGGTTTGTCTCTCAGATGCCTACAGATCGGGAGATATTTGCCTTTTAGAAATTGACTTTCGAATAATCTCGAAAAATTAAAATGTCTCTATCCTCCAAACCCTTGAACATACATTGACGAGACTCTGACACGAAGTTGACATATATGTTCCCTCAAAGTGACATAAGTTTTGTCTCTCAGATGCCTACAGATCGATAGATATTTGCCTTCTAATAATTGACTTTCGAATAATCTCTAAAAATTTAAATGTCTCTATCCTCCAAACCCTTGGACATACATTAACGTGAATCTGACAGGAAGTTGACATATATATTCCCTCAAAGTGACATTAGTTTTGTCTCTCAGATTCCTACGGATCGGGAGATATTTGCCTTTAAATAATTCACTTCCAAATAATCTCGAAAAATTATAATGTCTCTATCGTCCAAACCCTTGGACATACATTGACGAGACTCTGATATGCAGTTGACATATGCGTTCCCTTATAGTGCCATAAGGGTTGTCTCTCATATGCCTACAGATCGGGAGATATTTGCCTTTAAAAATTGACTTTCGAATAATCTCGAAAAATTAAAATGTCTCTATCCTCGAAACCCTTTAACATACATTGACGAGACTCTGACATGAAGTTGACATATGCGTTCCCTCATGTGACATAAGGTTTGTCTCTCAGATGCCTACAGATCGGGAGATATTTACCTTTTAGAAATTGACTTTCGAATAATCTCGAAAAATTAAAATATCTCTATCGTCCAAACCCTTGGACATACATTGACGAGATTCTGACATCTAGTTGACATCTACGTTCACTCAAGGTGACATAAGTTTTGTCTCTCTGATTCCTACAGATCGGGAGATATTTGCCTTTTCAAAAATTGACTTTCGAATAATCTCTAAAAATTTAAATGTCTCTATCCTCCAAACCCTTGGACATACAATGACGTGACTCTGACAGGAAGTTGATATATACGTTCCCTCAAAGTGACATAAGTTTTGTCTCTCAGATTCCTACAGATCGGGAGATATTTGCCTTTTGAAAATTGACTTTCAAATAATCTCTAAAAATTTAAATGTCTCTATCCTCCAAACCCTTGGACATACATTGACGTGCCTCTGACTGCAAGTTGACATATACGTTCCCTCAAAGTGGCATAAGGTTTGTCTCTCAGATGCCTACAGATCGGGAGATATTTGCCTTTTAAAAATTGACTTTCGAATAATCTCGAAAAATTAAAATGTCTCTGTCGTCCAAACCCTTGGACATACATTGACGAGATTCTGACATGAAGTTGACATATACGTTCCCTCTAAGTGACATAAGTTTTGTCTCTCAGATTCCTACAGATCGGGAGATATTTGCCTTTTAAAAATTGACTTTCGAATAATCTATAAAAATTTAAATGTCTCTATCCTCCAAACCCTTGGACATACATTGACGTGACTCTGACCGGAAGTTGACATATACGTTCCCTCAAAGTGACATAAGTTCTGTCTCTCAGATTCCAACAGATTGGGAGATATTTGCCTTTTAAAAATTGACTTTCGAATAATCTCTAAAAATTTAAATGTCTCTATCCTCCAAACCCTTCGAAATACATTGACGTGACTATGACATGAAGTTGACATATACGTTCCCTCAAAGTGACATAAGTTTTGTCTCTCAGATTCATACTGATCGGGAGATATTTGCCTTTTAGAAATTGACTTTCGAATAATCTCGAAAAATTCAAATGTCTCTATCCTCCAAACCCTTTAACATATATTGACGAGACTCTGACATGAAGTTGACATATGCGTTCCCTCATGTGACATAAGGTTTGTCTCTCAGATGCCTACAGATCGGGAGATATTTGCCTTTTAGAATTTGACTTTCGAATAATCTCGAAAAATTAAAATATCTCTATCGTCCAAACCCTTGGACATACATTGACGAGATTCTGACATCTTGTTGACATATACGTTCCCTCAAGGTGACATAAGTTTTGTCTCTCTGATTCCTACAGATCGGGAGATATTTGCCTTTTCAAAAATTGACTTTCGAATAATCTCTAAAAATTTAAATGTCTCTATCCTCCAAACCCTTGGACATACATTGACGTGACTCTGACAGGAAGTTGATATATACGTTCCCTCAAAGTGACATATGTTTTGTCTCTCAGATTCCTACAGATCGGGAGATATTTGCCTTTTAAAAATTGACTTTCAAATAATCTCTAAAAATTTAAATGTCTCTATCCTCCAAACCCTTGGACATACATTGACGTGCCTCTGACTGCAAGTTGACATATACGTTCCCTCAAAGTGGCATAAGGTTTGTCTCTCAGATGCCTACAGATCGGGAAATATTTGCCTTTTAAAAATTAAATTTCGAATAATCTCGACAAATTAAAATGTCTCTATCGTCCAAACCCTTGGACATACATTAACGAGATTCTCACATGAAGTTGACATATACGTTCCCTCAAAGTGACATAAGTTTTGTCTCTTAGATTCCTATTGATCGGGAGATATTTGCCTTTTCAATAATTGACTTTCGAATAATCTCTAAAAATTTAAATGTCTCTATCCTCCAAACCCTTGGACATACATTGACGTGCCTCTGACAGCAAGTTGACATATACGTTCCCTCAAAGTGACATAAGTTTTGTCTCTCAGATTCCTACAGATCGGGAGATATTTGCCTTTTAGATATTGACTTTCGAATAATCTCGAAAAATTAAAATATCTCTATCGTCCAAACCCTTGGACATACATTGACGAGACTCTGACAAGAAGTTGACATACATGTTCCCTCAAAGTGACATAAGTTTTGTCTCTCAGATGCCTACAGATCGGGAGATATTTGCCTTTTAAAAATTGACTTTCGAATAATCTCGAAAAATTAAAATGTCTCTATTCTCCAAACCCTTGAACATACATTGACGAGACTCTGACATGAAGTTGACATATATGTTC
The DNA here is from genome assembly GCF_977971745.1 of Zootermopsis nevadensis. Taxonomy (NCBI): domain Eukaryota; kingdom Metazoa; phylum Arthropoda; class Insecta; order Blattodea; family Termopsidae; genus Zootermopsis; species Zootermopsis nevadensis. Next base: position 1,130,383 of record NW_028259176.1, on the reverse strand, counting down.
CCTCAAAGTGACATAAGTTTTGTCTCTCAGATTCCTACAGATCGTTAGATATTTGCCTTCTAAAATTAACTTTCGAATAATCTCTAAAAATTTAAATGTCTCTATCCTCCAAACCCTTGGACATACATTGACGTGACTCTGACAGGAAGTTGACATATATATTCCCTCAAAGTGACATTAGTTTTGTCTCTCAGATTCCTACGGATCGGGAGATATTTGCCTCTAAATAATTCACTTCCAAATAATCTCGAAAAATTAAAATGTCTCTATCGTCCAGTCCCTTGGACATACATTGACGAGACTCTGACATGCAGTTGACATATGCGTTCCCTCTAAGTGACATAAGGGTTGTCTCTCATATGCCTACAGATCGGGAGATATTTGCCTTTTAAAAATTGACTTTCGAATAATCTCGAAAAATTAAAATGTCTCTGTCGTCCAAACCCTTGGACATACATTGACGTGACTCTGACAGGAAGTTGATATATACGTTCCCTCAAAGTGATATATGTTTTGTCTCTCAGATTCCTACAAATCGGGAGATATTTGCCTTTTAAAATTGACTTTCAAATAATCTCTAAAAATTTAAATGTCTCTATCCTCCAAACCCTTGGACATACATTGACGAGCCTCTGACTGCAAGTTGACATATACGTTCCTTCAATTTGACATAAGGTTTGTCTCTCAGATGCCTACAGATCGGGAGATATTTGCCTTTTAGTAATTGACTTTCGAATAATCTCGAAAAATTAAAATATCTCTATCGTCCAAACCCTTGGACATACATTGACGAGACTCTGACATGAAGTTGACATATATGTTCCCTCAAAGTGACATAAGTTTTGTCTCTCAGATGAATACAGATCGGGAGATATTTGCCTTTTAAAAATTGACTTTCGAATAATCTCGAAAAATTAAAATGTCTCTATCCTCCAAACCCTTGAACATACATTGACGAGACTCTGACATGAAGTTGACATATATGTTCCCTCAAAGTGACATAAGTTTTGTCTCTCAGATGCTTACAGATCGTTAGATATTTGCCTTCTAAAAATTGACTTTCGAATAATCTCTAATAATTTAAATGTCTCTATCCTCCAAACCCTTGGACATACATTGACGTGACTCTGATAGGAAGTTGACATATATATTCCCTCAAAGTGACATTAGTTTTGTCTCTCAGATTCCTACGGATCGGGAGATATTTGCCTTTAAATAATTCACTTCCAAATAATCTCGAAAAATTGAAATCTCTCTATCGTCCAAACCCTTGGACATACATTGACGAGATTCTGAGATGAAGTTGACATATACGTTCCCTCTAAGTGACATAACTTTTGTCTCTCAGATTCCTACAGATCGGGAGATATTTGCCTTTTAAAAATTGTCTTTCGAATAATCTATAAAAATTTAAATGTCTCTATCCTCCAAACCCTTGGACATACATTGACGTGACTCTGACCGGAAGTTGACATATACGTTCCCTCAAAGTGACATAAGTTTTGTCTCTCAGATTCCAACAGATTGGGAGATATTTGCCTTTTAAAAATTGACTTTCGATTAATCTCTAAAAATTTAAATGTCTCTATCCTCCAAACCCTTCGAAATACATTGACGTGACTATGACATGAAGTTGACATATGCGTTCCCTCAAAGTGGCATAAGGTTTGTCTCTCAGATGCCTACAGATCGGGAGATATTTGCCTTTTAAAAATTGACTTTCGAATAATCTCGAAAAATTCAAATGTCTCTATCGTCCAAACCCTTGGACATACATTGACGAGATTCTCACATGAAGTTGACATATACGTTACCTCAAAGTGACATAAGTTTTGTCTCTCAGACTCCAACAGATTGGGAGATATTTGTCTTTTAAAAGTTGACTTTCGAAAAATCTCTAAAAATTTAAATGTCTCTATCCTCCAAACCCTTCGAAATACATTGACGTGACTATGACATGAAGTTGACATATACGTTTCCTCAAAGTGACATAAGTTTTGTCTATCAGATTAATACAGATCGGGAGATATTTGCCTTTTCAAAAATTGACTTTCGAATAATCTCGAAAAATTAAAATGTCTCTATCCTCCAAACCCTTGAACATACATTGACGAGACTCTGACATGAAGTTGACATATGCGTTCCCTCAATGTGTCATAAGGTTTGTCTCTCAGATGCCTACAGATCGGGAGATATTTGCCTTTTAGAATTTGACTTTCGAATAATCTCGAAAAATTAAAATATCTCTATCGTCCAAACCCTTGGACATACATTGACGAGATTCTGACATCTTGTTGACATATACGTTCCCTCAAGGCGACATAAGTTTTGTCTCTCAGATGCTTACAGATCGTTAGATATTTGCCTTCTAAGAATTGACTTTCGAATAATCTCTAATAATTTAAATGTCTCTATCCTCCAAACCCTTGGACATACTTTGACGTGACTCTGACATGAAGTTGACATATACGTTCCCTCAAAGTGACATAAGTTTTGTCTCTCAGATTCCTACAGATCGGGAGATATTTGCCTTTTAAAAATTGACTTTCAAATAATCTCTAAAAATTTAAATGTCTCTATCCTCCAAACCCTTGGACATACATTGACGAGCCTCTGACTGCAAGTTGACATATACGTTCCCTCAAAGTGGCATAAGATTTGTCTCTCAGATGCCTACAGTTCGGGAGATATTTGCCTTTTAATAATTAACTTTCGAATAATCTCGAAAAATTAAAATGTCTCTATCGTCCAAACCCTTAGTCATACATTGACGTGACTATGACATGAAGTTGACATATGCGTTCCTTCAATTTGACATAAGGTTTGTCTCTCAGATGCCTACAGATCGGGAGATATTTGCCTTTTAGTAATTGACTTTCGAATAATCTCGAAAAATTAAAATATCTCTATCGTCCAAACCCTTGGACATACATTGACGAGACTCTGACATGACGTTGACATATATGTTCCCTCAAAGTGACATAAGTTTTGTCTCTCAGATGAATACAGATCGGGAGATATTTGCCTTTTAAAAATTGACTTTCGAATAATCTCGAAAAATTAAAATGTCTCTATCCTCCAAACCCTTGAACATACATTGACGAGACTCTGACATGAAGTTGACATATATGTTCCCTCAAAGTGACATAAGTTTTGTCTCTCAGATGCTTACAGATCGTTAGATATTTGCCTTCTAAGAATTGACTTTCGAATAATCTCTAATAATTTAAATGTCTCTATCCTCCAAACCCTTGGACACACATTGACGTGACTCTGACAGGAAGTTGACATATATATTCCCTCAAAGTGACATTAGTTTTGTCTCTCAGATTCCTACGGATCGGGAGATATTTGCCTTTAAATAATTCACTTCCAAATAATCTCGAAAAATTAAAATGTCTCTATCCTCCAAACCCTTGAACATACATTGACGAGACTCTGACATGAAGTTGACATATGCGTTCCCTCAATGTGTCATAAGGTTTGTCTCTCAGATGCCTACAGATCGGGAGATATTTGCCTTTTAGAAATTGACTTTCGAATAATCTCGAAAAATTAAAATGTCTCTATCCTCCAAACCCTTGAACATACATTGACGAGACTCTGACATGCAGTTGACATATATGTTCCCTCAAAGTGACATAAGTTTTGTCTCTCAGATGCTTACAGATCGTTAGATATTTGCCTTCTAAGAATTGACTTTCGAATAATCTCTAATAATTTAAATGTCTCTATCCTCCAAACCCTTGGACATACTTTGACGTGACTCTGACATGAAGTTGACATATACGTTCCCTCTAAGTGACATAAGGGTTGTCTCTCATATGCCTACAGATCGGGAGATATTTGCCTTTAAAAAATTGACTTTCGAATAATCTCGAAAAATTAAAATGTCTCTGTCGTCCAAACCCTTGGACATACATTGACGTGACTCTGACAGGAAGTTGATATATACGTTCCCTCAAAGTGACATATGTTTTGTCTCTCAGATTCCTACAAATCGGGAGATATTTGCCTTTTAAAAATTGACTTTCAAATAATCTCTAAAAATTTAAATGTCTCTATCCTCCAAACCCTTGGACATACATTGACGAGCCTCTGACTGCAAGTTGACATATACGTTCCCTCAAAGTGGCATAAGATTTGTCTCTCAGATGCCTACAGTTCGGGAGATATTTGCCTTTTAATAATTAACTTTCGAATAATCTCGAAAAATTAAAATGTCTCTATCGTCCAAACCCTTAGACATACATTGACGTGACTATGACATGAAGTTGACATATGCGTTCCTTCAATTTGACATAAGGTTTGTCTCTCAGATGCCTACAGATCGGGAGATATTTGCCTTTTAGTAATTGACTTTCGAATAATCTCGAAAAATTAAAATATCTCTATCGTCCAAACCCTTGGACATACATTGACGAGACTCTGACATGACGTTGACATATATGTTCCCTCAAAGTGACATAAGTTTTGTCTCTCAGATGAATACAGATCGGGAGATATTTGCCTTTTAAAAATTGACTTTCGAATAATCTCGAAAAATTAAAATGTCTCTATCCTCCAAACCCTTGAACATACATTGACGAGACTCTGACATGAAGTTGACATATATGTTCCCTCAAAGTGACATAAGTTTTGTCTCTCAGATGCTTACAGATCGTTAGATATTTGCCTTCTAAGAATTGACTTTCGAATAATCTCTAATAATTTAAATGTCTCTATCCTCCAAACCCTTGGACATACATTGACGTGACTCTGACAGGAAGTTGACATATATATTCCCTCAAAGTGACATTAGTTTTGTCTCTCAGATTCCTACGGATCGGGAGATATTTGCCTTTAAATAATTCACTTCCAAATAATCTCGAAAAATTAAAATGTCTCTATCCTCCAAACCCTTGAACATACATTGACGAGACTCTGACATGAAGTTGACATATGCGTTCCCTCAATGTGTCATAAGGTTTGTCTCTCAGATGCCTACAGATCGGGAGATATTTGCCTTTTAGAAATTGACTTTCGAATAATCTCGAAAAATTAAAATGTCTCTATCGTCCAAACCCTTGAACATACATTGACGAGACTCTGACACGAAGTTGACATATATGTTCCCTCAAAGTGACATAAGTTTTGTCTCTCAGATGCCTACAGATCGGTAGATATTTGCCTTCTAATAATTGACTTTCGAATAATCTCTAAAAATTTAAATGTCTCTATCCTCCAAACCCTTGGACATACATTGACGTGAATCTGACAGGATGTTGACATATATATTCCCTCAAAGTGACATTAGTTTTGTCTCTCAGATTCCTACGGATCGGGAGATATTTGCCTTTAAATAATTCACTTCCAAATAATCTCGAAAAATTATAATGTCTCTATCGTCCAAACCCTTGGACATACATTGACGAGACTCTGACATGCAGTTGACATATGCGTTCCCTTATAGTGCCATAAGGGTTGTCTCTCATATGCCTACAGATCGGGAGATATTTGCCTTTAAAAATTGACTTTCGAATAATCTCGAAAAATTAAAATGTCTCTATCCTCCAAACCCTTTAACATACATTGACGAGACTCTGTCATGAAGTTGACATATGCGTTCCCTCATGTGACATAAGGTTTGTCTCTCAGATGCCTACAGATCGGGAGATATTTACCTTTTAGAAATTTACTTTCGAATAATCTCGAAAAATTAAAATATCTCTATCGTCCAAACCCTTGGACATACATTGACGAGATTCTGACATCTAGTTGACATCTACGTTCCCTCAAGGTGACATAAGTTTTGTCTCTCTGATTCCTACAGATCGGGAGATATTTGCCTTTTCAAAAATTGACTTTCGAATAATCTCTAAACATTTAAATGTCTCTATCCTCCAAACCCTTGGACATACAATGACGTGACTCTGACAGGAAGTTGATATATATACGTTCCCTCAAAGTGACATAAGTTTTGTCTCTCAGATTCCTACAGATCGGGAGATATTTGCCTTTTGAAAATTGACTTTCAAATAATCTCTAAAAATTTAAATGTCTCTATCCTCCAAACCCTTGGACATACATTGACGTGCCTTTGACTGCAAGTTGACATATACGTTCCCTCAAAGTGGCATAAGGTTTGTCTCTCAGATGCCTACAGATCGGGAGATATTTGCCTTTTAAAAATTGACTTTCGAATAATCTCGAAAAATTTAAATGTCTCTATCGTTCAAACCCTTGGACATACATTGACGAGATTCTCACATGAAGTTGACATATACGTTCCCTCAAAGTGACATAAGTTTTGTCTCTCAGACTCCAACAGATTGGGAGATATTTGCCTTTTAAAAATTGACTTTCGAAAAATCTCTAAAAATTTAAATGTCTCTATCCTCCAAACCCTTCGAAATACATTGACGTGACTATGACATGAAGTTGACATATACGTTCCCTGAAAGTGACATAAGTTTTGTCTATCAGATTAATACAGATCGGGAGATATTTGCCTTTTCAAAAATTGACTTTCGAATAATCTCGAAAAATTAAAATGTCTCTATCCTCCAAACCCTTGAACATACATTGACGAGACTCTGACATGAAGTTGACATATATGTTCCCTCAAATTGACATAAGTTGTGTATCTCAGATGCCTACAGATCGGGAGATAATTGCCTTTTAATAATTGACTTTCGAATAATCTCGAAAAATTAAAATGTCTCTATCCTCCAAACCCTTGAACATACATAGACGAGACTCTGACATGAAGTTGACATGTATGTTCCCTCAAAGTGGCATAAGTTTTGTCTCTCAGATGCCTACAGATCGGTAGATATTTGCCTTCTAAAAATTGACTTTCGAATAATCTCGAAAAATTTAAATGTCTCTATCCTGCAAACCCTTGGACATACATTGACGTGACTCTGACAGGAAGTTGACATATATATTCCCTCAAAGTGACATTAGTTTTGTATCTCAGATTCCTACGGATCGGGAGATATTTGCCTTTAAATAATTCACTTCCAAATAATCTCGAAAAATTAAAATGTCTCTATCCTCCAAACCCTTGAACATACATTGACGAGACTCTGACATGAAGTTGACATATGCGTTCCCTCAATGTGTCATAAGGTTTGTCTCTCAAATGCCTACAGATCGGGAGATATTTGCCTTTTAGAAATTGACTTTCGAATAATCTCGAAAAATTAAAATATCTCTATCGTCCAAACCCTTGGACATACATTGACGAGACTCTGACATGAAGTTGACATATATGTTCCCTCAAAGTGACATAAGTTTTGTCTCTCAGATGCCTACAGATCGGGAGATATTTGCCTTTTAAAAATTGACTTTCGAATAATCTCGAAAAATTAAAATGTCTCTATCCTCCAAACACTTGAACATACATTGACGAGACTCTGACACGAAGTTGACATATATGTTCCCTCAAAGTGACATAAGTTTTGTCTCTCAGATGCCTACAGATCGGTAGATATTTGCCTTCTAATAATTGACTTTCGAATAAACTCTAAAAATTTAAATGTCTCTATCCTCCAAACCCTTGGACATACATTGACGTGACTCTGACAGGAAGTTGACATATATATTCCCTCAAAGTGACATTAGTTTTGTCTCTCAGATTCCTACGGATCGGGAGATATTTGCCTTTAAATAATTCACTTCCAAATAATCTCGAAAAATTATAATGTCTCTATCGTCCAAACCCTTGGACATACATTGACGAGACTCTGACATGCAGTTGACATATGCGTTCCCTCATAGTGCCATAAGGGTTGTCTCTCATATGCCTACAGATCGGGAGATATTTGCCTTTAAAAATTGACTTTCGAATAATCTCGAAAAATTAAAATGTCGCTATCGTCCAAACCCTTGGACATACATTGACGAGATTCTGACATGAAGTTGACATATACGTTCCCTCTAAGTGACATAAGTTTTGTCACTCAGATTCCTACAGATCGGGAGATATTTGCCTTTTAAAAATTGACTTTCGAATAATCTCGAAAAATTCAAATGTCTCTATCCTCCAAACCCTTGGACATACATTGACGTGACTATGACATGAAGTTGACATATACGTTCCCTCAAAGTGACGTAAGTTTTGTCTCTCATATTAATTCAGATCGGGAGATATTTGCCTTTTCAAAAATTGACTTTCGAATAATCTCGAAAAATTAAAATGAATCTCTATCGTCCAAACCCTTGGACATACATTGACGTGACTCTGACATGAGGTTGACATATACGTTCCCTCAATGTGACATAAGGTTTGTCTCTCAGATTCCTACAGATCGGGAGATATTTGCCTTTTCAAAAATTGACTTTCGAATAATCTCGAAAAATTCAAATGTCTCTATCCATCAAACCCTTTTTCGTACATTGTCGTGACTCTGACATGAAGTTGATATGTAAATGTCCTCATAGTGACATTAGTTTTGTCTCTCAGATTCCTACATATCGAGAGATATATGCCTCTGAATAATTGACTTTCGAATAACCCTGAAAAATTAAAATGTCTGTATCCTGCACACCCTTGGACATATATTGACGTGACTCTGACATGACGATGACGTATGCGTTCCCTCAAAGTGACATAAGTTTTGTCTCTCAGATTCCTACAGATCGGGAGATATTTGCCTTTTCAAAACTTGACTTTCGAATAATCTCGAAAAATTAAAATGTCTTTATCCTCCAAACCCTTGGACATACATTGACGTGACTCTGACTGGAAGTTTACATATACGTTCCCTCAATGTGACATAAGTTTTGTCTCTCAGATTCCTACAGATCGGGAGATATTTGCCTTTTAAGAACTGACTTTCGAATAATCTCTAATAATTTAAATGTCTCTATACTCCAAACCCTTGGACATTCATTGACGTGACTGTGACATGAAGTTGACATATACGTTCCCTCAAAGTGACATAAGTTTTGTCTCTCAGATTCCTACATATCGGGAGATATTTGCCTTTAAATATTGACTTTCGAATAATCTCGAAAAATTCAAATGTCTCTATCCTCCAAACCCTTGGACACACATTGACGTGCCTCTGACAGGAAGTTGACATATACGTTCCCTCAAAGTGACATAAGGTTTATATCTTAATTGCATCATGCTTGTGTTCCTCAATACAGTACTTTTATTTTCCGTCGTTACACAAGCTTATTGTTAAAATCATATAAAATTTCACATAAAATTGTTACATTTTAAAATTGACGACATGTTTCGATATACAATTCTATCATCGTCAGGTCTATCAAAATTAAAATTAAAATCTGGTGTATCTGTTGCTCTGCTTATATTGCTTTTGTTTTTATCCGTTTTTATTACATCTCCAGGCTTCTTTCATTTAATTTTGGAGACGCGCCTGGGTGCCTATATCTGCAAAATCAATTTTAATTTTCATATCGTGATTCTGGCTACCGACATAGGAAATGGAATAATATTACTCTAATTTTATATTATTTTAAGGAATTACTCAAATATATCGTAATACAAGCAAAAGAAATGCAATCACAAAATATAAAGTATTATAACATACCGGGTTGTGTGTGAGGTGCGTGTCCGTTGTTATAAAATTAGAGTAATATTATTCCATTTCCTATGTCGGTAGCCAGAATCATGATATGAAAATTAAAATTGATTTTGCAGATATAGGCACCCAGGCGCGTCTACAAAATTAAATGAAAGAAGCCTGGAGATGTAATAAAAACGGATAAAAACAAAAGCAATATAAGCAGAGCAACAGATACACCAGATTTTAATTTTAATTTTGATAGACCTGACGATGATAGAATTGTATATCGAAACATGTCGTCAATTTTAAAATGTAACAATTTTATGTGAAATTTTATATGATTTTAACAATAAGCTTGTGTAACGACGGAAAATAAAAGTACTGGACATAAGGTTTGTCTCTCAGATTCCTACAGATCGGGAGATATTTGCCTTTTAAAAATTGAGTTTCGAATAATCTCTAAAAATTTAAATGTCTCTATCCTCCAGACCCTTTGACATACATTGACGTGACTATGACATGAAGTTGACATATACGTTCCCTCAAAGTGACATAAGTTTTGTCTCTCAGATTAATACAGATCGGGAGATATTTGCCTTTTCAAAAATTGACTTTCGAATTATCTCGAAAAATTAAAATGTCTCTATCCTCCAAACCCTTGGACATACATTGACGATACTCTGACATGAAGTTGACATATGCGTTCCCTCAATGTGACATACGGTTTGTTTCTCAGATGCCTACAGATCGGGAGATATTTGCCTTTTAGAAATTGACTTTCGAATAATCTCGAAAAATTAAAATATCTCTATCGTCCAAACCCTTGGACATACATTGACGAGACTCTGACATGAAGTTGACATATATGTTCCCTCAAATTGACATAAGTTGTGTCTCTCAGATGACTACAGATAGGGAGATATTTGCCTCTTAATAATTGACTTTCGAATAATCTCGAATAATTAAAATGTCTCTATCCTCCAAACCCTTGAATATACATTGACGAGACTCTGACACGAAGTTGACATGTATGTTCCCTCAAAGTGGCATAAGTTTTGTCTCTCAGATGCCTACAGATCGGTAGATATTTGCCTTCTAAAAATTGACTTTCGAATAATCTCTAAAAATTTAAATGTCTCTATCCTGCAAACCCTTTTACATACATTGACGTGACTCTGACAGGAAGTTGACATATATATTCCCTCAAAGTGACATTAGTTTTGTCTCTCAGATTCCTACGGATCGGGAGATATTTGCCTTTAAATAATTCACTTCCAAATAATCTCGAAAAATTGAAATGTCTCTATCGTCCAAACCCTTGGACATACATTGACGAGACTCTGACATGCAGTTGACATATGCGTTCCCTCAAAGTGACATAAGGGTTGTCTCTCATATGCCTACAGATCGGGAGATATTTGCCTTTTAAAAATTGCTTTGGAATAATCTATAAAAATTTAAATGTCTCTATCGTCCAAACCCTTGAACATACATTGACGAGACTCTTGACATAAAGTTGACATATGCGTTCCCTCAATGTGACATAAGGTTTGTCTCTCAGATGCCTACAGATCGGGAGATATTTGCCTTTAGTAATTGACTTTCGAATAATCTCGAAAAATTAAAATATCTCTATCGTCCAAACCCTTGGACATACATTGACGAAACTCTGACATGAAGTTGACATATATGTTCCCTCAAAGTGACATACGTTTTGTCTCTCAGATGCCTACAGATCGGTAGTAATTTGCCTTCTAAAAATTGACTTTCGAATAATCTCTAAAAATTTAAATGTCTCTATCCTGCAAACCCTTGGACATACATTGACGTGACTCTGAAAGGAAGTTGACATATATATTCCCTCAAAGTGACATTAGTTTTGTCTCTCAGATTCCTACGGATCGGGAGATATTTGCCTTTAAATAATTCACTTCCAAATAATCTCGAAAAATTAAAATGTCTCTATCGTCCAAATCCTTGGACATACATTGACGAGACTCTGACATGCAGTTGACATATGCGTTCCCTCAAAGTGACATAAGGGTTGTCTCTCATATGCCTACAGATCGGGAGATATTTGCCTTTTAAAAATTGACTTTCGAATAATCTCGAAAAATTAAAATGTCTCTATCGTCCAAACCCTTGGACATACATTGACGAGATTCTGACATGAAGTTGACATATACGTTCCCTCTAAGTGACATAAGTTCTGTCTCTCAGATTCTAACAGATTGGGAGATATTTGCCTTTAAAAATTGACTTTCGAATAATCTCTAAAAATTTAAATGTTTCTCTCCTCCAAACACTTCGAAATACATTGACGTGACTATGACATGAAGTTGACATATACGTTCCCTCAAAGTGACATAAGTTTTGTCTCTCAGATTCATACAGATCGGGAGATATTTGCCTTTTCAAAAATTGACTTTCGAATAATCTCGAAAAATTAAAATGTCTCTATCCTCCAAACCCTTGGACATACATTGACGAGACTCTGACATGAAGTTGACATATGCGTTCCCTCAAAGTGGCATAAGGGTTGTCTCTCAGATGAATACAGATCGGGAGATATTTGCCTTTTAAAAATTGACTTTCGAATGATCTCGAAAAATTAAAATGTCTCTATCGTCCAAACCCTTGGACATACATTGACGATATTCTCACATGAAGTTGACATATACGTTCCCTCAAAGTGACATAAGTTTTGTCTCTAAGATTCCTATTGATCGGGAGATATTTGCCTTTTCAAAAATTGACTTTCGAATAATCTCTAAAAATTTAAATGTCTCTTACCTCCAAACCCTTGGACATACATAGACGTGCCTCTGACAGCAGGTTGACATATACGTTCCCTCAAAGTGACATAAGTTTTGTCTCTCAGATTCCTACAAATCGGGAGATATTTGCCTTTTAAAAATTGACTTTCGAATAATCTCGAAAAATTAAAATGTCTCTTTCCTCCAAACCCTTTAACATACATTGACGAGACTCTGACATGAAGTTGACATATGCGTTCCCTCATGTGACATAAGGTTTGTCTCTCAGATGCCTACAGATCGGGAGATATTTGCCTTTTAGAAATTGACTTTCGAATAATCTCGAAAAATTAAAATATCTCTATCGTCCAAACCCTTGGACATACATTGACGAGATTCTGACATCTAGTTGACATATACGTTCCCTCAAGGTGACATAAGTTTTGTCTCTCTGATTCCTACAGATCGGGAGATATTTGCCTTTTCAAAAATTGACTTTCGAATAATCTCTAAAAATTTAAATGTCTCTATCCTCCAACCCCTTGGACATACATTGACATGACTCTGACAGGAAGTTGATATATACGTTCCCTCAAAGTGACATAAGTTTTGTCTCTCAGATTCTTACAGATCTTGAGATATTTGCCTTTTAAAAATTGACTTTCAAATAATCTCTAAAAATTTAAATGTCTCTATCCTCCAAACCCTTGGACATACATTGACGTGCCTCTGACTGCAAGTTGACATATACGTTCCCTCAAAGTGGCATAAGGTTTGTCTCTCAGATGCCTACAGATCGGGAGATATTTGCCTTTTAAAAATTAACTTTCGAATAATCTCGAAAAATTAAAATGTCTCTATCGTCCAAACCCTTGGACATACATTGACGAGATTCTCACATGAAGTTGACATATACGTTCCCTCAAAGTGACATAAGTTTTGTCTCTTAGATTCCTATTGATCGGGAGATATTTGCCATTTCAAAAATTGACTTTCGAATAATCTCTAAAAATTTAAATGTCTCTATCCTCCAAACCCTTGGACATACATTGACGTACCTCTGACAGCAAGTTGACATTTACGTTCCCTCAAAGTGACATAAGTTTTGTCTCTCAGATTCCTACAGATCGGGAGATATTTGCCTTTTAAAAATTGACTTTCGAATAATCTCGAAAAATTAAAATGTCTCTTTCCTCCAAACCCTTCGACATACATTGACGTGACTATGACAAGAAGTTGACATATACGTTCCCTCAAAGTGACTTTAGTTTTGTCTCTCAGATTAATACAGATCGGGAGATATTTGCCTTTTCAATAATTGACTTTCGAATAATCTCCAAAAATTAAAATATCTCTATCCTCCAAAACCTTCGACATACATTGACGAGACTCTGACATGAAGTTGACATACGCGTTCCCTCAAAGTGACATAAGGTTTGTCTCTCAGATGCCTACAGATCGGGAGATATTTGCCTTTTAAAAATTGACTTTCAAATAATCTCTAAAAATTTAAATGTCTCTATCCTCCAAACCCTAGGACATACATTGACGTGACTATGACATGAAGTTGACATATACGTTCCCTCAAAGTGACATAAGTTTTGTCTCTCAGATTAATACAGATCGGGAGATATTTGTCTTTTAAAAATTGACTTTCGAAAAATCTCGAAAAATTAAAATGTCTCTATCCTCCAAACCCTTGGACATACATTGACGTGACTCTGACAGGACATTTACATATACGTTCCCTCAAAGTGACATAAGTTTCGTCTCTCAGATTCCTACAGATCGGGAGATATTTGCCTTTTAAAAATTGACTTTCGAATAATCTCTAAAAATTTAAATGTCTCTATCCTCCAAACCCTTGGACATACTTTGACGTGACTCTGACAGGACATTTACATATACGTTCCCTCAAAGTGACATAAGTTTTGTCTCTCAGATTCCTACAGATCGGGAGATATTTGCCTTTTAAAAATTGACTTTCGAATAATCTCGAATAATTTAAATGTCTCTATCGTCCAAAACCTTGGACATGCATTGACGAGACTCTGACATGAAGTTGACATATGCGTTCCCTCAAAGTGACATAAGTTTTGGCTCTCAGATTCCTACAGATCGGGAGATATTTGCCTTTTAATAATTGACTTTCGAATAATCTCGAAAAATTAAAATGTCTCTTTCCTCCAAACCCTTCGTCATACATTGACGTGACTATGACAAGAAGTTGACATATACTTTCCCTCAAAGTGACATTATTTTTGTCTCTCAGATTAATACAGATCGGGAGATATTTGCCTTTTCAAAAATTGACTTTCGAATAATCTCGAAAAATTAAAACGTCTCTATCCTCCAAACCCTTGGACATGCATTGACGAGACTCTGACATGAAGTTGACATATGCGTTCCCTCAAAGTGACATAAGGTTTGTCTCTCAGATGCCTATAGATCGGGAGATATTTGCCTTTTAAAAATTGACTTTCGAATAATCTCGAAAAATTAAAATGTCTCTATCGTCAAAAACTTTGTACATACATTGACGTGCCTCTGACAGCAAGTTGACATATACGTTCCATCAAAGTGACATAAGATTTGTCTCTTAGATTCCTACAGATCGGGAGATATTTGCCTTTTAAAAATTGAATTTCGAATAATCTCGAAAAATTAAAATATCTCTATCGTCCAAACCCTTGGACATACATTGACGAGATTCTGACATGTAGTTGACATATACGTTCCCTCAAAGTGACATAAGGTTTGTCTCTCAGATGCCTACAGATCGGGTGATATTTGCCTTTTAAAAATTGACTTTCGAATAATCTCGAAAAATTAAAATGTATCTATCCTCCAAACATTTGAACATACATTGACGAGACTCTGACATGAAGTTGACATATGCGTTCCCTCAAAGTGACATAAGGTTTGTCTCTCAGATGCCTACAGATCGGGAGATATTTGCCTTTTAAAAATTGACTTTCGAATAATCTCGAAAAATTAAAATATCTCTATCGTCCAAACCCTTTGACATACATTGACGAGATTCTGACATGTCGTTGACATAAACGTTCCCTCAAAGTGACATAAGTTTTTTCTCTCAGATTCCTACAGATCGGGAGATATTTGTCTTTTAAAAATTGACTTTCGAATAATCTCTAAAAATTTAAATGTCTCTATCCTCCAAACCCTTTTACATACATTGACGTGACTCTGACAGGAAGTTGACATATGCGTTCCCTCAAAGTGACATAAGTTTTGTCTCTCAGATGCCTACAGATCGGGAGATATTTTCCTTTTAAAAATTGACTTTCAAATAATCTCTAAAAATTTAAATGTCTCTATCCTCCAAACCCTTGGACATACATTGACGTGACTCTGACAGGAAGTTGACATATATGTTACCTCAAAGTGACATTAGTTTTGTCTCTCAGATTCCTACGGATCGGGAGATATTTGCCTTTAAATAATTCACTTCCAAATAATCTCGAAAAATTAAAATGTCTCTATCCTCCAAACCCTTGAACATACATTGACGAGACTCTGACATGAAGTTGACATATGCGTTCCCTCAATGTGTCATAAGGTTTGTCTCTCAGATGCCTACAGATCGGGAGATATTTGCCTTTTAGAAATTGACTTTCGAATAATCTCGAAAAATTAAAATGTCTCTATCCTCCAAACCCTTGAACATACATTGACGAGACTCTGACACGAAGTTGACATATATGTTCCCTCAAAGTGACATAAGTTTTGTCTCTCAGATGCCTACAGATCGGTAGATATTTGCCTTCTAATAATTGACTTTCGAATAATCTCTAAAAATTTAAATGTCTCTATCCTCCAAACCCTTGGACATACATTGACGTGAATCTGACAGGATGTTGACATATATATTCCCTCAAAGTGACATTAGTTTTGTCTCTCAGATTCCTACGGATCGGGAGATATTTGCCTTTAAATAATTCACTTCCAAATAATCTCGAAAAATTATAATGTCTCTATCGTCCAAACCCTTGGACATACATTGACGAGACTCTGACATGCAGTTGACATATGCGTTCCCTTATAGTGCCATAAGGGTTGTCTCTCATATGCCTACAGATCGGGAGATATTTGCCTTTAAAAATTGACTTTCGAATAATCTCGAAAAATTAAAATGTCTCTATCCTCCAAACCCTTTAACATACATCGACGAGACTCTGTCATGAAGTTGACATATGCGTTCCCTCATGTGACATAAGGTTTGTCTCTCAGATGCCTACAGATCGGGAGATATTTACCTTTTAGAAATTTACTTTCGAATAATCTCGAAAAATTAAAATATCTCTATCGTCCAAACCTTTGGACATACATTGACGAGATTCTGACATCTAGTTGACATCTACGTTCCCTCAAGGTGACATAAGTTTTGTCTCTCTGATTCCTACAGATCGGGAGATATTTGCCTTTTCAAAAATTGACTTTCGAATAATCTCTAAACATTTAAATGTCTCTATCCTCCAAACCCTTGGACATACAATGACGTGACTCTGACAGGAAGTTGATATATATACGTTCCCTCAAAGTGACATAAGTTTTGTCTCTCAGATTCCTACAGATCGGGAGATATTTGCCTTTTGAAAATTGACTTTCAAATAATCTCTAAAAATTTAAATGTCTCTATCCTCCAAACCCTTGGACATACATTGACGTGCCTCTGACTGCAAGTTGACATATACGTTCCCTCAAAGTGGCATAAGGTTTGTCTCTCAGATGCCTACAGATCGGGAGATATTTGCCTTTTAAAAATTGACTTTCGAATAATCTCGAAAAATTTAAATGTCTCTATCGTTCAAACCCTTGGACATACATTGACGAGATTCTCACATGAAGTTGACATATACGTTCCCTCAAACTGACATAAGTTTTGTCTCTCAGACTCCAACAGATTGGGAGATATTTGCCTTTTAAAAATTGACTTTCGAAAAATCTCTAAAAATTTAAATGTCTCTATCCTCCAAACCCTTCGAAATACATTGACGTGACTATGACATGAAGTTGACATATACGTTCCCTGAAAGTGACATAAGTTTTGTCTATCAGATTAATACAGATCGGGAGATATTTGCCTTTTCAAAAATTGACTTTCGAATAATCTCGAAAAATTAAAATGTCTCTATCCTCCAAACCCTTGAACATACATTGACGAGACTCTGACATGAAGTTGACATATATGTTCCCTCAAATTGACATAAGTTGTGTATCTCAGATGCCTACAGATCGGGAGATAATTGCCTTTTAATAATTGACTTTCGAATAATCTCGAAAAATTAAAATGTCTCTATCCTCCAAACCCTTGAACATACATAGACGAGACTCTGACATGAAGTTGACATGTATGTTCCCTCAAAGTGGCATAAGTTTTGTCTCTCAGATGCCTACAGATCGGTAGATATTTGCCTTCTAAAAATTGACTTTCGAATAATCTCGAAAAATTTAAATGTCTCTATCCTGCAAACCCTTGGACATACATTGACGTGACTCTGACAGGAAGTTGACATATATATTCCCTCAAAGTGACATTAGTTTTGTATCTCAGATTCCTACGGATCGGGAGATATTTGCCTTTAAATAATTCACTTCCAAATAATCTCGAAAAATTAAAATGTCTCTATCCTCCAAACCCTTGAACATACATTGACGAGACTCTGACATGAAGTTGACATATGCGTTCCCTCAATGTGTCATAAGGTTTGTCTCTCAAATGCCTACAGATCGGGAGATATTTGCCTTTTAGAAATTGACTTTCGAATAATCTCGAAAAATTAAAATATCTCTATCGTCCAAACCCTTGGACATACATTGACGAGACTCTGACATGAAGTTGACATATATGTTCCCTCAAAGTGACATAAGTTTTGTCTCTCAGATGCCTACAGATCGGGAGATATTTGCCTTTTAAAAATTGACTTTCGAATAATCTCGAAAAATTAAAATGTCTCTATCCTCCAAACACTTGAACATACATTGACGAGACTCTGACACGAAGTTGACATATATGTTCCCTCAAAGTGACATAAGTTTTGTCTCTCAGATGCCTACAGATCGGTAGATATTTGCCTTCTAATAATTGACTTTCGAATAAACTCTAAAAATTTAAATGTCTCTATCCTCCAAACCCTTGGACATACATTGACGTGACTCTGACAGGAAGTTGACATATATATTCCCTCAAAGTGACATTAGTTTTGTCTCTCAGATTCCTACGGATCGGGAGATATTTGCCTTTAAATAATTCACTTCCAAATAATCTCGAAAAATTATAATGTCTCTATCGTCCAAACCCTTGGACATACATTGACGAGACTCTGACATGCAGTTGACATATGCGTTCCCTCATAGTGCCATAAGGGTTGTCTCTCATATGCCTACAGATCGGGAGATATTTGCCTTTAAAAATTGACTTTCGAATAATCTCGAAAAATTAAAATGTCGCTATCGTCCAAACCCTTGGACATACATTGACGAGATTCTGACATGAAGTTGACATATACGTTCCCTCTAAGTGACATAAGTTTTGTCACTCAGATTCCTACAGATCGGGAGATATTTGCCTTTTAAAAATTGACTTTCGAATAATCTATAAAAATTTAAATGTCTCTATCCTCCAAACCCTTGGACATACATTGACGTGACTATGACATGAAGTTGACATATACGTTCCCTCAAAGTGACGTAAGTTTTGTCTCTCATATTAATTCAGATCGGGAGATATTTGCCTTTTCAAAAATTGACTTTCGAATAATCTCGAAAAATTAAAATGAATCTCTATCGTCCAAACCCTTGGACATACATTGACGTGACTCTGACATGAGGTTGACATATACGTTCCCTCAATGTGACATAAGGTTTGTCTCTCAGATTCCTACAGATCGGGAGATATTTGCCTTTTCAAAAATTGACTTTCGAATAATCTCGAAAAATTCAAATGTCTCTATCCATCAAACCCTTTTTCGTACATTGTCGTGACTCTGACATGAAGTTGATATGTAAATGTCCTCATAGTGACATTAGTTTTGTCTCTCAGATTCCTACATATCGAGAGATATATGCCTCTGAATAATTGACTTTCGAATAACCCTGAAAAATTAAAATGTCTGTATCCTGCACACCCTTGGACATATATTGACGTGACTCTGACATGACGATGACGTATGCGTTCCCTCAAAGTGACATAAGTTTTGTCTCTCAGATTCCTACAGATCGGGAGATATTTGCCTTTTCAAAACTTGACTTTCGAATAATCTCGAAAAATTAAAATGTCTTTATCCTCCAAACCCTTGGACATACATTGACGTGACTCTGACTGGAAGTTTACATATACGTTCCCTCAATGTGACATAAGTTTTGTCTCTCAGATTCCTACAGATCGGGAGATATTTGCCTTTTAAGAACTGACTTTCGAATAATCTCTAAAAATTTAAATGTCTCTATACTCCAAACCCTTGGACATTCATTGACGTGACTGTGACATGAAGTTGACATATACGTTCCCTCAAAGTGACATAAGTTTTGTCTCTCAGATTCCTACATATCGGGAGATATTTGCCTTTAAATATTGACTTTCGAATAATCTCGAAAAATTCAAATGTCTCTATCCTCCAAACCCTTGGACACACATTGACGTGCCTCTGACAGGAAGTTGACATATATGTTCCCTCAAAGTGACATAAGTTTTGTCTCTCAGATGCCTACAGATCGGTAGATATTTGCCTTCTAATAATTGACTTTCGAATAATCTCTAAAAATTTAAATGTCTCTATCCTCCAAACCCTTGGACATACATTGACGTGAATCTGACAGGATGTTGACATATATATTCCCTCAAAGTGACATTAGTTTTGTCTCTCAGATTCCTACGGATCGGGAGATATTTGCCTTTAAATAATTCACTTCCAAATAATCTCGAAAAATTATAATGTCTCTATCGTCCAAACCCTTGGACATACATTGACGAGACTCTGACATGCAGTTGACATATGCGTTCCCTTATAGTGCCATAAGGGTTGTCTCTCATATGCCTACAGATCGGGAGATATTTGCCTTTAAAAATTGACTTTCGAATAATCTCGAAAAATTAAAATGTCTCTATCCTCCAAACCCTTTAACATACATCGACGAGACTCTGTCATGAAGTTGACATATGCGTTCCCTCATGTGACATAAGGTTTGTCTCTCAGATGCCTACAGATCGGGAGATATTTACCTTTTAGAAATTTACTTTCGAATAATCTCGAAAAATTAAAATATCTCTATCGTCCAAACCCTTGGACATACATTGACGAGATTCTGACATCTAGTTGACATCTACGTTCCCTCAAGGTGACATAAGTTTTGTCTCTCTGATTCCTACAGATCGGGAGATATTTGCCTTTTCAAAAATTGACTTTCGAATAATCTCTAAACATTTAAATGTCTCTATCCTCCAAACCCTTGGACATACAATGACGTGACTCTGACAGGAAGTTGATATATATACGTTCCCTCAAAGTGACATAAGTTTTGTCTCTCAGATTCCTACAGATCGGGAGATATTTGCCTTTTGAAAATTGACTTTCAAATAATCTCTAAAAATTTAAATGTCTCTATCCTCCAAACCCTTGGACATACATTGACGTGCCTCTGACTGCAAGTTGACATATACGTTCCCTCAAAGTGGCATAAGGTTTGTCTCTCAGATGCCTACAGATCGGGAGATATTTGCCTTTTAAAAATTGACTTTCGAATAATCTCGAAAAATTTAAATGTCTCTATCGTTCAAACCCTTGGACATACATTGACGAGATTCTCACATGAAGTTGACATATACGTTCCCTCAAACTGACATAAGTTTTGTCTCTCAGACTCCAACAGATTGGGAGATATTTGCCTTTTAAAAATTGACTTTCGAAAAATCTCTAAAAATTTAAATGTCTCTATCCTCCAAACCCTTCGAAATACATTGACGTGACTATGACATGAAGTTGACATATACGTTCCCTGAAAGTGACATAAGTTTTGTCTATCAGATTAATACAGATCGGGAGATATTTGCCTTTTCAAAAATTGACTTTCGAATAATCTCGAAAAATTAAAATGTCTCTATCCTCCAAACCCTTGAACATACATTGACGAGACTCTGACATGAAGTTGACATATATGTTCCCTCAAATTGACATAAGTTGTGTATCTCAGATGCCTACAGATCGGGAGATAATTGCCTTTTAATAATTGACTTTCGAATAATCTCGAAAAATTAAAATGTCTCTATCCTCCAAACCCTTGAACATACATAGACGAGACTCTGACATGAAGTTGACATGTATGTTCCCTCAAAGTGGCATAAGTTTTGTCTCTCAGATGCCTACAGATCGGTAGATATTTGCCTTCTAAAAATTGACTTTCGAATAATCTCGAAAAATTTAAATGTCTCTATCCTGCAAACCCTTGGACATACATTGACGTGACTCTGACAGGAAGTTGACATATATATTCCCTCAAAGTGACATTAGTTTTGTATCTCAGATTCCTACGGATCGGGAGATATTTGCCTTTAAATAATTCACTTCCAAATAATCTCGAAAAATTAAAATGTCTCTATCCTCCAAACCCTTGAACATACATTGACGAGACTCTGACATGAAGTTGACATATGCGTTCCCTCAATGTGTCATAAGGTTTGTCTCTCAAATGCCTACAGATCGGGAGATATTTGCCTTTTAGAAATTGACTTTCGAATAATCTCGAAAAATTAAAATATCTCTATCGTCCAAACCCTTGGACATACATTGACGAGACTCTGACATGAAGTTGACATATATGTTCCCTCAAAGTGACATAAGTTTTGTCTCTCAGATGCCTACAGATCGGGAGATATTTGCCTTTTAAAAATTGACTTTCGAATAATCTCGAAAAATTAAAATGTCTCTATCCTCCAAACACTTGAACATACATTGACGAGACTCTGACACGAAGTTGACATATATGTTCCCTCAAAGTGACATAAGTTTTGTCTCTCAGATGCCTACAGATCGGTAGATATTTGCCTTCTAATAATTGACTTTCGAATAAACTCTAAAAATTTAAATGTCTCTATCCTCCAAACCCTTGGACATACATTGACGTGACTCTGACAGGAAGTTGACATATATATTCCCTCAAAGTGACATTAGTTTTGTCTCTCAGATTCCTACGGATCGGGAGATATTTGCCTTTAAATAATTCACTTCCAAATAATCTCGAAAAATTATAATGTCTCTATCGTCCAAACCCTTGGACATACATTGACGAGACTCTGACATGCAGTTGACATATGCGTTCCCTCATAGTGCCATAAGGGTTGTCTCTCATATGCCTACAGATCGGGAGATATTTGCCTTTAAAAATTGACTTTCGAATAATCTCGAAAAATTAAAATGTCGCTATCGTCCAAACCCTTGGACATACATTGACGAGATTCTGACATGAAGTTGACATATACGTTCCCTCTAAGTGACATAAGTTTTGTCTCTCAGATTCCTACAGATCGGGAGATATTTGCCTTTTAAAAATTGACTTTCGAATAATCTATAAAAATTTAAATGTCTCTATCCTCC
The DNA here is from genome assembly GCF_977971745.1 of Zootermopsis nevadensis. NCBI lineage: Eukaryota > Metazoa > Arthropoda > Insecta > Blattodea > Termopsidae > Zootermopsis > Zootermopsis nevadensis. The sequence goes on along the minus strand of NW_028259176.1, from coordinate 1,107,496 downwards.
AAACCCTTGGACATACATTGACGTGACTATGACATGAAGTTGACATATACGTTCCCTCAAAGTGACGTAAGTTTTGTCTCTCATATTAATTCAGATCGGGAGATATTTGCCTTTTCAAAAATTGACTTTCGAATAATCTCGAAAAATTAAAATGAATCTCTATCGTCCAAACCCTTGGACATACATTGACGTGACTCTGACATGAGGTTGACATATACGTTCCCTCAATGTGACATAAGGTTTGTCTCTCAGATTCCTACAGATCGGGAGATATTTGCCTTTTCAAAAATTGACTTTCGAATAATCTCGAAAAATTCAAATGTCTCTATCCATCAAACCCTTTTTCGTACATTGTCGTGACTCTGACATGAAGTTGATATGTAAATGTCCTCATAGTGACATTAGTTTTGTCTCTCAGATTCCTACATATCGAGAGATATATGCCTCTGAATAATTGACTTTCGAATAACCCTGAAAAATTAAAATGTCTGTATCCTGCACACCCTTGGACATATATTGACGTGACTCTGACATGACGATGACGTATGCGTTCCCTCAAAGTGACATAAGTTTTGTCTCTCAGATTCCTACAGATCGGGAGATATTTGCCTTTTCAAAACTTGACTTTCGAATAATCTCGAAAAATTAAAATGTCTTTATCCTCCAAACCCTTGGACATACATTGACGTGACTCTGACTGGAAGTTTACATATACGTTCCCTCAATGTGACATAAGTTTTGTCTCTCAGATTCCTACAGATCGGGAGATATTTGCCTTTTAAGAACTGACTTTCGAATAATCTCTAAAAATTTAAATGTCTCTATACTCCAAACCCTTGGACATTCATTGACGTGACTGTGACATGAAGTTGACATATACGTTCCCTCAAAGTGACATAAGTTTTGTCTCTCAGATTCCTACATATCGGGAGATATTTGCCTTTAAATATTGACTTTCGAATAATCTCGAAAAATTCAAATGTCTCTATCCTCCAAACCCTTGGACACACATTGACGTGCCTCTGACAGGAAGTTGACATATACGTTCCCTCAAAGTGACATAAGGTTTATATCTTAATTGCATCATGCTTGTGTTCCTCAATACAGTACTTTTATTTTCCGTCGTTACACAAGCTTATTGTTAAAATCATATAAAATTTCACATAAAATTGTTACATTTTAAAATTGACGACATGTTTCGATATACAATTCTATCATCGTCAGGTCTATCAAAATTAAAATTAAAATCTGGTGTATCTGTTGCTCTGCTTATATTGCTTTTGTTTTTATCCGTTTTTATTACATCTCCAGGCTTCTTTCATTTAATTTTGGAGACGCGCCTGGGTGCCTATATCTGCAAAATCAATTTTAATTTTCATATCGTGATTCTGGCTACCGACATAGGAAATGGAATAATATTACTCTAATTTTATATTATTTTAAGGAATTACTCAAATATATCGTAATACAAGCAAAAGAAATGCAATCACAAAATATAAAGTATTATAACATACCGGGTTGTGTGTGAGGTGCGTGTCCGTTGTTATAAAATTAGAGTAATATTATTCCATTTCCTATGTCGGTAGCCAGAATCATGATATGAAAATTAAAATTGATTTTGCAGATATAGGCACCCAGGCGCGTCTACAAAATTAAATGAAAGAAGCCTGGAGATGTAATAAAAACGGATAAAAACAAAAGCAATATAAGCAGAGCAACAGATACACCAGATTTTAATTTTAATTTTGATAGACCTGACGATGATAGAATTGTATATCGAAACATGTCGTCAATTTTAAAATGTAACAATTTTATGTGAAATTTTATATGATTTTAACAATAAGCTTGTGTAACGACGGAAAATAAAAGTACTGGACATAAGGTTTGTCTCTCAGATTCCTACAGATCGGGAGATATTTGCCTTTTAAAAATTGAGTTTCGAATAATCTCTAAAAATTTAAATGTCTCTATCCTCCAGACCCTTTGACATACATTGACGTGACTATGACATGAAGTTGACATATACGTTCCCTCAAAGTGACATAAGTTTTGTCTCTCAGATTAATACAGATCGGGAGATATTTGCCTTTTCAAAAATTGACTTTCGAATTATCTCGAAAAATTAAAATGTCTCTATCCTCCAAACCCTTGGACATACATTGACGATACTCTGACATGAAGTTGACATATGCGTTCCCTCAATGTGACATACGGTTTGTTTCTCAGATGCCTACAGATCGGGAGATATTTGCCTTTTAGAAATTGACTTTCGAATAATCTCGAAAAATTAAAATATCTCTATCGTCCAAACCCTTGGACATACATTGACGAGACTCTGACATGAAGTTGACATATATGTTCCCTCAAATTGACATAAGTTGTGTCTCTCAGATGACTACAGATAGGGAGATATTTGCCTCTTAATAATTGACTTTCGAATAATCTCGAATAATTAAAATGTCTCTATCCTCCAAACCCTTGAATATACATTGACGAGACTCTGACACGAAGTTGACATGTATGTTCCCTCAAAGTGGCATAAGTTTTGTCTCTCAGATGCCTACAGATCGGTAGATATTTGCCTTCTAAAAATTGACTTTCGAATAATCTCTAAAAATTTAAATGTCTCTATCCTGCAAACCCTTTTACATACATTGACGTGACTCTGACAGGAAGTTGACATATATATTCCCTCAAAGTGACATTAGTTTTGTCTCTCAGATTCCTACGGATCGGGAGATATTTGCCTTTAAATAATTCACTTCCAAATAATCTCGAAAAATTGAAATGTCTCTATCGTCCAAACCCTTGGACATACATTGACGAGACTCTGACATGCAGTTGACATATGCGTTCCCTCAAAGTGACATAAGGGTTGTCTCTCATATGCCTACAGATCGGGAGATATTTGCCTTTTAAAAATTGCTTTGGAATAATCTATAAAAATTTAAATGTCTCTATCGTCCAAACCCTTGAACATACATTGACGAGAGTCTGACATAAAGTTGACATATGCGTTCCCTCAATGTGACATAAGGTTTGTCTCTCAGATGCCTACAGATCGGGAGATATTTGCCTTTAGTAATTGACTTTCGAATAATCTCGAAAAATTAAAATATCTCTATCGTCCAAACCCTTGGACATACATTGACGAAACTCTGACATGAAGTTGACATATATGTTCCCTCAAAGTGACATACGTTTTGTCTCTCAGATGCCTACAGATCGGTAGTAATTTGCCTTCAAAAATTGACTTTCGAATAATCTCTAAAAATTTAAATGTCTCTATCCTGCAAACCCTTGGACATACATTGACGTGACTCTGAAAGGAAGTTGACATATATATTCCCTCAAAGTGACATTAGTTTTGTCTCTCAGATTCCTACGGATCGGGAGATATTTGCCTTTAAATAATTCACTTCCAAATAATCTCGAAAAATTAAAATGTCTCTATCGTCCAAATCCTTGGACATACATTGACGAGACTCTGACATGCAGTTGACATATGCGTTCCCTCAAAGTGACATAAGGGTTGTCTCTCATATGCCTACAGATCGGGAGATATTTGCCTTTTAAAAATTGACTTTCGAATAATCTCGAAAAATTAAAATGTCTCTATCGTCCAAACCCTTGGACATACATTGACGAGATTCTGACATGAAGTTGACATATACGTTCCCTCTAAGTGACATAAGTTTTGTCTCTCAGATTCCTACAGATCGGGAGATATTTGCCTTTTAAAAATTGACTTTCGAATAATCTATAAAAATTTAAATGTCTCTATCCTCCAAACCCTTGGACATACATTGACGTGACTCTGACCGGAAGTTGACATATACGTTCCCTCAAAGTGACATAAGTTCTGTCTCTCAGATTCTAACAGATTGGGAGATATTTGCCTTTAAAAATTGACTTTCGAATAATCTCTAAAAATTTAAATGTCTCTCTCCTCCAAACACTTCGAAATACATTGACGTGACTATGACATTAAGTTGACATATACGTTCCCTCAAAGTGACATAAGTTTTGTCTCTCAGATTCATACAGATCGGGAGATATTTGCCTTTTCAAAAATTGACTTTCGAATAATCTCGAAAAATTAAAATGTCTCTATCCTCCAAACCCTTGGACATACATTGACGAGACTCTGACATGAAGTTGACATATGCGTTCCCTCAAAGTGGCATAAGGGTTGTCTCTCAGATGAATACAGATCGGGAGATATTTGCCTTTTAAAAATTGACTTTCGAATGATCTCGAAAAATTAAAATGTCTCTATCGTCCAAACCCTTGGACATACATTGACGATATTCTCACATGAAGTTGACATATACGTTCCCTCAAAGTGACATAAGTTTTGTCTCTAAGATTCCTATTGATCGGGAGATATTTGCCTTTTCAAAAATTGACTTTCGAATAATCTCTAAAAATTTAAATGTCTCTTACCTCCAAACCCTTGGACATACATAGACGTGCCTCTGACAGCAGGTTGACATATACGTTCCCTCAAAGTGACATAAGTTTTGTCTCTCAGATTCCTACAAATCGGGAGATATTTGCCTTTTAAAAATTGACTTTCGAATAATCTCGAAAAATTAAAATGTCTCTTTCCTCCAAACCCTTTAACATACATTGACGAGACTCTGACATGAAGTTGACATATGCGTTCCCTCATGTGACATAAGGTTTGTCTCTCAGATGCCTACAGATCGGGAGATATTTGCCTTTTAGAAATTGACTTTCGAATAATCTCGAAAAATTAAAATATCTCTATCGTCCAAACCCTTGGACATACATTGACGAGATTCTGACATCTAGTTGACATATACGTTCCCTCAAGGTGACATAAGTTTTGTCTCTCTGATTCCTACAGATCGGGAGATATTTGCCTTTTCAAAAATTGACTTTCGAATAATCTCTAAAAATTTAAATGTCTCTATCCTCCAACCCCTTGGACATACATTGACATGACTCTGACAGGAAGTTGATATATACGTTCCCTCAAAGTGACATATGTTTTGTCTCTCAGATTCTTACAGATCTTGAGATATTTGCCTTTTAAAAATTGACTTTCAAATAATCTCTAAAAATTTAAATGTCTCTATCCTCCAAACCCTTGGACATACATTGACGTGCCTCTGACTGCAAGTTGACATATACGTTCCCTCAAAGTGGCATAAGGTTTGTCTCTCAGATGCCTACAGATCGGGAGATATTTGCCTTTTAAAAATTAACTTTCGAATAATCTCGAAAAATTAAAATGTCTCTATCGTCCAAACCCTTGGACATACATTGACGAGATTCTCACATGAAGTTGACATATACGTTCCCTCAAAGTGACATAAGTTTTGTCTCTTAGATTCCTATTGATCGGGAGATATTTGCCATTTCAAAAATTGACTTTCGAATAATCTCTAAAAATTTAAATGTCTCTATCCTCCAAACCCTTGGACATACATTGACGTACCTCTGACAGCAAGTTGACATTTACGTTCCCTCAAAGTGACATAAGTTTTGTCTCTCAGATTCCTACAGATCGGGAGATATTTGCCTTTTAAAAATTGACTTTCGAATAATCTCGAAAAATTAAAATGTCTCTTTCCTCCAAACCCTTCGACATACATTGACGTGACTATGACAAGAAGTTGACATATACGTTCCCTCAAAGTGACTTTAGTTTTGTCTCTCAGATTAATACAGATCGGGAGATATTTGCCTTTTCAATAATTGACTTTCGAATAATCTCCAAAAATTAAAATATCTCTATCCTCCAAAACCTTCGACATACATTGACGAGACTCTGACATGAAGTTGACATACGCGTTCCCTCAAAGTGACATAAGGTTTGTCTCTCAGATGCCTACAGATCGGGAGATATTTGCCTTTTAAAAATTGACTTTCAAATAATCTCTAAAAATTTAAATGTCTCTATCCTCCAAACCCTAGGACATACATTGACGTGACTATGACATGAAGTTGACATATACGTTCCCTCAAAGTGACATAAGTTTTGTCTCTCAGATTAATACAGATCGGGAGATATTTGTCTTTTAAAAATTGACTTTCGAAAAATCTCGAAAAATTAAAATGTCTCTATCCTCCAAACCCTTGGACATACATTGACGTGACTCTGACAGGACATTTACATATACGTTCCCTCAAAGTGACATAAGTTTCGTCTCTCAGATTCCTACAGATCGGGAGATATTTGCCTTTTAAAAATTGACTTTCGAATAATCTCTAAAAATTTAAATGTCTCTATCCTCCAAACCCTTGGACATACTTTGACGTGACTCTGACAGGACATTTACATATACGTTCCCTCAAAGTGACATAAGTTTTGTCTCTCAGATTCCTACAGATCGGGAGATATTTGCCTTTTAAAAATTGACTTTCGAATAATCTCGAATAATTTAAATGTCTCTATCGTCCAAAACCTTGGACATGCATTGACGAGACTCTGACATGAAGTTGACATATGCGTTCCCTCAAAGTGACATAAGTTTTGGCTCTCAGATTCCTACAGATCGGGAGATATTTGCCTTTTAATAATTGACTTTCGAATAATCTCGAAAAATTAAAATGTCTCTTTCCTCCAAACCCTTCGTCATACATTGACGTGACTATGACAAGAAGTTGACATATACTTTCCCTCAAAGTGACATTATTTTTGTCTCTCAGATTAATACAGATCGGGAGATATTTGCCTTTTCAAAAATTGACTTTCGAATAATCTCGAAAAATTTAAACGTCTCTATCCTCCAAACCCTTGGACATGCATTGACGAGACTCTGACATGAAGTTGACATATGCGTTCCCTCAAAGTGACATAAGGTTTGTCTCTCAGATGCCTATAGATCGGGAGATATTTGCCTTTTAAAAATTGACTTTCGAATAATCTCGAAAAATTAAAATGTCTCTATCGTCAAAAACTTTGTACATACATTGACGTGCCTCTGACAGCAAGTTGACATATACGTTCCATCAAAGTGACATAAGATTTGTCTCTTAGATTCCTACAGATCGGGAGATATTTGCCTTTTAAAAATTGAATTTCGAATAATCTCGAAAAATTAAAATATCTCTATCGTCCAAACCCTTGGACATACATTGACGAGATTCTGACATGTAGTTGACATATACGTTCCCTCAAAGTGACATAAGGTTTGTCTCTCAGATGCCTACAGATCGGGTGATATTTGCCTTTTAAAAATTGACTTTCGAATAATCTCGAAAAATTAAAATGTATCTATCCTCCAAACATTTGAACATACATTGACGAGACTTTGACATGAAGTTGACATATGCGTTCCCTCAAAGTGACATAAGGTTTGTCTCTCAGATGCCTACAGATCGGGAGATATTTGCCTTTTAAAAATTGACTTTCGAATAATCTCGAAAAATTAAAATATCTCTATCGTCCAAACCCTTTGACATACATTGACGAGATTCTGACATGTCGTTGACATAAACGTTCCCTCAAAGTGACATAAGTTTTTTCTCTCAGATTCCTACAGATCGGGAGATATTTGTCTTTTAAAAATTGACTTTCGAATAATCTCTAAAAATTTAAATGTCTCTATCCTCCAAACCCTTTTACATACATTGACGTGACTCTGACAGGAAGTTGACATATGCGTTCCCTCAAAGTGACATAAGTTTTGTCTCTCAGATGCCTACAGATCGGGAGATATTTTCCTTTTAAAAATTGACTTTCAAATAATCTCTAAAAATTTAAATGTCTCTATCCTCCAAACCCTTGGACATACATTGACGTGACTCTGACAGGAAGTTGACATATATGTTCCCTCCAAGTGACATTAGTTTTGTCTCGCAGATTCCTACAGATCAGGAGATATTTGCCTTTAAATAATTCACTTTCGAATAATCTCGAAAAATTAAAATGTCTCTATTCTCCAAACCCTTTGACATACATTGACGAGACTCTGACATGACGTTGACATATGCGTTCCCAAAGAGTGGCATAAGATTTGTCTCTCAGATGCCTACAGATCGGGAGATATTTGCATTTTAAAAATTGACTTTCAAATAATCTCGATAAATTAAAATGTCTCTATCGTCCAAACCCTTGGACATACATTGACGAGACTCTGACATGAAGTTGACATATGCGTTCCCTCAAAGTGACATAAGGTTTGTCTCTCAGATGCCTACAGATCGGGAGATATTTGCATTTTAAAAACTGACTTTCAAATAATCTCGAAAAATTTAAATGTGTCTATCGTCCAAACCCTTGGACATACATTGACGAGATTCTGACATGAAGTTGATATATGCGTTCCCTCAAAGTGACATAAGGTTTGTCTCTCAGATTCCTACAGATCGGGAGATATTTGCCTTTTAAAAATTGACTTTCAAATAATCTCTAGAAATTTAAATGTCTCTATCCTCCAAACCCTTGGACATACATTGTTGTGACACTGACAGGAAGTTGACATATACGTTCCCTCATTGTGACATAAGTTCTGTCTCTCAGATTCCTACAGATCGGGAGATATTTGCCTTTTAAAAATTGACTTACGAATAATCTCGAAAAATTAAAATGTCTCTATCCTCCAAACCCTTGAACATACATTAACGAGACTCTGACATGAAGTTGACATATGGGTTCCCTCAAAGTGACATAAGGTTTGTCTCTCAGATGCCTACAGATCGGGAGATATTTGCCTTTTAAAAATTGACTTTCGAATAATCTCGAAAAATTAAAATATCTCTATCGTCCAAACCCTTGGACATACATTGACGAGATTCTGACATGAAGTTAACATATAAGTTCCCTCAAAGTGACATAAGTTTTGTCTCTCAGATTCCTACAGATCGGGAGATATTTGCCTTTTAAAAATTGACTTTCGAATAATCTCTAAAAATTTAAATGTCTCTATCCTCCAAACCCTTGGACATACATTGACGTGACACTGACAGGAAGTTGACATATACGTTCCCTCATTGTGACATAAGTTTTGTCTCTCAGATTCCTACAGATCGGGAGATATTTGCCTTTTTAAAAATTGACTTTCGAATAATCTCGAAAAATTTAAATGTCTCTTTCCTCCAAACACTTCGACATACATTAACGTGACTATGACAAGAAGTTGACATATACGTTCCCTCAAAGTGACATAAGTTTTGTCTCTCAGATTAATACAGATCGGGAGATATTTGCCTTTTCAAAAATTGACTTTCGAATAATCTCGAAAAATTAAAATGTCTCTATCCTCCAAACCCTTGGACATGCATTGACGAGACTCTGACATGAAGTTGACATATGCGTGCCCTCAAGGTGACATAATTTTTGTCTCTCAGATGCCTATAGATCGGGAGATATTTGCCTTTTAAAAATTGACTTTCGAATAATCTCGAAAAATTAAAATGTCTCTATCGTCCAAAACCTTGGACATACATTGACGAGACTCTGACATGAAGGTGACATATGCGTTCCCTCTAAGTGACATAAGTTTCGTCTCTCAGATTCCTACAGATCGGGAGATATTTGCCTTTAAATATTGACCTTCGAATAATCTCTAAAAATTTAAATGTCTCTATCCTCCAAACCCTTGGACATACATTGACGTGACTCTGACAGGACATTTACATATACGTTCCCTCAAAGTGACATAAGTTTTGTCTCTCAGATTCCTACAGATCGGGAGATATTTGCTTTTTAAAAATTGACTTTCGAATAATCTCTAAAAATTTAAATGTATCTATCCTCCAAACCCTTGGACATACATTGACGTGACTCTGACTGGAAGTTGACATACATGTTCCCTCAAAGTGGCATTAGTTTTGTCTCTCAGATTCCTACAGATCGGGAGATATTTGCCTTTTAATAATTCACTTCGAATAATCTCGAAAAATTAAAATGTCTCTATCCTCCAAACCCTTGGACATACATTGACGAGACTCTGACATGAAGTTGACTTATGCGTTCCCACAAAGTGGCATAAGGTTTGTCTCTCAGATGCCTACAGATCGGGAGATATTTGCCTTTTAAAAATTGACTTTCAAATAATCACGAAAAATTAAAATGTCTCTATCGTCCAAACCCTTGGACATACTTGACGAGACTCTGACATGAAGTTGACATATGCGTTCCCTCAAACTGACATAAGGTTTGTCTCTCAGATGCCTACAGATCGGGAGATATTTTCCTTTTAAAAATTGACTTTGGAATAATCTCGAAAAATTAAAATATCTCTATCGTCCAAACCCTTGGACATGCATTGACGAGACTCTGACATGAAGTTGACATATGCGTTCCCTCAAGGTGACATAAGGTTTGTCTCTCAGATGCCTATAGATCGGGAGATATTTGCCTTTTAAAAATTGACTTTCGAATAATCTCTAAAAATTAAAATGTCTCTATCGTCCAAAACCTTTTAAATACATTGACGAGACTGTGACATGAAGTTGACAGATGCGTTCCCTCAAAGTGACATGAGGTTTTGTCTCTCAGATGCATACAGTTCGGGAGATATTTGCCTTTTAATAATTGACTTTCAAATAATCTCTAAAAATTTAAATGTCTCTATCCTCCAAACCCTTGGACATACATTGACGAGATTCTGACATGAAGTTGACATATACGTTCCCTCTAAGTGACATAAGTTTCGTTTCTCAGATTCCTACAGATCGGGAGATATTTGCCTTTTAAAAATTGACTTTCGAATAATCTCTAAAAATTTAAATGTCTCTATCCTCCAAACCCTTGGACATACATTGACGTGACTCTGACAGGAAGTTGACATATATGTTCCCTCAAAGTGACATTACTTTTGTCTCTCAGATTCCTACAGATCGGGAGATATTTGCCTTTTAATAATTCACTTTCGAATAATCTCGAAAAATTAAAATGTCTCTATCCTCCAAACCCTTGGACATACATTGACGAGACTCTGACATGAAGTTGATATATGCGTTCCCTCAAAGTGACATAATGTTTGTCTCTCAGATTAATACAGATCGGGAGATATTTGCCTTTTAAAAATTGACTTTCGAATAATCTCTAAAAATTAAAATGTCTCTATCGTCCAAACCCTTTGACATACATTGACGAGATTCTGACATGAAGTTGACATATACGTTCCCTCTAAGTAACATATGTTTCGTCTCTCAGATTCCTACAGATCGGGAGATATTTGCCTTTTAAAAATTTACTTTCGAATAATCTCTAAACATTTAAATGTCTCTATCCTCCAAACCCTTCGACATACCTTGACGTGACTATGACATGAAGTTGACATATACGTTCCCTCAAAGTGACATAAGTTTTGTCACTCAGATTAATACAGATCGGGAGATATTTGCCTTTTCAAAAATTGACTTTCGAATAATCTCGAAAAATTAAAATGTCTCTATCCTCTAAACCCTTGAACATACATTGACGAGACTCTGTCATGAAGTTGGCATATGCTTTCCCTCAAAGTGACAAAAGGTTTGTCTCTCAGATGCCCACAGATCGGGAGATATTTGCCTTTTAAAAATTGACTTTCGAATAATCTCGAATAATTAAAATTTCTCTATCGTCCAAACCCTTGGACATACATTGACGAGATTCTGACATGTAGTTGGCATATACGTTCTCTCAAAGTGATATAAGTTTTGTCTCTCAGATTCCTACAGATCGGGAGATATTTGCCTTTTAAAAATTGACTTTCGAATAATCTCGTAAAATTAAAATGTCTCTATCGTCCAAACCCTTGGACATACATTGACGAGACTCTGACACGAAGTTGACATATGCGTTCCCTCAAAGTGACATAAGGTTTGTCTCTCAGATGCCTACAGATCGGGAGATATTTGCATTTTAAAAACTGACTTTCAAATAATCTCGAAAAATTTAAATGTGTCTATCGTCCAAACCCTTGGACATACATTGACGAGATTCTGACATGAAGTTGATATATGCGTTCCCTCAAAGTGACATAAGGTTTGTCTCTCAGATTCCTACAGATCGGGAGATATTTGCCTTTTAAAAATTGACTTTCAAATAATCTCTAGAAATTTAAATGTCTCTATCCTCCAAACCCTTGGACATACATTGACGTGACACTGACAGGAAGTTGACATATACGTTCCCTCATTGTGACATAAGTTTTGTCTCTCAGATTCCTACAGATCGGGAGATATTTGCCTTTTAAAAATTGACTTTCGAATAATCTCGAAAAATTAAAATGTCTCTATCCTCCAAACCCTTGAACATACATTAACGAGACTCTGACATGAAGTTGACATATGGGTTCCCTCAAAGTGACATAAGGTTTGTCTCTCAGATGCCTACAGATCGGGAGATATTTGCCTTTTAAAAATTGACTTTCGAATAATCTCGAAAAATTAAAATATCTCTATCGTCCAAACCCTTGGGCATACATTGACGAGATTCTGACATGAAGTTAACATATACGTTCCCTCAAAGTGACATAAGTTTTGTCTCTCAGATTCCTACAGATCGGGAGATATTTGCCTTTTAAAAATTGACTTTCGAATAATCTCTAAAAATTTAAATGTCTCTATCCTCCAAACCCTTGGACATACATTGACGTGACACTGACAGGAAGTTGACATATACGTTCCCTCATTGTGACATAAGTTTTGTCTCTCAGATTCCTACAGATCGGGAGATATTTGCCTTTTAAAAATTGACTTTCGAATAATCTCGAAAAATTAAAATGTCTCTTTCCTCCAAACACTTCGACATACATTAACGTGACTATGACAAGAAGTTGACATATACGTTCCCTCAAAGTGACATAAGTTTTGTCTCTCAGATTAATACAGATCGGGAGATATTTGCCTTTTCAAAAATTGACTTTCGAATAATCTCGAAAAATTAAAATGTCTCTATCCTCCAAACCCTTGAACATGCATTGACGAGACTCTGACATGAAGTTGACATATGCGTGCCCTCAAGGTGACATAAGGTTTGTCTCTCAGATGCCTATAGATCGGGAGATATTTGCCTTTTAAAAATTGACTTTCGAATAATCTCGAAAAATTAAAATGTCTCTATCCTCCAAACCCTTGGACATACATTGACGAGACCCTGACATGAATTTGACATATGCGTTCCCTCAAAGTGACATAAGTTTTGTCTCTCAGATGCCTACAGATCGGTAGATATTTGCCTTTTAAATATTGACTTTCGAATAATCTCTAAAAATTTAAATGTCTCTATCCTCCAAACCCTTGGACATGCATTGACGAGACTCTGACATGAAGTTGACATATGCGTGCCCTCAAGGTGACATAAGGTTTGTCTCTCAGATGCCTATAGATCGGGAGATATTTGCCTTTTAAAAATTGACTTTCGAATAATCTCTAAAAATTAAAATGTCTCTATCGTCCAAAACCTTGGAAATACATTGACGAGACTGTGACATGAAGTTGACAGATGCGTTCCCTCAAAGTGACATGAGGTTTTGTCTCTCAGATGCATACAGTTCGGGAGATATTTGCCTTTTAAAAATTGACTTTCAAATAATCTCTAAAAATTTAAATGTCTCTATCCTCCAAACCCTTGGACATACATTGACGTGACTCTGACAGGACATTTACATATACGTTCCCTCAAAGTGACATAAGTTTCGTTTCTCAGATTCCTACAGATCGGGAGATATTTGCCTTTTAAAAATTGACTTTCGAATAATCTCTAAAAATTTAAATGTCTCTATCCTCCAAACCCTTGGACATACATTGACGTGACTCTGACAGGAAGTTGACATATATGTTCCCTCAAAGTGACATTACTTTTGTCTCTCAGATTCCTACAGATCGGGAGATATTTGCCTTTTAATAATTCACTTTCGAATAATCTCGAAAAATTAAAATGTCTCTATCCTCCAAACCCTTGGACATACATTGACGAGACTCTGACATGAAGTTGATATATGCGTTCCCACAAAGTGGCATAAGGTTTGTCTCTCAGATGCCTACAGATCGGGAGATATTTGCCTTTTAATAATTGACTTTCAAATAATCTCGAAAAATTAAAATGTCTCTATCGTCCAAACCCTTGGACATACATTGACGAGACTCTGACATGAAGTTGACATATGCGTTCCCTCAAAGTGACATAATGTTTGTCTCTCAGATTAATACAGATCGGGAGATATTTGCCTTTTAAAATTGACTTTCGAATAATCTCTAAAAATTAAAATGTCTCTATCGTCCAAACCCTTTGACATACATTGACGAGATTCTGACATGAAGTTGACATATACGTTCCCTCTAAATAACATATGTTTCGTCTCTCAGGTTCCTACAGATCGGGAGATATTTGCCTTTTAAAAATTTACTTTCGAATAATCTCTAAACATTTAAATGTCTCTATCCTCCAAACCCTTCGACATACCTTAAGGTGACTATGACATGAAGTTGACATATACGTTCCCTCAAAGTGACATAAGTTTTGTCACTCAGATTAATACAGATCGGGAGATATTTGCCTTTTCAAAAATTGACTTTCGAATAATCTCGAAAAATTAAAATGTCTCTATCCTCCAAACCCTTGAACATACATTGACGAGACTCTGTCATGAAGTTGGCATATGCTTTCCCTCAAAGTGACAAAAGGTTTGTCTCTCAGATGCCCACAGATCGGGAGATATTTGCCTTTTAAAAATTGACTTTCGAATAATCTCGAAAAATTAAAATTTCTCTAACGTCCAAACCCTTGGACATACATTGACGAGATTCTGACATGTAGTTGGCATATACGTTCTCTCAAAGTGATATAAGTTTTGTCTCTCAGATTCCTACAGATCGGGAGATATTTGCCTTTTAAAAATTGACTTTCGAATAATCTCGTAAAATTAAAATATCTCTATCCTCCAAACCCTTGGACATACATTGACGTGACTCTGACAGGACGTTTACATATACGTTCCCTCAAAGTGACATAAGTTCTGTCTCTCAGATCCCTACAGATCGGAAGATATTTGCTTTTTAAAAATTGACTTTCGAATAATCTCGAAAAATTTAAATGTCTCTATCCTCCAAACCCTTCAACATACATTGACGTGACTCTGACAGGAAGTTGACATATACGTTCCCTCAAATGGACATAAGTTTTGTCTCTCAGATTAATACAGATCGGGAGATATTTGCCTTTTCAAAAATTGACTTTCGAATAATCTCGAAAAATTAAAATGTCTCTATCCTCCAAACCCTTTGACATGCATTTACGAGACTCTGACATGAAGTTGACATATGTGTTCCCTCAAGGTGACATAAGGTTTGTCTCTCAGATGCCTATAGATCGGGAGATATTTGCCTTTTAAAAATTGACTTTCGAATAATCTCGAAAAATTAAAATGTCTCTATCGTCCAAAACCTTGGACATGCATTGACGAGACTCTGACATGAAGTTGACATATGCGTTCCCTCAAAGTGACATAAGGTTTGTCTCTCAGATGCCTACAGATCGGGAGATATTTGCCTTTTAAAAATTGTTTTTCAAATAATCTCTAAAAATTTAAATTTCTCTATCCTCCAAACCCTTGGACATACATTGACGTGACTATGACATGAAGTTGACATATACGTTCCCTCAAAGTGACAAAAGTTTTGTTTCTCAGATTAATACAGATCGGGAGATATTTGTCTTTTAAAAATTGACTTTCGAAAAATCTCGAAAAATGAAAATGTCTCTATCCTCCAAACCCTTGGACATACATTGACGTGACTCTGACACGACATTTACATATACGTTCCCTCAAAGTGACATAAGTTTTGTCTCTCAGATTCCTACAGATCGGGAGATATTTGCCTTTTAAAAATTGACTTTAGAATAATCTCTAAAAATTTAAATGTCTGTATCCTCCAAACCCTTGGACATACATTGACGTGACTCTGACAGGAAGTTGACATATACGTTCCCTCAAAGTGACATAAGGTTTGTCTCTCAGATTCCTACAGATCGGGAGATATTTGCCTTTTAAAAATTGACTTTCGAATAATCTCGAAAAATTAAAATGTCTCTTTCCTCCAAACCCTTCGACATACATTGACGTGACTATGACATGAACTTGACATATACGTTCCCTCAAAGTGACATAAGTTTTGTCTCTCAGATTAATACTGATCGGGAGATATTTGAATTTTCAAAAATTGTCTTTCGAATAATCTCGAAAAATTAAAATGTCTCTATCCTCCAAACCCTTGGACATGCATTGACGAGACTCTGACATGAAGTTGACATATGCGTTCCCTCAAAGTGACATAAGGTTTGTCTCTCAGATAACTATAGATCGGGAGATATTTGCCTTTTAAAAATTGACTTTCGAATAATCTCGAAAAATTTAAATGTCTCTATCGTCCAAAACCCTGGACATACATAGACGAGACTCTGACATGAAGTTGACATATACGTTCCCTCAAAGTGACATAAGTTTTGTCTCTCAGATTCCTACAGATCGGGAGATATTTGCCTTTTAAAAATTGACTTTCGAATAATATCGAAAAATTAAAATGTCTCTTTCCTCCAAACCCTTCGACATACATTGACGTGACTATGACAAGAAGTTGACATATACGTTCCCTCAAATGGACATAAGTTTTGTCTCTCAGATTAATACAGATCGGGAGATATTTGCCTTTTCAAAAATTGACTTTCGAATAATCTCGAAAAATTAAAATGTCTCTATCCTCCAAACCCTTTGACATGCCTTTACGAGACTCTGACATGAAGTTGACATACGCGTTCCCTCAAAGTGACATAAGGTTTGTCTCTCAGATGCCTACAGATCGGGAGATATTTGCCTTTTAAAAATTGACTTTCAAATAATCTCTAAAAATTTAAATGTCTCTATCCTCCAAACCCTAGGACATACATTGACGTGACTATGACATGAAGTTGACATATACGTTCCCTCAAAGTGACATAAGTTTTGTCTCTCAGATTAATACAGATCGGGAGATATTTGTCTTTTAAAAATTGACTTTCGAAAAATCTCGAAAAATTAAAATGTCTCTATCCTCCAAACCCTTGGACATACTTTGACGTGACTCTGACAGGACATTTACATATACGTTCCCTCAAAGTGACATAAGTTTTGTCTCTCAGATTCCTACAGATCGGGAGATATTTGCCTTTTAAAAATTGACTTTCGAATAATCTCGAAAAATTTAAATGTCTCTATCGTCCAAAACCTTGGACATGCATTGACGAGACTCTGACATGTAGTTGACATATGCGTTCCCTCAAAGTGACATAAGTTTTGGCTCTCAGATTCCTACAGATCGGGAGATATTTGCCTTTTAATAATTGACTTTCGAATAATCTCGAAAAATTAAAATGTCTCTTTCCTCCAAACCCTTCGTCATACATTGACGTGACTATGACAAGAAGTTGACATATACTTTCCCTCAAAGTGACATTATTTTTGTCTCTCAGATTAATACAGATCGGGAGATATTTGCCTTTTCAAAAATTGATTTTCGAATAATCTCGAAAAATTTAAACGTCTCTATCCTCCAAACCCTTGGACATGCATTGACGAGACTCTGACATGAAGTTGACATATGCGTTCCCTCAAAGTGACATAAGGTTTGTCTCTCAGATGCCTATAGATCGGGAGATATTTGCCTTTTAAAAATTGACTTTCGAATAATCTCGAAAAATTAAAATGTCTCTATCGTCAAAAACTTTGTACATACATATACGTGCCTCTGACAGCAAGTTGACATATACGTTCCATCAAAGTGACATAAGATTTGTCTCTTAGATTCCTACAGATCGGGAGATATTTGCCTTTTAAAAATTGACTTTCGAATAATCTCGAAAAATTAAAATATCTCTATCGTCCAAACCCTTTTACATACATTGACGAGATTCTGACATGTAGTTGACATATACGTTCCCTCAAAGTGACATAAGGTTTGTCTCTCAGATGCCTACAGATCGGGTGATATTTGCCTTTTAATAATTGACTTTCGAATAATCTCGAAAAATTAAAATGTATCTATCCTCCAAACATTTGAACATACATTGACAAGACTCTGACATGAAGTTGACATATGCGTTCCCTCAAAGTGACATAAGGTTTGTCTCTCAGATGCCTACAGATCGGGAGATATTTGCCTTTTAAAAATTGACTTTCGAATAATCTCGAAAAATTTAAATATCTCTATCGTCCAAACCCTTTGACATACATTGACGAGATTCTGACATGTAGTTGACATAAACGTTCCCTCAAAGTGACATAAGTTTTTTCTCTCAGATTCCTACAGATCGGGAGATATTTGCCTTTTAAAAATTGACTTTCGAATAATCTCTAAAAATTTAAATGTCTCTATCCTCCAAACCCTTGGACATACATTGACGTGACTCTGACAGGAAGTTGACATATATGTTCCCTCCAAGTGACATTAGTTTTGTCTCTCAGATTCCTACAGATCAGGAGATATTTGCCTTTAAATAATTCACTTTCGAATAATCTCGAAAAATTAAAATGTCTCTACTCTCCAAACCCTTTGACATACATTGACGAGACTCTGACATGAAGTTCACACATGCGTTCCCAAAAAGTGGCATAAGATTTGTCTCTCAGATGCCTACAGATCGGGAGATATTTGCATTTTAAAAATTGACTTTCAAATAATCTCGAAACATTAAAATGTCTCTATCGTCCAAACCCTTGGACATACATTGACGAGACTCTGACACGAAGTTTACATATGCATTCCCTCAAAGTGACATAAGGTTTGTCTCTCAGATGCCTACAGATCGGGAGATATTTGCATTTTAAGAACTGACTTTCAAATAATCTCGAAAAATTTAAATGTGTCTATCGTCCAAACCCTTGGACATACATTGACGAGATTCTGACATGAAGTTGATATATGCGTTCCCTCAAAGTGACATAAGGTTTGTCTCTCAGATTCCTACAGATCGGGAGATATTTGCCTTTTAAAAATTGACTTTCAAATAATCTCTAGAAATTTAAATGTCTCTATCCTCCAAACCCTTGGACATACATTGACGTGACACTGACAGGAAGTTGACATATACGTTCCCTCATTGTGACATAAGTTTTGTCTCTCAGATTCCTACAGATCGGGAGATATTTGCCTTTTAAAAATTGACTTTCGAATAATCTCGAAAAATTAAAATGTCTCTATCCTCCAAACCCTTGAACATACATTAACGAGACTCTGACATGAAGTTGACATATGGGTTCCCTCAAAGTGACATAAGGTTTGTCTCTCAGATGCCTACAGATCGGGAGATATTTGCCTTTTAAAAATTGACTTTCGAATAATCTCGAAAAATTAAAATATCTCTATCGTCCAAACCCTTGGACATACATTGACGAGATTCTGACATGAAGTTAACATATACGTTCCCTCAAAGTGACA
The DNA here is from genome assembly GCF_977971745.1 of Zootermopsis nevadensis. Lineage (NCBI taxonomy): Eukaryota > Metazoa > Arthropoda > Insecta > Blattodea > Termopsidae > Zootermopsis > Zootermopsis nevadensis. Next base: position 1,088,119 of record NW_028259176.1, on the reverse strand, counting down.
TAAGTTTTGTCTCTCAGATTCCTACAGATCGGGAGATATTTGCCTTTTAAAAATTGACTTTCGAATAATCTCTAAAAATTTAAATGTCTCTATCCTCCAAACCCTTGGACATACATTGACGTGACACTGAGAGGAAGTTGACATATACGTTCCCTCATTGTGACATAAGTTTTGTCTCTCAGATTCCTACAGATCGGGAGATATTTGCCTTTTAAAAATTGACTTTCGAATAATCTCGAAAAATTTAAATGTCTCTTTCCTCCAAACACTTCGACATACATTAACGTGACTATGACAAGAAGTTGACATATACGTTCCCTCAAAGTGACATAAGTTTTGTCTCTCAGATTAATACAGATCGGGAGATATTTGCCTTTTCAAAAATTGACTTTCGAATAATCTCGAAAAATTAAAATGTCTCTATCCTCCAAACCCTTGGACATGCATTGACGAGACTCTGACATGAAGTTGACATATACGTTTCCTCAAAGTGACATAAGTTTTGTCACTCAGATTAATACAGATCGGGAGATATTTGCCTTTTCAAAAATTGACTTTCGAATAATCTCGAAAAATTAAAATGTCTCTATCCTCCAAACCCTTGAACATACATTGACGAGACTCTGTCATGAAGTTGACATATGCTTTCCCTCAAAGTGACAAAAGGTTTGTCTCTCAGATGCCCACAGATCGGGAGATATTTGCCTTTTAAAAATTGACTTTCGAATAATCTCGAAAAATTAAAATTTCTCTATCGTCCAAACCCTTGGACATACATTGACGAGATTCTGACATGTAGTTGGCATATACGTTCTCTCAAAGTGATATAAGTTTTGTCTCTCAGATTCCTACAGATCGGGAGATATTTGCCTTTTAAAAATTGACTTTCGAATAATCTCGTAAAATTAAAATATCTCTATCCTCCAAACCCTTGGACATACATTGACGTGACTCTGACAGGACGTTTACATATACGTTCCCTCAAAGTGACATAAGTTCTGTCTCTCAGATTCCTACAGATCGGGAGATATTTGCCTTTTAAAAATTTACTTCCGAATAATCTCGAAAAATTTATATGTCTCTATCCTCCAAACCCCTCGACATACATTGACGTGACTATGACATGAAGTTGACATATACGTTCCCTCAAAGTGACATAAGTTTTGTCTCTCAGAATCCTACACATCGGGAGATATTTGCCTTTTAAAAATTGACTTTCGAATAATCTCCAAAAAGTTAAATGTCTCTATCCTCCATACCCTTGGACATACATTGACGTGACTCTGACAGGACATTTACATATACGTTCCCTCAAAGTGACATAAGTTTTGTCTCTCAGATTCCTACAGATCGGGAGATATTTGCCTTTAAAAATTTACTTTCGAATAATCTCGTAAAATTAAAATGTCTCTATCCTCCAAACCCTTGGACATACATTGACGAGACCCTGACATGAAGTTGACATATGCGTTCCCTCAAAGTGACATAAGTTTTGTCTCTCAGATGCCTACAGATCGGGAGATATTTGCCTTTTAAATATTGACTTTCGAATAATCTCTAAAAATTTAAATGTCTCTATCGTCCAACCCCTTGGACATACATTGACGAGATTCTGACATGAAGTTGACATATACGTTCCCTCAAAGTGACATAAGTTTTGTCTCTCAGATGCCTACAGATCGGGAGATATTTGCCTTTTAATAATTGACTTTCGAATAATCTCTAAAAATTTATATGTCTCTATCCTCCAAACCCTTGGACATATATTGACGTGACTATGACATGAAGTTCACATATACGTTACCCTCAAAGTGACATAAGTTTTGTCTCTCAGTTTAATACAGATCGGGAGATATTTGCCTATTCATAAATTGACTTTCGAATAATCTCGAAAAATTTAAATGTATCTATCCTGCAAACCCTTGGACATACATTGACGAGACTCTGACATGAAGTTGACATATGCGTTCCCTCAAAGTGACATAAGGTTTGTCTCTCAGATGCCTACAGATCGGGAGATATTTGCCTTTTAAAAATTGACTTTCGAATAATCTCGAAAAATTTAAATGTCTCTATCGTCCAAAACCTTGGACATACATTGACGTGACTATGACAGGAAGTTGACATATACGTTTCCTCAAAAAACATAAGTTTTGTCTCTCGGATTCCTACAGATCGGGAGATATTTGCCTTTTAAAAATTGACTTTCGAATAATCTCGAAAAATTAAAATGTCTCTATCCTCCAAACCCTTGGACATACTTTTACGTGACTTTGACAAAAAGTTGACATATGCGTTCCCTCAAAGTGACATAAGGTTTGTCTCTCAGATGATTACAGATCGTTAGATATTTGTTTTTTAAAAATTGACTTACGAATAATCTCGAAAAATTTAAATGTCTCTATCCTCCAAACCCTTGGACATACATTGACGTGTCTATGACATGAAGTTGACATATACGTTCCCTCAAAGTGGCATAAGTTTTGTCTCTCAGATTCCTACAGATCGGGAGATATTTGCCTTTTAAAAATTGACTTTCGAATAATCTCGAAAAATTTAAATGTCTCTATCCTCCAAACCCTTGGACATACATTAACGTGACTCTGACATGTAGTTGACATATGCGTTTCCTCAAAGTGACATAAGGTTTGTCTCTCAGATTCCTACAGATCGGGAGATATTTGACTTTCACAAATTGACTTTCGAATTATCTCGAAAAATTAAAATGTCTCTATCCTCCAAACCCTTGAACATACATTGACGTGACTCTGACAGGAAGTTGACATATAGTTTCCCTCAAAGTGACATAAGGTTTGTCTCTCAGATTCCTACAGATCGGGAGATATTTGCCTTTTGAAAATTGACTTTCGAATAATTTCTAAAAATTTAACCCATTGACAGGGGCTTGCTCTGTTGTGGTAATTGTGTTGCAAGTGTGATAGCAACTTAGATATGAATTATGTGAACGTGTAAGGTGTGGATGTCTAGTTATGTGTGTGGGGTGTTCTACGGAGTGTAGTAAAATAGTAGAAATGTCGGCCGCAATCACATTGCGTGGATAAGAGTCTGCTTCCTGGAAAGAATATGTTATTTCCTTTTATCTGCTTCATCCCATTTCACATTCTCAGTTCAAGCTAATGCCACAGAAAGATCTTCAAAACGTCAGTCATTGTGAATCTGTTCGGAAGCAGATGGGGGGGGGGGGGCTCTGCAGTTTCACTCGTTTAGGAAGTGCGGTGATGAAGATCTCTGGCATAGCTATACCGGACAGTCTTGATAATAGTGGGTGTCCGTTCTCTGACCCAGGAGGGCTTTAAAAGTGTGCTGACCACGCATTACTTAGTTTGTATTTTCTCTATGTAAATCTGTAAAGAGATGTCAAAGCGGGAGGTAACGGGAATACTTGGTGATCATCACCGAGAGGGAGTTTCCAAACAGTCGTTAACGGGAGATGCGCAATAGCAGTTGTCCTATGATCGAAAAGTGTGACTTGCCAGTGATGAGATTGCTTTTTGTAAGTCAGGAAAGTGCAATGAGTTTTCTGGATTGTGTGTGTTTTTCTGCAAGTGGTTTTCAGCGAATATTGCCGGCATTAATTTTGTTGGTAGTGTATTAAGTGTTGATTGCTGCATGTGCCAAAATGGAGTCTGACGAAGTGAAGTTGGTGTTGTTGAAGTACGGTCACCAGTGGGCTGGGTCGTTGGGTGTGTTATAGATGCTCGTGAAGTACAACCTGGTGGCAGAGGGGCTGTGTAGTGGCGACATATGCAATAATCGTTTATAGTGCTTCGTTCATTGAGCTGTAGTTTACGAAATCCCACCTGTTTTCATAAATGATGGAAGATATTTAGGTTATGGAAATGTTTATTAGTTGGTGTCTTATAGGTGATGTTGGTCGTACTTTTCAAATGACTCAGCTCGCGAGACGTTTTCGCCCTTCTGCAAAATTACTTGTGAGAAATTATCGCGTAGGGAGAATGTCGGTGCTGAATTTCCGTGATGTCTTGAGTGCCAACATGAAATGTGACGAGGATAAGTTCGTGTTGGAAAGGACGTGGACGATTTCACTGGGTGATTTATAGGTAGACGTGCAGGTATTCAAGAGTTGTGTCTGGTATCAATCTGAGCAGTATCATAACGGCGACCGACAGGTTATGTGACAAATGTGCCCTAGGATGTAGGCGATGTAGATGAAAATTGTTGGCTACTTGTTTCATAGTGCTTTGTGCTAAGTTGATTGAGCTGTAGTTTATTGGGTGTGGTTGGATTCATAAATTATTTTATGATTTTTGAGGTTATGGAAGTGATTGGTAGTTGGTTTCTTATAGGCGAAGTTGGTAGCTCGTTTCGCCTTAATTTTTTTCTTTACTTCCTGTCGTTTTTAAAGGAGAAGATGTGTCACTAAAGGTATTCACGGAATAAAGTTTGAGGTCTTCATAATTTTACAGTCTTTGGAGTGGTATTTCAGTCAGCATTTGGTTCGTCAGTGCCGTGTAGTGTTCGCGGACGGGCATGTACCTCAGGTGTATTGTCGGTAGATGACAGGACAGTTCGTCAGGGTGCGCACATATTGATCATTGAATATCCCTCATGCTCCGCCGGTGGCGGGATGTGTTCGCTGTTTTTCAGACGTTGCCGTCCCTGCGTGCGAGAAAATGGCGCAGCTCCTCTGCTGTTATTGTTTACTTCGGACGGCGTGATGGTAGGATGCATGGCCAGTCGAGTGCAGCTTTACTCTCTTATATTTCCAATGCTTGCAAGTTTATTTGAACTGATGTTTGTCATCTTTCTCCTGTGTGAAGTACGTAAAGTGGGAAATATTTTGGTTGCACGAAAGGCCGGATTAGTTGCCAGTAGGTTATTAATGTGGTGTAGAGTGCCTTCGTAGTAAGAATTAATACTGGTCTCTCAATGCGGATGTTTATTTCTGTACATGGTTTTGTTTCAGGTAGGCGTGAATGCAAGCATATGGGATACTTCAGCCGTTATGCAGTTTCGAGTCCATCATTACTACGGAGGTAGCAAGACTTTGCTCCGGTAGCTGACATGACCACTGTGCATGATGGACACAATTCATCAGTCGATGCGGTTGGGATGACCCACAGACTCGTGGTGGCAGCCTCTGTTTTTGTGACTTGCATGTGGAAATTCAGTAGCTGTTGATTTAACTTTGTGCAAGAGCTTATCGCAGTGAAGAAGCTAGAAGTAAGCAGCTAGGGTTACAGGTTGTAATGTTGGTTATGTGGCCACCACACCACACCACACCACAGTTGCCCACTTTTGATTCCTAGTGACCAAGTATGGGGTTTTCGTAGCATGCCTCACAATGCCACAAGGAAGACCTCAGGCCCTCGTGCGATTATATACCTTGCTTTCCGAGGAGGTGTACTGTTATAGATTTAGTGGGAGTGCCTAGTCTGTCTCAAAGAGGAGTTTGAGAACAGGGGATGTGCTGAGTAGCAACTTTCATGTGAACTGTAGCTGTAGTGTGTGTTTACTGGCATCAACGAAGACATGGAGGACCAATTTGTCTGAATATCAGTGTTTCAGAAGATCAGTTGTGTGCGTGATGGGGAAGCAGCTTATTTGGAGTTGGAGATGTGAAGAACGAGACAGAACGAAGCACCTGGAGTGTTTGTTACTTGGATAAGGAATTGCATTATTCAGGTATGTTAGAGAGTAGAGTTTGTTTGCATTCCATAGATCCTTCTTAGGAGTAATCCAAAGGATGCAGTACAAGTCATTTCATACAATAAACATAAACTTCAGGACTTCATTCAATATACGTAAACCTCGGTACTTTTGACACAATTACAAGAACGTGTTTCACATATGAATGTACATAACCTTCAGATTTTGCAATTCAAGTATGAAAGCTAATTTCAGTGCAGGCTTGAATACATTTATATCACAATTTAGAGTTTTAATTATTAAATAACTTGACACGTGTAAAGTACACTCCTCTTTGACATTTAGCAGGGTTTACATCTTGTAATTCAATTATGTACATCTGTATTTCTTTTAAAATTATCCAACTTTTCCACCACAAATGATAGCAAGCAGAATATAAATTCACTTGCAAGTGGAAGTATATTAAATTTACGAAATTATTCTCTATAAGGTAAGCAGCTTTTGACACCTGCCATTGTTGTGATTATTTTCTTTTGCATGTAAAAAGCCTTATTAGTGTGTGTGATAAGGAATTGCATTATTCAGGTATGTTAGAGAGTAGAGTTTGTTTGCATTCCATAGATCCTTCTTAGGAGTAATCCAAAGGATGCAGTACAAGTCATTTCATACAACAAACATAAACTTCAGGACTTCATTCAATATACGTAAACCTCAGTACTTTTGACACAATGCAAGGACGTGTTTCATATGTGAATGTACATAACCTTCAGATTCTGCAATACAGGTATTAAAAAAAATTACAAATTAATATACATAAACCTCAGAATTTTAAATAGAAATGCAAAACCACTTTAAATATAGATTATAGATATACATAAAACTGAAGAAATTTCAGCAGAGGTGAAATAAACTGCAGAATGGAAAGTGTGAGTGATGAGGTGACCTCTCAATGCACGCTTGAACACCTTTAAATCATTTAGAGTTTAAATTGTTGGTGGAAAATTATTAAATAACTTGGTACGCGTATAGTACGTTCCTTTTTGACGTTTATTAGGGTTAGCATAGACTATACAAAAATTATATGCTTGTAGTTAATTTTTATTTCAGTGTTGTTGAGATTTGTCAAACTTGTTTCCACTTGCAAAATAAAAGTCTAGGTGTCCATGAAACCCAAAGTTTCTGGAAATAAATATGACATGCGCCCTGATGTGGAGAAAAGGTGTTTAGAGTATTACAGTAAGTGCAGTACGTGAAAGTATTATAACAATGCCGCATGGAAGTTACTGTAACTAAAACATTTCACTTTCCTTAGTCGTTATAACTTGAAACTGTTGCTTGTGTTTTCCAGGTCGTGGAGACAGCATCTAGTGCTCAGAAGTCAAGCACGACGGATCCGTTCTACCGTCGTCAGTGCTGGGAAATAATTTGCTGTTTCTTGGTGGCATCCCTGAATTTTAATGATGATGAGAATAGAGTGCAGCAGCTTTTCTCCTGTCCAAGGTATATAAGAGCAGTTGGAGGCAGAAGAATATTGTCAAACTAACCTCATTCTTGATATTAAAATAGTGTACAAAATAAAAGATGTTTTTCCAGCCTGATGGTACTAACATGACATAACAGATTGTTAATCACTGGCTTTTCTTCGCAGAATTGTAAGCGAGTCCCAAGGCAGTCTATGAGGCACTGATATAGATTTTTCTCTGAGCACCCAGAACTCATTATTTACTGGTACAGTGAGCCCGTTAGAGGCTGTATCACAATTAGTTTGTGTTTAGTATCCTGCCAGTACCAGGAGGCTTCTACAAGTAATGTATTTCTTTGTCATATCATAAACTCAGATTTCCCATTTGCTCTGTGCCCCGTACATCAGTTGCTGATTTAGGAAGCAGCTACTGCATTGGCCACTGTTGTGACCATTGAACATTAGGATGTGAGTGTAATTATCTGTACTCATTGTGATTCGCTGTTGCAGTTTTGATGATCCACATGTGGAGATCTCCGCAGTCCATGGGATTCCCTACAGATTGCAGGACAAGCAAGCCAGAGCCACTCACCAGACGTCAGTCACAGGCAAGTTCATCTATTTGAGTAAATTGTTTAATAAACTTCTTTTCTGAATTACAATGCCATTATTGAAAGAAGAAGACCTTTTTTTCCTGAAAAGTAGTAAATGGTTTTAATGAAATAAAGAACTTGTCTATTTCTTCTATTGAGACTAAAAAGAAACAATGAAGAACGTGATTTTTCTTTGCCAGTTTAAGGAACCACATTTTGAGGCTGACCTCCACATAGTTCTATACGAGGTGCGATCAGAAAGTTTCAGGCTGTGTCAATAGAGGGTGAACCGGATGTAGTACGAGCTTCTGCCTTTAGGGGGTGCGGCCTACATTCATAGTGAATCAGTGTGCCAGCCGGCATCATCGAATTAGCATTTGTTTCTTAGTTACGGGCGTTTTGGTAGTGCATTACACCGACCCTCCTGCGATTTCGGAATGGCGTGTACATCATATTTTGCCAAAGACTCGCCAGAACGGCTACGGAATCCTATGAAATGCTAAAGCAAGCATTTGGGGAGTCCACAATGGGTCGTGCACAAACTTTTGTGTGGCATTCACGTTTTAAAAATGGCCGAACCTCTGTCGATGATGACGAGCGTTCTGGACGACCATCTTCGAGCACAACGCCCGAAAATGTTACGAAGATTCGGCAGGCCATTCACGAAGATCGACGTCGTACCATCAACGACTTGTGCGACATTGTTGGGATAGGCTATGGGACCTGTCAGCTGATTCTAAAGGAAGAACTCCACATGCGACGCATCCTGTCTGAGGACCAGAAGCAGAATCGACTTCTCGTTTGTCAGGAGCTCAAAGATCTTGCAAGAACCGACCCCAACTTCCTTTCTAAGCTCCGTGTGACTTCTTCCTCTTCCCAAAGATGAAAATTCAGCTAAAGGGAAGGAGATTTGAGACGATAGAAGAGATTCAGGCAGAATCGCAGATGGTGCTTGACAGGCTGACAAAGAAAGATTTCCAGGGATGCTTCCAGGCTTGGCAGCGGCGCTGGGATCGTTGTGTTCACTCCCAGGGGAACTACTTCGAGGGTGATGGATGAATTTAATACCTGAGATAAGTGTACGGGTTTTTATAGGCGCAGTCTAGAAACTTTCTGATCGCACATCGTAATTGAGAATGCATGGAGTTTACCTCCATGCTCCCACTGCCTCATGGCATTGCGCTTAGTCACAAGGATAACTTCAGCTGATATAGCGAACCATTAAATGTTTAAAAATCGTAATCGGTGTTGGTTTTCTGTAAGTCCAAGTGGTGTTAGAACCCAAAGACGACTGTGAGAACCTGAAATCTCTCTTTAAACCATATTTAGTATGTGAACTGGTTGAAAGCGTCTGACGTACTTATTTCTGCTTCATATCTGGAAAAACCAGTGAGGCCTGTTGTGTAAGTTGGTAGGAGTGTTTGTTGCTGCAGCCATGAAAGAGTTATGACGGTGTTCCTTGTTTGTCACTACACAATGGTGGCGATATCACAGGAAGCTGGTGAGTTCAGTTTTATAAATTTAGATTGTTCAACATTGAAACAATTTATATTACTGACGGTGAAGTTTCCACCTTTGCTTCCAGAAGGCATTATAAAGTGGCATTACTAATGGTGATATGGAAAATAAATCTAATTGATACGGCTACCTCTTGCCCCTTGTCGGTTGAATTCACCTTAGTAGTAGAAGTGCTACAGATGTTGGCTGTGTGGTAGAGGCTTGCCATTTCTTAATCTTTCATTTACGTCGTTTCTCCATGACATCAAAACAGGCGAACCTGAAGGGCATGGACCGACTGGTGTTTATAGACTCCCTTGCTGTCATAATGGGGCACGAGGAGAGGGAGCCGTGTAAGCCGGGACACCTGGCACTTGTTCCTATCTTGGAGACAGCGATCAACATCCTCGGCTCCAGACAGACGGCAAGCGAACTGTTCGTTAAATATCCACTGAATCAGTGGCAACGGAAGTTGCGTGGGTCTGACGTGATGTGTGTGAGTTGTAGAGTTTGTAGTTGCAGTATTATGACGTGTGGAATAATGGCCCACTTGGCGAATGTTTTAAATTTGCTGGGGGGGACGAAAGAAAGGCTCCAGTATGAATCTGTGAGCGAGGGAGTTCAGATTTTGTCAGGTCGCTGGTCGTGACCCATATTTAAAGTTAACTTGTGAATGGGTTTGTAATGAACATGACAAAATTTGTCTTCTGAAAATGGAAGGTGCTTGTTCATTGGCTAAGATGGGAGTGTTAACTGCTTGGTGAAGTAAAACTGTGTGTTCTTTGAAGAGTGTGATGTCTTGATTTCTTGAATGTGAATGTATTTTCTCTTTGTGGGAGTAGCAGATTACGAGAAACAGAATGATCCTTCAGATTCTACTGAGCACCACGTGACCTGCGTACTGCTAGCCAGAGAAGCGTTGAAGTACGTGCGGCAACAGTTGGCAGACCGACTTGATGTCAGAAGATTAAACCTGCTGGGACAAAGAAGGAACCTCGAATCCGCAAGAGACTGATATCGGTCTGAACCAGGCATTCGTTGTGTGAGTACATGAGCATTAGAATGTATTTGATGTGGTTGTCGTGTGAGAGAGATGAGTCTGTCCAATTTTATTAGGTACTTTAGATGTTGTGAACTTAAATGTGAGATTTGATATGTTGAAAGACGTAAATGTGGTGAGGGATTGGCATTATTGCAGTATCTGTGGTACGCTGGAGGCATTCATGATTCTCTAGTGAATATATTGTTCATAGGACACCAAAATTGGAGGTTAGGTGTAGCTTGTAGACGAGGGTGGTGACTATTTGTGATAAGGTTTTGTTACATGTGAGATGTGCACAGTGAGCGGAGCTGCCGGGATATTTTCTGTTCTTGTGCTTAAGTTTAGAGTTTGCTGTGTTGAGCAAGGGGATCGGTTACAAAACTTGTAAGTTTGTGGTGTGGTGTTCGTTATGAATTTGGATTTGCTTGCAAAAATGGAGATGACTGTCAGAGGTTCCATTTATTCGAGACTTAACCATAAGTTGAGAGTTGTCAGGTGTCAGTCTCATGGACATGTGATGAGGCTCAGTATTACTTCTGGTATATTTCATGGTTGGGGGTGGGGATGGGATTTGCATTAGGATCGAGGAGTGGTGTGGTTGGTTGGAACCAAGTATAGAAAGGCAGTGCCACTTATGTGGGTCACAATGTACCAGTGCTGGTGTTGTCAGGATTGTTATATTATGTGTGTAAAATGGTTGTGAAGAGTTCTTGGCTTAGGAAAGACTAATTTGTTAGTCTTGTCAGTCAGATTGTTTATAGGAAGAATGTAGAGTTATTGACCATTTAGTTTGGTTAAAGATTGTTGACCTGGAAATGAAATGATATATGATGTCTGTTTGGTGTTCGTTGACCACCTTGGCTGCTCCCTCATAAATATATTTTTACATAACCCCTCCTTCCTCTCATCTTGGGCTCCCATATCGCACCCACGAAACCCTCAGTTATTTTTTTTAGAGGGCAGAAATCAGGAAGGAAATGCATACAATACGAAACCCGTGTCTCCCCTCCTTTCATTTCTAAAACGTATTACTACTGTAAGAATCTGTGCTGAAATGGAAGGGAGAGGACTTTAAGTGGTACAGCTCTTTTGCAGGATGTTTGTTAAAATATTAGAGTGTTTGAGCTGTCTGTGAGTGAAGATTCCTTTGCGTATGATTCTTGGAGGCAGAACGTAGCTTTGTTTGTTGCACGTTTTATTGATCTTGTTATTGGGTAGTCAGTCAACATACGATGACGATGTTGAAGGGGTCCCGGGATCTTAATAAACATTGTGACCACAATCAGAAATTCTCATGTAGACATGCTGGCAATTCAGTAATCAGCGTGCACTAAAACTCATCTCGTAAAACTGTTTATTGACGTAATGTCAGATGCAAAATATTGTTTTGTAGAATTGCTTTCTTTATTTTGTTGTGTTTCTACTTGTTAAAGTTGTTACATTGAGAGTGCTGCTGCTGGTGTCATGGAGAGATGTTTCCTCAAAGTAAGAAATTTTTGGTGGCTCTCCTTTACTTAGTGGGGAATCCCCATGTCCACAGTACAGAGTGTCTAAGTATTTGCGACCGGGTTGGTGGCCCCAGCACCCTGCCAGTTTCTTTAGCACTTACAGTCATCCTTCCATCATGTTATGTGAATTGGGTGTGGAGCGACAGAGAGAAGGCAGGCAGTTGTCTGCTGGTTCTGTAATTGCTGGAAATGTGACCATACGAGTAACCAAGACTTCGAATAAAAATCTTCCCCAAGATGTGGGCGTAGGTGTGCGGATTGTTTTAAAAAGGGTAGCAGAAAAATTGAACGTAGTTTAGCATAATGAATGGCGCGTTGCTTTGGTTAACAAGGAAATGATCATTTTTTTTACCGTAGCCGAAACAAATTATTTACGAACACACAGTCACGAAGGTCATATTGAACGGCTTTTCGCGTTTGCTTTACTTCATCGTTTTGTCGTCTGATTTGACTTCGTTTGTCCCCACCATTTTCCTACGTAATACGACCATAATTCGTTGCGTTGGATACGTTACTGGGGGGGGGGGAAAGGGTCCCTTTGTAATTCATGAAAGTGACATTTGACAACTTCCTGAAGCGTAGCCTAGAACGTTTGTACATTGGCCGACAGAATTCGTGTATTTCTACATTGTTTTGAGGTCTTGTTCGTCCTCGTAATCTTTAAAAAACAACTCAGCTCAATTTGAATACTAAGAAAAGTGTTAAAACTAGTTACTACGTGTTTGTCCAGGAAGGCACTGATGTTTTGTAGTTGGTAATATTACCAGTTTGTTACGATTCTAGTGAGGCAGTCAGAAAGGGAAAGAATGAGCACGGAAGTTGCATATGGCAGATTAGATGTTTGGAAGAAGAAGATGGCAATAATGATGATGACAGTAATTGCAGTAAACTTGTCTTCGCGATGTGTGTGTTACTTTTTCTTCAGAATCGTCACCTTTACTCGGAACACCTGATGTGATCTGGATATGCCATTCTGGTCGCTGTGGTGTGACAGCAGATAGGTTGCGGTGTTTAAATATCAGTGTTGTAATGCAGTTTGGAATATGCAGGGTTCCTAATGACGTAGGATGTGGAAAGAGGCAACTCCATTCTGAATGAATCTGGTTTCATGTGGAAGTCACGGCCATTGCACTTTGGAATTTCCTGGAAACTCGGCTATGCTGTCAGAGGAATTTTGCACTTATCTTCATCCAAGATCGTTTCCTTCCACACAAGAGACTGAGCTACTGTCGCAGTTTAAAATATAAGGTGACATTTTCATTGATCTGTCTTTTACATGAACATTTGTCATTTCAGAGTTGGTGACCTTGAAATAATGACTTTTTGTACAGACTGGATGCAGCGGCTTGTCACCGTTTAGATTCAGCTGTAACGAGTATTGCCCAGGTAAATGTTAGGTGGAGGGAATATGTTGTTTGTGGCAAATTCTTACTAATATAGAATATCGCAAGTTCTTATCTAATAAAAGAATTATTAAGAAATCTGTGCTCCTGCCCTCCACTCTCTCCGTTTTAGTTTTGATTAGATCGATCATTGACGGTGGACGTCATGGTCTCTTACAATTGAACAAAGTTTGAGATAAGGGATTCCTATTTATTATTAATGTTCATCACATTTAATGTTTTCGTCTGAATTTGTGAACTCTTGTAAGAGAATTAAACTTTTTTAACACAATTTCAAGTAACATTAGATTGACTTCTGTTTGTTCACGGCAACATTGATAATAAAAGAATATTCCAGTAGGCAATTAATATTTTAAAGGAATGAAAGGTGTTTCGTATCCCAGAATCTTAATAAAAATTAATGGATCTTAAGAAGTGGGGTTTATATTCTGAACAATAATTCTAACACTTTACATCTCTTGATACATGGACATTATTAAAGCGTTTTAGGGAGCTGAAAGAAATTTTTATTCCGGATTTAGAGGAATAAATATCGAAGAATCTCCCTCTCATTATCTCCTACATCAGCAGATTAAATCCGGGGAATGCTTGCTATTATTGAGTGCAAAGTATTTATGGGTGCAAAACGTGGTCTTTCACATTGAGGGAGGAACATAGACTGAGGAGCTCTGAGAACAGAGTGTCGAGGAAGATGTCTGGACCCAAAATGAAGGTGGGACGGATAATAGAGAAAAATGCATGACGAGCTCCTCAGCCGATGTTTTTAGGGCGAGTTGAAAGTTTACAAGGCCTGAAGGGAACACCTCGGCGTAGGTGGGAAGATAACATTAACACGAATCTTACGGAGATGGGGTCTCAATGGAGTGAACTGGATGCAACTGACTCAGGATAGACCCCGGTGGCGGACTTTTGTGAACACGATGATGTACCCGACAGACATTAAGGTGGCTCATAAATCCTTTGAAAGGGTTACAAAGTTCAAATACTTGGGAACAACAAAAACGATTCAAAATGATGCTCACGACGAAGTTAGGAGGAGACTAAATTCCGGAAATGCTTGCAACTTCTCAGTCCAAAATATTTTGTCTTCCCGTCTGATTTCTAAGAACCTGAAGATTAAAATATACAAGACAATAATTTTGCCTGTTGTTTTGTATGGGTGCGAAACATGGCTTCTCACTCAGAGGGAGGAACACAGATTGCAGGTGTTTGAGAATCGGGTGTTGAGGAGGATATTTGGGCCTAGGAGGGAAGACGATGGGGCGTGGAGAAAACTGCACAATGACGAGCTTAAAAATCTGTACTCCTCCCCCAATATTGTCAGGCTGATTAAGTCGAGAAGAATGAGATGGGCTGGGCATGTAGCGCGCATGGATGGGACAAGAGGTGTGCACCGGGTACTGGTTTGGAAGCCTAAAGGGAAGAGACAGCTGGGGAGACCTAGACGTAGATGGGAGGATAATGTCAGGCGGGATCTGTGGGAGATAGGAGTTGAAGGAGACTGGATTTTGTTGGCCCAGGACAGAGCTTTGGTTAATTCGGTGATGAACCTTCGGGTTCGGTAAGCCATCTAGTTAGTTAGTCAATCGGTCAACGACATGGCCAGCTTTCTTATTAATTATGATTGTCCCAGTTGGCGCTACTCGCAACAGTTACCTTCGTTGCAACTAAAGGTACGACATTTTATTTTACATCCATTGTCCTAGCACTGTGCGAGATTATGTCAAGAACTTCTTTACAGTTCGTGTACTGATTAAGTTACAAGTTCACGCTGCAACCTGTAGCAACTAGATATCCCACCCGATATGTAGGACTGTTTGTAGTGGCAGCATGCTGCAATGGAGTGCGATACTGACCGGGTTAATACGACCCACACAATCGTATGTCCCAGTGACGCATTAAACCACGGAAGACATTGTAAAGAACCTTGACTTAATCACATTAACGTATAGATGCTTCTGGAGTGTGTGCCCATAAGAATAGCAGTAACTTGGGTGTGCTGTTTTAATGGATTTATCTGAAATGACATATGGG
The DNA here is from genome assembly GCF_977971745.1 of Zootermopsis nevadensis. Classification (NCBI taxonomy): domain Eukaryota; kingdom Metazoa; phylum Arthropoda; class Insecta; order Blattodea; family Termopsidae; genus Zootermopsis; species Zootermopsis nevadensis. The sequence goes on along the minus strand of NW_028259176.1, from coordinate 1,072,949 downwards.
AATACCTTCCCCTACAAGCGTTGATGGGTACCTCATTCAGGCGTAAGCTCCCAGTCTATTTGCGCAAACGCAATTATGACAGAAACAATATCTGCTGTGGAAACCTCAAATCTTACAATTTAGTTCTGGTTTGAGGGGGTAAGTAGAGGATTACATGACCTACGAAGCTAAGATGCTAGCCAAACCTCGACTGCTAACACTTAATTGTTCATCATGGAAGATAAATTACGATCCAAAAACTCAACTGCCAAAGTTTTAACTCCCCTGACCCCCATCCCGGAGTGGGGTTTGGCCAACACTTTTGAAAAAGTCACGCTTTGCCACTGTGGGAATTCCTTTTCGAAATTTTTTGCTCAGAATATAACTTTTGGGCCAAGCTGGTGCGGCATTACTTTTCTCTCTTTAACTCCCTCTGCATTTATGATCTCCTCCCTCCCCCCCCCATCTGGACACATCACATCAACTGGATGCTGTATGGACGTAGAATACCACACGGCAAACACGTACGTACTGTGGCAAAGTCCGTCATAAATAAATATGAATCTGCCTTCAATGTGTGGATAATGGCAACCCATATCAACCTTCAGACATACATGAATGTACAAAAGAAATGTATCTAATCTCGATCTTATGTGTACATGATGCCTTTTATGTTGATTTTATCATTTTGTTTTCTATATTACTCCATATTTATTAATGTTTTCTTTAAATCATTGCTTTACAGACTAATATTGAACATCAGATGAACCACGCCATATAAAAAACAATACCTTCGTTCTAATATATAAGAGTAATCTGATAAGAACATCTTTCATAAACTGCATAACATTGTAAAGGATTGTAATTCGAGTTTTAAATTTACCAATCTAATTTATACCTGAAGACGGTTAAATATAACCGAAACATGTCGTAAGAGACGTTCCAATTTGTAAATCGATCATTCGATGCGAAACGTAAAATGATATTTTAAATATTTTATATTTTATCATCTTATTAAAAATTGTGATTTGACGGCAAATATTAAAACATTTATCAGTGTTGTTTTGCATGTCTTACGTTTGCACAAACTTGGTGACTATGAACTGTCTGCTGGATATATGATTGATTTCTTAAGTTACATAAGCAGCAGACATTCGCAAGTACGTTATTCTGAAGTTTTGTCATTTCCTTTTGATTTATTGTCTGGTAACTTTCAAGGATCTGTATTAGGACCTTTGTTGTTTAATGTGCAATGTCATTAAATTTTAAGGCCATAAAGTCTCCTCAATATAGTTCTTTACTTCGAAAGGACGCAGAAAGCTTAAAGAATTTGAAAAATGTAAACTTCAAAAATTTTTGAAAAATTTCAAAATTTTTGGGTTTTGTGTTGTTTTTTTTGACAATTTCCAGCAATTTTAGTTTTTTTCAAAAAAATTAAAAAAAATATGAAAATGTCGAAATTTTTCCCATTCTATACCTACCAGAAACGTTGAATGACACCCAGTCCATGCGAGACTCCGTCTGTGCAGCACCCAATCTCTGCTTCTCACGGTCTCGGCCGGGCTGGCCATGGGGCGTTTCCCGCGAAAGAGTTCCCGGCGACCGGCCGACCATTGTATCTGTCCCCTCTTCGAGGCCTGCCTCGCTCGCGGCACTGCGTTCTGAGCCACCCGTAAATCAGCAATCGCCGGTCGTCGGGGTCCGCAGGCCGGCAGTCGGCTCCTCGGCTGCCGCCAGAGGCACGGGCAGCCTCCCCTTGACAGCTCACTAACACTTATTTGCAAAAATATATATAAATACGTACATAAAAACGTATGTATGCATATATATATTATTTTTTATTCTTACCAAGTCGGTATCGCCGAGGGGTTTGTGGTGCCAAGCATTACAGAAAACTACGACGCACCGCCGGACATTGACTCGGAACTCGACCGACCAAGTAGCATGCACCGCACTCGCGCGCGCACACAGTAGCCACGGCAACGTACTTTATGTGATTTCTTATTATATTATGTTTTTACTCTTTTTTGATTCTACCAAAATTTCTTATTCTCTCAAAAATATATATGCATATTTATATACACATGCGTATATATATTCTTAATTTTATTCTTATGTAGTCGGTATCGCCGAGGGACTTGTGCTGTCAGGCAACGCGGAAAGTAGCACGCACCGAAGAAGTTAGCCAGTCAGATATTACGCACCGTGTGACTTTGACTCAGGCAGCCAACTACCGCACACAAACGAGACACGGTAAGCTGCTTGTACGTGATGTTTATTTATATTTTAATTTGGAGTTCCCCCCTTCTCTTATTGTTTCATTCTTCGCACTGCGTCGTACATGGACGGTCGAGCTCTGCGGCTATGTCCCACGGTGCGTGGTAGTTAAGACAGTCGAGCAAAGTCCGTCATAAATAAATATGAATGTACAAAAGAAATGTATCTAATCTCGATCTTATGTGTACATGGGATATACGGATATCCGCACGTAGGAACGTTGAAACTTCGATATCAGCAGACGTGCGTGATTACACCAAACGCACTGATGATAATGTTTGGCATGTATTGCCCTACGTCAGTGGTCCCCAACCTTTTTTTTGCCCAAGGGCACATTTGAGAGTTTATGAGATTGTGGCGGGCACCAACCAATTAACAAAGCCAAATTTTGTTTTCTCTGGACAAATAAGATACGGACACCAAATAATACACAAAAGAACACGACGTTTATTGATACAAGAAACCACGCAATCAAAAATACGTACTTTTATAAGTACAATTATTATTACCCAAGTGGGAAGTCAGTGTGATGTTTGGCACTGCATTTCAGCGGCCAGTTTTACAAATTTGGGAGAGTAGGATGATGTTGCTGCTCGCAATCGTCAAGATGGGCATTAGTACGTGGAGAACTGTGCTTTGATTTTATAATGTTCATGGTTGAACGGCCTTTATTATTCAGTATAACCTCTTTCCGTATCAACGCGGGCACCGCGTTGGGGACCACTGTTGTACATTATTTCGCCCTCACATCTTCATCAGATATCAGAGTGATTATTCTCTTGTAACATTGATGTCACTGTTAGGTCAAGGTCATGACAAAGTCAAGACAAGTTCGCCCCAATAGTTTGCCAGATAGAGGTCTTTAAAATTCTCAAGGTCATACGTATTTATGCCAAACGGTGAATACCTGATTGACCATACTCATGTCAAAATGAGGTCACGTATAGGTCAAGGAAGCCACGACAAATTCGGCCCAATAGTTTCGTAGATACTGGTCTTAAAAAATCTCAAGGTTATATCTTCTCACCAATATTTCTGCTAGCCAGCCACCCTAGGGCCACACCCTTTACCCCAGGGCCACTACCCCAGTCGCACCCCTTCCCAGGGCTATCCCCTTCTTTGGGCCAACCCTCATGATCACCCCTACCCAAGATCGCCCCCCCCGGGACCATCCCCTCAGGATCCTTTCAGCATCACCATATCCCAGGAACCACAGCATCCCCTAGGACCCAAGGATTCCCTGATGAACCCCAGGGACACTGCCCTCTAGGACCACGGCAGGATCCCCGAAGACAATCACCTCTAGAATCCCCTATAACCCCCTCCAGGATTCCTCGGATTTACCAGGACTCCCCATGACCATCCTAGTATTCCCCACAGATTTCCTAGGATCCCCACCAAGGATTCCCTACCCAGATCTAGCAGAATCTGCCACCAAACATTTCCAACAGAATTTCCCACGGTCGCAACCCACGATCCCGCAGGATTCCCCACCAAAAATTCCCATATTATCCCACATAGGATCCCCAACCAGAATTCAAAACGAGGGGCCGCCACCCCAAAAAAATTTCACCCCCGCGCCCTAACCCCCGCGCCCTAACCCCCGCGCCCTAACCCCCGCGCCCTAACCCCCGCGCCCTAACCCCCGCGCCCTAACCCCCGCGCCCTAACCCCCGCGCCCTAACCCCCGCGCCCTAACCCCCGCGCCCTAACCCCCGCGCCCTAACCCCCGCGCCCTAACCCCCGCGCCCTAACCCCCGCGCCCTAACCCCCGCGCCCTAACCCCCGCGCCCTAACCCCCGCGCCCTAACCCCCGCGCCCTAACCCCCGCGCCCTAACCCCCGCGCCCTAACCCCCGCGCCCTAACCCCCGCGCCCTAACCCCCGCGCCCTAACCCCCGCGCCCTAACCCCCGCGCCCTAACCCCCGCGCCCTAACCCCCGCGCCCTAACCCCCGCGACCTAACCCCCGCGACCCACGAAGGGAGGTGGAGGCCCAGGCTGTTTCTTGAGCGAGCAGAGGCGCGGACCCGGCTCCGGACAATGGCCTGGGCGCCGGGCGCCTGGTGGCGGGTTCCAACGAACCGCCCGAGTCGGACGAGTCCAACTCGTTGGCTTTGCGCTCGCACGCTACGGAAAACAGAACCTTGTGGGCGAGGCGAGTCGTCCAAGTCTTTCGACTAACCGACCTGGCAACAGATCTTGTCTAGGGGATATAGCAAGAGCATAGTAAGATTAGGTATAATGAAAGGACCACTCAAAATTCGAAAATTGTACCAGCAGCGAAAGCGCAGTAATTGATATGGAATAATACCGACAGGGGGGCTCAACCGCAGCCGCTAAGTGGTCATAGGAACTTAAAACAAACCTCTTAAAGCAAAATAATAACTTGCGCCCTCTGTGCGGGACGGCGCTTGTGGTGGGTCCCGATGTTCCCGCACAGAGGACGCTGCCATTTATTTTATGTTTTTAAGCTTTGTTTTATTCTCTACGACCATTTACAGTCTGAGGCTGACCCTCCGTCCCGCGATTTAGTTTCATTCGATTAAATCATTGAGTTTTCGCTGCTCGTAGTATTTTCGCTTCTAGTGTTTTATTACTGGACGTATAATTTTATCTGCCCCTTAGTCATCTCTGCCGACGCGCGTTGGATGAGTTTTTCATCTTTGCCTTTCCCAGCATGCTCCGCGAAACTTGTTTCCTACGGACAAGTTAAGTTTTTTCCGGTTGTCTGTCTCCTGCTTCGGTACAGCGCGTATGTACGCAGTCTTTACGTAAGTTGGGGCTTCAGTCGGCCATTTTGATATTACGTCTCAGCTTGTATTTGGTTTAATTCTCGATTTATTCGACAGCCAAAGAGTTGTTGAAGGTTTCGTGGTGGTAGTACGAGGCTCTAAAGAATGCAGGCGATTTCGTGATACTGAAAATACTAACCGATTTTCTCTAGAAATTACAAACGTCTTTGAGTTAGATTTTATTAACCCTTGCACCATTGAAAATGTAATCCTGAAATCTGAAGCGAAAATAATAATAATAATAAATTCTTATTGTGTGGATTTCCACCTCTTTTGCCATTCACTGTACGTGTAATGTAAGCACAAATCGATGAAAATTGTAATATTGATTATAATTGACTCCTGGATTTGACCTTATCATAATGAATACAGATTTAACCTGGTCGGATAGATAACGACCCTGACTTATCGGCATTTCTGTCTGGCGGCTTTACAGGTGAATTACGTCGCTTTTCCATGGAGAAAGTGGAGTGATATAAGATCGTCTATATATTTTTCTCTAGGACTGTGACAACGCACATGCGAGAGTACATGTGTCCTGTTGTGGGTCCTCGGGTGCTACGTCCTGTACAACGCGAGCCTACTTAAGTCATTCAAGGTGAGTTGCATGAAATATTCCGTCCTCTGAAGTAGAGAGTTCTGAAAGTACGTTGAGAGAAAAACTTATATTGCGTGCTGTTACCGATACAACGTGACTTGGCCTACGTCACACAAGACAAGATGGCTGAAATGACGTTGCAATACTGAACTAAGTATTCTGAGATATTATTTTATTTTACGTTTTGATTGTTCTGTGATTCTGCCCACGCATTCCGTCTCCTTCTAGGTCAGTGGTAACAACCACGTGACACTCGTTCAAGACTTGAGGTTTACGGAGCGGTGAGGATGACGGCCGCTTACATCGTGAGGTCGCTAACACGACAACCCGAAAATTATATTACAGCAGCAGCGAACTAAGGACTCCGGTGAGTACAATGAGAAATTGTCAGATAATGCCCACTGATCGAGTTTCAGAGCGTACGTACAGAAGCGACGTAATTATAAATTCTTGTCATTATGTCTGCTTTGAGGTGATTGGCGGAGCCCTCTTCACATTCACGGTGATTATGATATCATCATTCTTCATCGCCGTCGTGAACCTCTGAACCAGAAGATTTTTCCACGTCTCGCTCCTGGACGCTGCTCTGTGACGTCGTCTGGCTCGAGACGTCTGAAACGATGAGGCACCAGTGAGCGATGGACTCGGGTGAGTACGGTGATGTATTATTTCGAGGTTGATTCAAAATTATAATGACTTTCGTAGATAGTGTTCTGTGGGAAATTAGAAATTAGTATGTCTCGACGGTAATGTAGTGTCTGAGTAAAACCTGGTCTACGTGGATGGGATTTCGCGAAAGTACCGATATCGTCAAAAATTAAAGAATGTTTGAAACCCCCTACGTACGGTAAGGAATCGAGTTCTTTTATGAGTTGGAAACAGAAAGGAAAAGTTACAGATCATTTGAGAATTGTTGATGGGAAAGATTGGAAAAGGAGAAAATGCAGACAATCGCAGAGACGTTGCGTGTCCGGTGATGGACACGCACACTTGCGGTATGAGACCAGTTTCTTGCGTCTGTCTTGTAAACATGTACGGCAGTCATCGTGTAGCTGACAGTCGTTTAACTGGTCAAGGCCGTTCTCTTCGTGTATAAACACAGAAATTTTAAAAACTGACTGGTCGTCCTTACTTCATTTCTGTTGGATAAATTTCGTAAGGAAATGCTGTTGGTGTCAGGTGGACCGAGTATTGCGTACGGAGTCTGTATTGCTTGGATTAGCCGTCTGCCAGGGACGCGACTAGTTTTGTGAGCTGTTTATTCCGAGAATCATAGTTCGTCTGATTAATATTAAAGAATTCAGTCCGTACCGCGAAGAAAACACAACACTTCACCATTACGAAGATCAACTGGTTAACGCTGTTTAAGGAAATGATCGCTGTTTATTCCGAGAATCATAGTTGGTCTGAATAATATTTAAGAATCCAGTTCGTACCGCGAAGAAAACACAACTCTTCAGCATTACGAAGATCAACTGGTTAACGCTGTTTAAGGAAATGATCGCTGTTTATTCCGCGAATCATAGTTCGTCTGATTAATATTAAAGAATTCAGTCCGTACCGCGAAGAAAACACAACACTTCACCATTACGAAGATCAACTGGTTAACGCTGTTTAAGGAAATGATCGCTGTTTATTCCGAGAATCATAGTTCGTCTGATTAATATTAAAGAATTCAGTCCGTACCGCGAAGAAAACACAACTCTTCAGCATTACGAAGATCAACTGGTTAACGCTGTTTAAGGAAATGATCGCTGTTTATTCCGAGAATCATAGTTCGTCTGATTTATATTAAAGAATTCAGTCCGTACCGCGAAGAAAACACAACACTTCACCATTACGAAGATCAACTGGTTAACGCTGTTTAAGGAAATGATCGCTGTTTATTCCGAGAATCATAGTTCGTCTGATTAATATTAAAGAATTCAGTCCGTACCGCGAAGAAAACACAACTCTTCAGCATTACGAAGATCAACTAGTTAACGCTGTTTAAGGAAATGATCGTTGTTTATAGTGAGAATCATAGAAAATCCATAAATATAAAAGGCATCATAATTAAAACACTTGGTACATACGTTGAAGTAAACTTTCAGAATTGAACTACTTGGTATTTAGCATTCTCTGTTGAAGGCTTAATGTACCGTTTACATACCTTTTTCTTTATCAGTATTACTTCGCCCCACTCGCTTGTAAATAATCTTCTTGAATCTCTTTCCCTAAGTGTTTTCAAGTTCGGATTGTCTTACAGAGTGAGAAACGAAGTATTACGCCTGTCTAAATCATCAAGAAATATTATAGGACTGTTAACTTAGTTGAAGCATCTCTCTCTCTCTCTGTCTGTCTGTCTGTGTTTTTAATAAGTTCCGAAGATTAGGATGGGTTGACACTCAGGTTACAGTAAATTGGTTCATCGATTCTCGACAGATTCTGACGAATTTATTACCGCGTTCAGGTGTGTGTTGCTCTAAAATCCAGTCGTTCCTCAGCTCGAATATTTGTTGCGCCATTGAACATTGTCTCGAGAATAATAGCAAAACTTGAAAAAGTCGCTGTTTCCAGCACTTCGTGTCCCATTTAATAAGTTGAACACGTGTACGTGTTCAGTACGAGAAAGAAATTGCTGCCGTGTTTGAAAACATGTTTTAAGCTGGAAGAAACCAGCAGATAGTCTCAATAAATGCACTGCGTGAATGGAATTCTTAGAAATATTACACATTCTCCAACTTTGTCGCATTGCTCATATCACGTGTAACCATGGATTAAATTCCTTGTGGAATCGAATTCAGACAAATAATTATCTTTTTCTGTTATTTCGTGTCATGAACTGTTGACCTTGGTTGAAAGAGTGCGTCTTAATGCACTTCCATAAAATTCTCCGCTGTTCGTGGAGACGCTTTCAAAAAATTATGCAGTACTTAAAAGAATTGGCACAATGGCGGCGTGACCTGTTGATTTGACCCTAGGGATCCGTGTAATGTTTGCCCAAGTGCATGGTAACAAATTAAACATGTCTGTGCGCACGGGCGTAATATCGAAAGTCAATTTTGGAGCTACCTGCCTTGTCCAATGCCTAATCCATTCAGAATTTTTTGTCCTAGATGCATGCAAGTTTAAATTTATGGATATTCTTAATCGTGGATTTGTACTTTTAATACATAAATTAATAACGAGGGTCATGGCTGATAGTACCAATGGAAGGTAACAGATAGTGACATACAGTTAATATCGAATTTGACGAAAATCGGCCTGTGTAATGTTAGTAGTACGTGTTAGAAACGAAGAGTATTGACTGCGAATGGTTGTTTGGAAATGGGGGGCACGTTTTGACCTTAAGGTCGTATCGCAGGGCCGGTATCCAGCCGATATTCCAGCAAGCTTCTGGTAGCGTCGGACACCATCGTACATATACGTGCGTTCGACTGTGAGTTATACAGTAGCTGTGCATGGTCCCAGATCAAAATAACCCTTTAATGCAAATATTATTATTATTATTATATGTCCAAATTTCTGTAATAATCAGTGAGACTTTAATTTCTATTTTTATCGTATGCGTGTATGGCATTATTAATTATTTTAGAAAGAATTTATTTTATTGAAATGACACCAGATGCCATACAACTTTCTTTTTTAAATTTTACATGCTTTGCCATCGATATGACCATCAAAGGTAGTCTTGCGAATTTCTGAGGTGGGAGTTAGAAGCTAACAATAGGCTCAGCCAGTAAAATTATCCGCCTTGAATGGAAAGTTCAGCTTAGTGTTCACAAAATCCCGTCACTGGTGTCTTTCCTGAGCTATATTAATCCATTTCGCAACCTTGAAAAGTACTTCCGTAAGAACAATTTTAATATTATCCTCCCAGTTACACCTAATGTTATAGAATGTAACATTAATGCTCACCAATCTTTAGCCCTGAGGATGGAAGAAATATATTCCTCGGAAATATTTGTTACTCCACATGATACTTGAACGAATAATATCTGATTTCTTTAAATCCGGGTCGTATGAGTCATTACATCCAGACTCTATATCCTCTGCAATATGTCAATTTTAAAAGAGATTATTCTTGTTTAATGTTTCACGGACTAATCACATTTCTGTTCCTTGTTTGAGTCTCTCATATCTTTGTAAACTTTTCCGCATAAAATGATTATTATCCAATTTCTTTTAAATCGAATATTGACAAATTACACCCGTATCTGTTTTGCCAGAGCATGGGATTATGAACATGTGGACGTCATTCTCTGTTCCGTAATACGTCGTTAACTGGTCAGATGTTTACAGCAGGTCGCAGTAACCCCGTACCCGTTTAACCGTTGAGCACACTGGCTAGAACCTGGTGCTGTTGGAATGTCTTGGTGTAGATAGAAATCACTGTCTTCCTTTGATGTATGGTCCCTCATCATGCACGTAGTCTGTTTAATGATCGGTCAGGGTTAGTTCCACAGATCAGGAGAGGTGGGTAAGTAAACATACAAGAAATAAATATTGAGTTGTCCTACTCGATAGGTTTCGGGTTCGAATCTCTCCCCGTCGACAGACAATCGTTAGAGATCTTTCTCGTCCTTTTTAGTATTCTGAAGCATATTTTAAGACACATTAAATGTAGACAGCTATCGCTTTATTCAATGTAATTTCAAGTTCATATTTTAGAAGAATCATGCCATTTTATGGGGTATAACGGACAAAATTTTAAGACTAATAAATTGCCCGCTAAGAATGACGGCAAAAATGTAAAGTAGTAAACAATAATAATCATAAGAATTATCCGATTAGACCCAACATCTCTTAGCAGCGTTACCATGGCAACGGTTATTTATAAATGTTATCCCGTAAGGTCCAAAATCGCTTGGGAGCAAATAATCATAACCGAAAAATGTTTTATGAATGTCTTTTGTGATGTTGCGTCATCATAAGGGCCCACCATCATCGCTGTTATGATGGAGGTAGCAATATCATTTCCTAAACGTCGGTAAAATTAATCATCACAATCACCACAGTGAGAACAGGAGATAACAATTTACGCGCAGATTGAAGATGTAAGGCACAAATTTCTATCTTGCGAGGCCGAGGCGTAGTGTCGGGACAGATAATACCCGCATCCCCCCCCCGAAGCTGCTTTTAATGAGTGCTTTTTCTATAATTAGTCTAGCATTTCAGAAAAGAGTGTGTTGTGTTTAGGAGATAACTTTCAACCAAGCTGTTTGTATGTTCTAATCAAAATAAGGTTGACCATGAATTTAGAATCTTTTGTCTTCTAGTCTGATAAATAAAAGTTGTAAATATTAATGAACAACACACTGTTAACGTTTAAATTTGGTTTGCTCTCATCGTAATTAATGTTAATATGAATAATATGGAGCTTCAGACCCTACATATAAATTCTTGTCATTATATGGGACATTCTGTCTCGTTTCAGGGGAAAGGCAAGTGAATCTTCGTGGTTCCGAGACTCAGAGGAGGATCTTCATGGCATTTTCACCCGTGCGGTTGCGTCTACACGCTCCGAGGAACCCGGAGTTCCGCAGCCGCTTCCACCCGGACGCTGCACTCTTGTCGTGTTTCCAGTGTCGGCGGTCATCTCTCCGGCATATTTCGTTTCTGCCATCTTTGCTGGCGAGTGAAACGAATTACTTTAATTTTAAATTAACACACGACTAACGCCTGGGGTGCAGGGGTTAAACTCCTTCCAATGTTCCTTAATTTTGAGTCTCCAATTAATGTTTTGCTTGTTCCATCCCTTGAGCAAAATGAATTCAGATTCTTTCTATTTACTCGTCTTCTTCTTTCTTTTCTTCTTTTTCGCCTTCTTCCTACCCTCAGAGGATAGACGGGTTAGAGTAGAGTTGTAGCTGCATGCATTCTTAACCACTAACAACATCATCGACCCTGCAGTCCAGCCGCTGCGCTGCAACGGAATATCAGCGGAATCCAGCAAAGACGCAGTTAGTTTGCCCACAATATTAGAAATGTTGAGGGTGTGAGGTCACAGACCATGCGTTAAGTTGCAGTGGTGGGATTTGCTAAAGCATATATAGAAGATATTGAGGATTTTAAAAAGTGGGGATTTTCTGTTTTGATGATCTGAGTAACGGCTAGCTTTTCAAGTTAAGTAATTTTGAGGTGACTTAAGCGTCTGCTAACACAAACTATAAAGCGGGGAAGATTTTAAATTTGGAAAATTTCATGGGGCTGAAAACTACATTATCGTTGTTTATTTACATAGCTTTGCCCTTAGATTACAATCATATTGCAGGACAGACGTACAGTCCAAATTTAACCACCTCTGACGCAGACAAAGTTCATTCAGTGAAAGTGATTGAGATTTTATAGTATCGTAGGCATCAGTACTATGACATTAAAGTGTGGATTGATGGGAGATTCACACTGAAATTAGGGACGAGACGTAGTGGACAACGAAATCACATACAAATAACATGTGAATAAAATAATACAGGCTTTTGAAGCCGAAATAATTGAAACGCCGCCACTGAGATTTTAAATGAAGTTTTCAGATTGTTATATGTTCAAGATGTTATTTAATAAATAAATAAATAAATAAATAACTTGTACTTTTATTTTTTCCGATTGTAGAAACATCGAAAACTGTAACACTTGCTTGTATACCTCTGTTTCCATCTCCCTTTATAACAGGTAGAAGAACGACATGTCACTATTTCGTCTTTAAATTTTCGCATATGAGTTGACTTTCAATGAGATCAGATTTTAACAGCAGCTAAAATTTCCATGACTTGTTACATTATAATTATTAATTATATAGTAGCGTACTAGCAAATTAAAGTGTGCATTGATGACAAACCAAAAGTTCTCAATTGGATTTAAATCTAGCGAGTTTGGTGGCAAAAATACAACTTTGCATCCGACACTTTCTATTAATTCCCTTGTTCTTTCAGAGTTATGAAAGCTCGCATTGTCAAGTCATTTGCAAAGAACGTCGCTCATATTATATATAAATCAAATAATACAGAAATCATAGAGAGCCTCCCCCCCCCCCCAAAAAAAAAAGAAGTCAACTAAAATTGCTCATTGCTTTGTGAATGGAGGCAGCGCGTAGCTCTGAAACGTGAGTGAACTTGTAGCAGACGACACGAGAAACAACGGACGATTGCCATGTCCAGCGACGACGTCATCTGAGAAACCTCCAGTTCATCGCTGGTGGGTGAAATTTATCTCTTCAATGTTGCAGTAGTCGTAGTAGTTTGTAGCTTAGTTTTTGCCAGTATCCCGTAGTTGAGAGGTTTTATCTAATGAAGTCCTTATTTCCATCCTTGAAGGAAAACGAATTGCAAATCTTCATCTTCTCGTTCTTTCTCATCTTATTACTTACACGTGATAGACTAATTTCTTTTTAAAGATAAGTTGCGCCCGTGTTTAATTACGCACTACGGCATGAAGGCGTATGGGTTATTGAAGGTTTAGGTACGTGCATCTTTAACAGCTAGCTAGATAGAGATACGTGGACAGCATCACGTTCCAGCCGGTTTTACCCGAAGGAAAAATTCACGGTATCTTCTGTGTATATTATTGAATTGGACCGAACTTGATTGTGTCGCTGTCGGTAGTTGAACCGCGGACTTGCAGAGGATCCAGAAATAAAGTATTAATCGTGGTAAAAATCGGGGATGACGTAGAAATTACAAGTGAATACGGATTTTGGGTCTGAAAAAAAAAACCCTGAAGGGAAGACATAAAATTTGATGTGAAGATAATAGAGTGTCTAGTAACAGCTGCTGTGAACATGGGAATGAACATCGGTAGACATAATTTGTAGACTAGGTGCCTGAGTAGCTTCTTTGATTCAATGCGGTATAAGATTGATATCATAATTTAGTTAAAAATTACTGCAGAAATAAATTTGTACTTAATAACTGCCTCTCCAGCCAAGCGTCCCACATGGCGTGTATTAGGACTGCGTTACTTTTTTCATATGACATAATAGATTTTTGGCTACATGAGTGGTTACACTTGAGTATGTGTGGAATACATTCTTGGATTAAATATTTTACTTTCGTTAGTTAGAGAAAGAAGCCAATTATATTATTAATATGTTATGAATACAAATACTCATTAGAGATGAGGTTTAGGTATTTTCAGAATTAGCTCCGAGGATGTAGTGAAAAGCGATCCTTACTCATATAACATTTGATGACAGACGGTTGTTCACTCAGGCCACAGAATAGTACGTGTATAAAAGATTATCAGGCCGGCTTTAGATATCTCGGTTTCTCTACCTATATAATCTATCTATTCTATCTATCTGAATATCTCTCTCTCTCTCTCTGTGTATCTGTTTCTCTGTCTCCTGTCTATGTGTCTGCCTATTTATCTATTTACCCATCTACATATCTATCCATCCGTTCATGTGTTTACCAATCTATGTATACATACGAAGATTAACCCAAACACGCACCCACCCACATCATGCATGTTTTGTAGCTCGTATTTTGTTTGTTAAGACAAAAATTAGTCACACATCACACAGAATTTATAATATTTCAAATGGCAATTTATTGTGTCATACGCTACTGTATGATGATGTATTGTGTTCCTTGAGCTGGTGTGCTGTATGCAAGTGCGTTGTTTTGTGATATTTATACTTTATTCCGATGAATTCCATAAGACACGACAAGAGTACATTTACCTAAGACGTACGAGATTGAGACAAGACAGTACCACCGTGAAGAAAAGTCAGAGGTACATTTAGCAATGACATGCGTGTTTCAGATACGTTACCAACAGTTTGAAGACACGGCAGGAGTTTTGTGTCTCAGTTTCCTACAGATCGGAAGATATATGCCTTTGAAAAATTGACTTTCGAATACCCGCGAAAAAGTAAAAGTTCTCTATCCTGCAAACCCTTGGACGTACATTGTCGTGACTCTGACATGAAGTTGACATGTACGTGACCCCATAGTGACATGAGTTCTTTCTCTCAGATTCGTACACATCGCGAGATAAATGCCTTTGAAAAATTGACTTTCGAATAACCGTGAAAAATTAAAATGTCTCTATCCTGCAAACCCTTGGACATACATTGACGTGACTCTGACATGAAGTTGGCATACAAGTGTAATCACACTGATATGAGGTTTGTCTCTCAGATTCCTACACATCGCGAGATATATGCCTTTGAAAAAGTGACTTTCGAATAACCTCGAAAAATTAAAATGTCTCTATCCTCCAAACCCTTGGACTTACATTGTCGCCAATCTGACATGTCTATGACATATACCTTCCCTCAAAGTGACATAAGTGTTGTCTCTCAGATTCCTACAGATCGGGAGATATTTGCCTTTTAAAAATTGACTTTCGAATAATCTCGAAAAATTCAAATGTCTCTATCCTCCAAACCCTTGGACATACATTGACGTGAATCTGACATGAAGTTGACATATACGTTCCCTCAAAGTGGCATAAGTTTTGTCTCTCAGATTCCTACAGATCGGGAGATATTTGCCTTTTAAAAATTGACTTTCGAATAATATCGAAAAATTAAAATGTCTCTATCCTCCAAACCCTTGGACATACATTGACGAGATTCTGACATGAAGTTGACATATACGTTTCTTCAAAGTGACACAAGTTTTGTCTCTCAGATGCCTACAGATCGGGAGATATTTGCCTTTTAAAAATTGACTTTCGAATAATCTCGAAAAATTAAAATGTATCTATCGTCCAAACCCTTGGACATACATTGACGAGATTCTGACATGAAGTTGACATTTACGTTCCCTCAAAGTGACATAAGTTTTGTATCTCAGATTCCTACAGATCGGGAGATATTTGCCTTTTAAAAATTGACTTTCGAATAATCTCGAAAAATTAAAATGTCTCTATCCTCCAAACCCTTGGACATACATCGACGTGTCTCTGACAGGAAGTTTACATATACGTTCCCTCAAAGTGACATAAGTTTTGTCTCTCAGATTCTACAGATCGGGAGATATTTGCCTTTTTAAAAAATTGACTTTCGAATAATCTCTACAAATTTAAATGTCTCTATGCTCAAACCCTTGGACATACATTTACGTGACTCTGTCAGGAAGTTGACATATATGTTCCCTCAAAGTGAAATAAGTTTTGTCTCTCAGATTCCTACAGATCGGGAGATATTTGCCTTTTAAAAATTGACTTTCGAATAATCTCGAAAAATTAAAATGTCTCTATCCTCCAAACCCTTGGACATACATTGACGTGACTCTGACAGGAAGTTTACATATACGTTCCCTCAAAGTGACATAAGGTTTGTCTCTCAGATTCCTACAGATCGGGAGATATTTGCCTTTTAAAAATTGACTTTCGAATAATCTCGAAAAATTAAAATTTCTCTATCCTCGAAACCCTTGGACATACATTGACGAGACTCTGACAAGAAGTTGACATATGCGTTCCCTCAAAGTGACATAAGATTTGTCTCTCAGATTCCTACAGATCGGGAGATATTTGCCTTTTAAAAATTGACTTTCGAATAATCTCTAAAAATTTAAATGTCTCTATCCTCCAAACCCATGGACATACATCGAAGTGACTCTGACAAGAAGTTGACATATACGTTCCCTCAAAGCGACATAAGTTTTGTCTCTCAGATGCCTACAGATCGGGAGATAATTGTCTTTTAAAAATTGACATTCGAATAATCTCTAAAAATTTAAATGTCTCTATCCTCCAAACCCATGGACATACATTGAAGTGACTCTGACAAGAAGTTGACATATACGTTCCCTCAAAGTGACATAAGTTTTGTCTCTGAGATTCCTACAGATCAGGAGATATTTGCCTTTTAAAAAATGGCTTTCGAATAATCTCGACAAATTAAAATGTCTCTATCCTCCAAACCCTTGGACATACATTGACGTGACTCTGACAGGAAGTTTACATATACGTTCCCTCAAAGTGACATAAGTTTTGTCTCTCAGATTGCTACAGATCGGGAGATATTTGCCTTTTAAAAATTGACTTTCGAATAATCTCGAGAAATTATAATGTCACTATCCTCCAAACCCTTGGGCATACATCGACGTGACCCTGACATGACGATGACATACACGTTCCCTCAAGGTGACATAAGTTTTGTCGCTCAGATTCCTACAGATCGGGAGATATTTGCCTTTTCAAAAATTGACTTTCGAATAATCTCTACAAATTTAAATGTCTCTATCCTCCAAACCCTTGGACATACATTGACGTGACTCTGAAAGGAAGTTGACATATATGTTCCCTCAAAGTGAAATAAGTTTTGTCTCTCAGATTCCTACAGATCGAGAGATATTTGCCTTTTAAAAATTGACTGTCGAATAATCTCGAAAAATTAAAATGTCTCTATCCTCCAAACCCTTGTACATACATTGACGAGACTCTGACATGAAGTTGACATATGCGTTCCCTCAAAGTGACATAAGGGTTGTCTCTCAGATGCCTACAGATCGGGAGATATTTGCCTTTTAAAAATTGACTTTCGAATAATCTCGAAAAATTAAAATGTCTCTATCGTCCAAACCCTTGGACATACATTGAAGTGACTCTGACAGCAAGTTCACATATACGTTCCCTCAAAATGACATAAGTTTTGTCTCTGAGATTCTTACTGATCGGGAGATATTTGCCTTTTAATAATTGACTTTCGAATAATCTCGAAAAATTAAAATGTCTCTATCCTCCAAACCCTTGGACATACATTTACGAACCTCTGACAGGAAGTTTACATATACGTTCCCTCAAAGTGACATAAGTTTTGTCTCTCAGATTCCTACAGATCGGGAGATATTTGCCTTTTAAAAATTGACTTTCGAATAATCTCGAGAAATTATAATGTCTCTATCCTCCAAACCCTTGGGCATACATCGACGTGACTCTGACATGACGATGACATATACGTTCCCTCAAGGTGACATAAGTTTTGTCTCTCAGATTCCTACAGATCGGGAGATATTTGCCTTTTAAAAATTGACTTTCGAATAATCTCGAAAAATTAAAATGTCTCTATCGTCCAAACCCTTGGACATACATTGAAGTGACTCTGACAGCAAGTTCACATATACGTTCCCTCAAAGTGACATAAGTTTTGTCTCTGAGATTCTTACTGATCGGGAGATATTTGCCTTTTAAAAATTGACTTTCGAATAATCTCGAAAAATTAAAATGACTCTATCCTCCAAACCCTTGGACATACATTGACGAGATTCTGACATGAAGTTGACATATATGTTCCTTCAAAGTGACATAAGTTTTGTCTCTCAGATGCCTACAGATCGGGAGATATTTGCCTTTAAAAATTGACTTTCGAATAATCTCGAAAAATTAAAATGTCTCTATCGTCGAAACCCTTGGACATACATTGACGAGATTCTGACATGAAGTTGACATATACGTTCCCTCAAAGTGACATAAGTTTTGTCTCTCAGATTCCTACTGATCGGGAGATATTTGAATTTTAAAAATTGACTTTCGAATAATTTCGAAGAATTAAAATGTCTCTATCCTGCAAACCCTTGGACATACATTGAGGTGACTCTGACAGGAAGTTGATATATAAGTTCCCTCAAAGTGACATAAGTTTTGTCTCTCAGATTCCTACAGATCGGCAGATATTTGCCTTTTAAAAAGTGACTTTCGAGTAATCTCGAAAAATTAAAATGTCTCTATCCTCCAAACCCTTTAACATACATTGACGTGACTCTGATAGGAAGTTTACATATACGTTCCCTCAAAGTGACATAAGTTTTGTCTCTCAGATTCCTACAGATCGGGAGATATTTGCCTTTTAAAAATTGACTTTCGAATAATCTCGAAAAATTAAAATTTCCTTATCCTCAAAACCCTTGGACATACATTGACGAGACTCTGACAAGAAGTTGACATATGCGTTCCCTCAAAGTGACATAAGATTTGTCTCTCAGATTCCTACAGATCGGGAGATATTTGCCTTTTAAAAATTGACTTTTGAATATTCTCGAAAAATTAAAATGTCTCTATCGTCCAAACCCTTGGACATACATTGACGACACTCTGACATGAAGTTGACATATGCGTTACCTCAAAGTGACATAAGTTTTGTCTCTCAGATTCCTACAGATCGGGAGATATTTGCCTTTTCATAAATTGACTTTCGAATAATCTCGAAAAATTAAAATGTCTCTATCCTCCAAACCCTTGGACATACATTGATGAGATTCTGACATGAAGTTGACATATACGTTCCCTCAAAGTGACATAAGTTTTGTCTCTCAGATGTCTACAGATCGGGAGATATTTGTCTTTTAAAAATTGACTTTCGAATAATCTCTAAAACTTTAAATGTCTCTAACCTCCAAACGCATGGACATACATTGAAGTCACTCTGACAAGAAGTTGACATATACGTTCCCTCAAAGTGACATTAGTTTTGTCTCTGAGATTCCTACAGATCGGGAGATATTTGTCTTTTAAAAATTGACTTTCGAATAATCTCGACAAATTAAAATGTCTCTATCCTCCAAACCCTTGGACATACATTGACGGGACTCTGACAGGAAGTTTACATATACGTTCCCTCAAAGTGACATAAGTTTTGTTTTTCAGATTCCTACAGATCGGGAGATATTTGCCTTTTAAAAATTGACTTTCGAATAATCTCGAAAAATTATAATGTCTCTATCCTCCTAACCCTTGGGCATACATCGACGTGACTCTGACATGACAATGACATATACATTCCCTCAAGGTGACATAAGTTTTGTCGCTCAGATTCCTACAGATCGGGAGATATTTGCCTTTTGAAAAACTGATTTTCGAATAATCTTTACAAATTTAAATGTCTCTATCCTCCAAACCCTTGGACGTACATTGACGTGACTCTGACAGGAAGTTGACATATATGTTCCCTCAAAGTGAAATAAGTTTTGTCTCTCAGATTCCTACAGATCGGGAGATATTTGCCTTTTAAAAATTGACTTTCGAATAATCACGAAAAATTCAAATGTCTCTATCCTTCAAACCCTTGGACATACATTGACGAGACTCTGACATGAAGTTGACATATGCGTTCCCTCAAAGTGACATAAGGTTTGTCTGTCAGATGCCTACAGATCGGGAGATATTTGCCTTTTAAAAATTGACTTTCGAATAATCTCGAAAAATTAAAATGTCTCTATCGTCCAAACCCTTGGACATACATTGAAGTGACTCTGACAGCAAGTTGACATATACGTTCCCTCAAAGTGACATAAGTTTTGTCTCTGAGATTCCTACAGATCGGGAGACATTTGCCTTTTAAAAATTGACTTTCGAATAATCTCGAAAAATTGAAATGTCTCTATCCTCCAAACCCAAGGACATACATTTACGAACCTCTGACAGGAAGTTTACATATACGTTCCCTCAAAGTGACATAAGTTTTGTCTCTCAGATTAATACAGATCGGGAGATATTTAAATTTTAAAAATTGACTTTCGAATAATCTATAAAAATTTAAATGTCTCTATCCTCCAAACCCTTGGACATACATTGACGTGAATCTGACATGACGTTGACATATGCGTTCCCTCAAAGTGACAAAAGGTTTGTCTCTCAGATTCCTACAGATCGGGAGATATTTGCCTTTCACAAATTGACTTTCGAATAATCTCGAAAAATTCAAATGTCTCTATCCTCCAAACCCTTGGACATACATTGACGAGATTCTGACATGAAGTTGACATATACGTTCCTTCAAAGTGACATACGTTTTGTCTCTCAGATGCCTACAGATCGGGAGATATTTGCCTTTAAAAATTGACTTTCGAATAATCTCGAAAAATTAAAATGTCTCTATCGTCGAAACCCTTGGACATACATTGACGAGATTTTGACATGAAGTTGACATATACGTTCCCTCAAAGTGACATAAGTTTTGTCTCTCAGATTCCTACAGATCGGGAGATAATTGCCTTTTCAGAAATTGACTTTCGATTAATCTCGAAAAATTAAAATGTCTCTATCCTCCAACCCCTTGGACATACAGTGACGTGACTCTGACAGGAAGTTGATATATACGTTCCCTCAAAGTGACATAAGTTTTGTTTCTCAGATTCCTACAGATCGGCAGATATTTGCCTTTTAAAAAGTGACTTTCGACTAATCTCGAAAAATTTAAATGTCTCTATCCTCCAAACCCTTGGACATACATTGACGTGACTCTGATAGGAAGTTGACATATACGTTCCCTCAAAGTGACATAAGTTTTGTCCCTCAGATTAATACAGATCGGGAGATATTTGCCTTTTCAAAAATTGACTTTCGAATAATCTCGAAAAATTAAATGTCTCTATCCTCCAAACCCTTGGACATACATTGACGAGATTCTGACATGAAGTTGACATATACATTCCTTCAAAGTGACACACGTTTTGTCTCTCAGATGCCTACAGATCGGGAGATATTTGCCTTTTAAAAATTGACTTTCGAATAATCTCGAAAAATTAAAATGTATCTATCGTCCAAACCCTTGTACATACATTGAGGAGATTCTGACATGAAGTTGACATTTACGTTCCCTCAAAGTGACATAAGTTTTGTCTCTCAGATTCCTACAGATCGGGAGATATTTGCCTTTGAAAAATTGACTTTCGAATAATCTCGAAAAATTTAAATGTCTCTATCCTCCAAACCCTTAGACACACATTGACGTGACTCTGTCAGGAAGTTGACATATATGTTCCCTCAAAGTGAAATAAGTTTTGTCTCTCAGATTCCTACAGATCAGGAGATATTTGCCTTTTAAAAATTGACTTTCGAATAATCTCGAAAAATTAAAATGTCTCTATCCTCCAAACCCTTCTACATACATTGACGTGACTCTGACAGGAAGTTTACATATACGTTCCCTCAAAGTGACATACGTTTTGTCTCTCAGATTCCTACAGATCGGGAGATATTTGCCTTTTAAAAATTGACTTTCGAATAATCTCGAAGAATTAAAATTTCTCTATCCTCGAAACCCTTGGACATACATTGACGAGACTCTGACAAGAAGTTGACATATGCGTTCCCTCAAAGTGACATAAGATTTGTCTCTCAGATTCCTACAGATCGGGAGATATTTGCCTTTAAAAAATTGACTTTCGAATAATCTCTAAAAATTTAAATGTCTCTATCCTCCAAACCCATGGACATACATTGAAAGGACTCTGACAAGAAGTTGACATATACGTTCCCTCAAAGTGACATAAGTTTTGTCTCTCAGATGCCTACAGATCGGGAGATATTTGTCTTTTAAAAATTGACATTCGAATAATCTCGAAAAATTAAAATGTCTCTATCCTCCAAACCCTTCGACATACATTGACGAGATTCTGACATGAAGTTGACATATACGTTCCTTCAAAGTGACATAAGTTTTGTCTCTCAGATTCCTACAGATCGGGAGATATTTGCCTTTTAAAAATTGACTTTCGAATAATCTCGAAAAATTAAAATGTCTCTATCGTCCAAACCCTTGGACATACATTGACGATATTCTGACATGACGTTAACATATACGTTCCCTCAAGGTGACATAAGTTTTGTCTCTCAGATGCCTACAGATCGGGAGATATTTGTCTTTTAAAAATTGACTTTCGAATAATCTCTAAAAATTTAAATGTCTCTATCCTCCAAACCCATGGACATACATTGAAGTGACTCTGACAAGAAGTTGACATATACGTTCCCTCAAAGCGACATAAGTTTTGTATCTGAGATTCCTACAGATCGGGAGATATTTGCCTTTTAAAAATTGACTTTCGAATAATCTCGAAAAATTAAAATGTCTCTATCGTCCAAACCCTTGGACATACATTGAAGTGACTCTGACAGCAAGTTCACATATACGTTCCCTCAAAGTGACATAAGTTTTGTCTCTGAGATTCTTACTGATCGGGAGATATTTGCCTTTTAAAAATTGACTTTCGAATAATCTCGAAAAATTAAAATGACTCTATCCTCCAAAACCTTGGACATACATTGACGAGATTCTGACATGAAGTTGACATATATGTTCCTTCAAAGTGACATAAGTTTTGTCTCTCAGATGCCTACAGATCGGGAGATATTTGCCTTTAAAAATTGACTTTCGAATAATCTCGAAAAATTAAAATGTCTCTATCGTCGAAACCCTTGGACATACATTGACGAGATTCTGACATGAAGTTGACATATACGTTCCCTCAAAGTGACATAAGTTTTGTCTCTCAGATTCCTACTGATCGGGAGATATTTGAATTTTAAAAATTGACTTTCGAATAATCTCGAAGAATTAAAATGTCTCTATCCTGCAAACCCTTGGACATACATTGAGGTGACTCTGACAGGAAGTTGATATATAAGTTCCCTCAAAGTGACATAAGTTTTGTCTCTCAGATTCCTACAGATCGGCAGATATTTGCCTTTTAAAAAGTGACTTTCGAGTAATCTCGAAAAATTAAAATGTCTCTATCCTCCAAACCCTTTAACATACATTGACGTGACTCTGATAGGAAGTTTACATATACGTTCCCTCAAAGTGACATAAGTTTTGTCTCTCAGATTCCTACAGATCGGGAGATATTTGCCTTTTAAAAATTGACTTTCGAATAATCTCGAAAAATTAAAATTTCCTTATCCTCAAAACCCTTGGACATACATTGACGAGACTCTGACAAGAAGTTGACATATGCGTTCCCTCAAAGTGACATAAGATTTGTCTCTCAGATTCCTACAGATCGGGAGATATTTGCCTTTTAAAAATTGACTTTTGAATATTCTCGAAAAATTAAAATGTCTCTATCGTCCAAACCCTTGGACATACATTGACGACACTCTGACATGAAGTTGACATATGCGTTACCTCAAAGTGACATAAGTTTTGTCTCTCAGATTCCTACAGATCGGGAGATATTTGCCTTTTCATAAATTGACTTTCGAATAATCTCGAAAAATTAAAATGTCTCTATCCTCCAAACCCTTGGACATACATTGATGAGATTCTGACATGAAGTTGACATATACGTTCCCTCAAAGTGACATAAGTTTTGTCTCTCAGATGTCTACAGATCGGGAGATATTTGTCTTTTAAAAATTGACTTTCGAATAATCTCTAAAAATTTAAATGTCTCTAACCTCCAAACGCATGGACATACATTGAAGTCACTCTGACAAGAAGTTGACATATACGTTCCCTCAAAGTGACATAAGTTTTGTCTCTGAGATTCCTACAGATCGGGAGATATTTGTCTTTTAAAAATTGACTTTCGAATAATCTCGACAAATTAAAATGTCTCTATCCTCCAAACCCTTGGACATACATTGACGTGACTCTGACAGGAAGTTTACATATACGTTCCCTCAAAGTGACATAAGTTTTGTCTTTCAGATTCCTACAGATCGGGAGATATTTGCCTTTTAAAAATTGACTTTCGAATAATCTCGAAAAATTATAATGTCTCTATCCTCCTAACCCTTGGGCATACATCGACGTGACTCTGACATGACAATGACATATACGTTCCCTCAAGGTGACATAAGTTTTGTCGCTCAGATTCCTACAGATCGGGAGATATTTGCCTTTTGAAAAACTGATTTTCGAATAATCTTTATAAATTTAAATGTCTCTATCCTCCAAACCCTTGGACGTACATTGACGTGACTCTGACAGGAAGTTGACATATATGTTCCCTCAAAGTGAAATAAGTTTTGTCTCTCAGATTCCTACAGATCGGGAGATATTTGCCTTTTAAAAATTGACTTTCGAATAATCACGAAAAATTCAAATGTCTCTATCCTTCAAACCCTTGGACATACATTGACGAGACTCTGACATGAAGTTGACATATGCGTTCCCTCAAAGTGACATAAGGTTTGTCTGTCAGATGCCTACAGATCGGGAGATATTTGCCTTTTAAAAATTGACTTTCGAATAATCTCGAAAAATTAAAATGTCTCTATCGTCCAAACCCTTGGACATACATTGAAGTGACTCTGACAGCAAGTTGACATATACGTTCCCTCAAAGTGACATAAGTTTTGTCTCTGAGATTCCTACAGATCGGGAGACATTTGCCTTTTAAAAATTGACTTTCGAATAATCTCGAAAAATTGAAATGTCTCTATCCTCCAAACCCAAGGACATACATTTACGAACCTCTGACAGGAAGTTTACATATACGTTCCCTCAAAGTGACATAAGTTTTGTCTCTCAGATTCCTACAGATCGGGAGATATTTAAATTTTAAAAATTGACTTTCGAATAATCTATAAAAATTTAAATGTCTCTATCCTCCAAACCCTTGGACATACATTGACGTGAATCTGACATGACGTTGACATATGCGTTCCCTCAAAGTGACAAAAGGTTTGTCTCTCAGATTCCTACAGATCGGGAGATATTTGCCTTTCACAAATTGACTTTCGAATAATCTCGAAAAATTCAAATGTCTCCATCCTCCAAACCCTTGGACATACATTGACGAGATTCTGACATGAAGTTGACATATACGTTCCTTCAAAGTGACATACGTTTTGTCTCTCAGATGCCTACAGATCGGGAGATATTTGCCTTTAAAAATTGACTTTCGAATAATCTCGAAAAATTAAAATGTCTCTATCGTCGAAACCCTTGGACATACATTGACGAGATTCTGACATGAAGTTGACATATACGTTCCCTCAAAGTGACATAAGTTTTGTCTCTCAGATTCCTACAGATCGGGAGATATTTGCCTTTTCAGAAATTGACTTTCGATTAATCTCGAAAAATTAAAATGTCTCTATCCTCCAACCCCTTGGACATACAGTGACGTGACTCTGACAGGAAGTTGATATATACGTTCCCTCAAAGTGACATAAGTTTTGTCTCTCAGATTCCTACAGATCGGCAGATATTTGCCTTTTAAAAAGTGACTTTCGACTAATCTCGAAAAATTTAAATGTCTCTATCCTCCAAACCCTTGGACATACATTGACGTGACTCTGATAGGAAGTTGACATATACGTTCCCTCAAAGTGACATAAGTTTTGTCCCTCAGATTAATACAGATCGGGAGATATTTGCCTTTTCAAAAATTGACTTTCGAATAATCTCGAAAAATTAAATGTCTCTATCCTCCAAACCCTTGGACATACATTGACGAGATTCTGACATGAAGTTGACATATACATTCCTTCAAAGTGACACACGTTTTGTCTCTCAGATGCCTACAGATCGGGAGATATTTGCCTTTTAAAAATTGACTTTCGAATAATCTCGAAAAATTAAAATGTATCTATCGTCCAAACCCTTGTACATACATTGAGGAGATTCTGACATGAAGTTGACATTTACGTTCCCTCAAAGTGACATAAGTTTTGTCTCTCAGATTCCTACAGATCGGGAGATATTTGCCTTTGAAAAATTGACTTTCGAATAATCTCGAAAAATTTAAATGTCTCTATCCTCCAAACCCTTAGACACACATTGACGTGACTCTGTCAGGAAGTTGACATATATGTTCCCTCAAAGTGAAATAAGTTTTGTCTCTCAGATTCCTACAGATCAGGAGATATTTGCCTTTTAAAAATTGACTTTCGAATAATCTCGAAAAATTAAAATGTCTCTATCCTCCAAACCCTTCTACATACATTGACGTGACTCTGACAGGAAGTTTACATATACGTTCCCTCAAAGTGACATACGTTTTGTCTCTCAGATTCCTACAGATCGGGAGATATTTGCCTTTTAAAAATTGACTTTCGAATAATCTCGAAGAATTAAAATTTCTCTATCCTCGAAACCCTTGGACATACATTGACGAGACTCTGACAAGAAGTTGACATATGCGTTCCCTCAAAGTGACATAAGATTTGTCTCTCAGATTCCTACAGATCGGGAGATATTTGCCTTTTAAAAATTGACTTTCGAATAATCTCTAAAAATTTAAATGTCTCTATCCTCCAAACCCATGGACATACATTGAAAGGACTCTGACAAGAAGTTGACATATACGTTCCCTCAAAGTGACATAAGTTTTGTCTCTCAGATGCCTACAGATCGGGAGATATTTGTCTTTTAAAAATTGACATTCGAATAATCTCGAAAAATTAAAATGTCTCTATCCTCCAAACCCTTCGACATACATTGACGAGATTCTGACATGAAGTTGACATATACGTTCCTTCAAAGTGACATAAGTTTTGTCTCTCAGATTCCTACAGATCGGGAGATATTTGCCTTTTAAAAATTGACTTTCGAATAATCTCGAAAAATTAAAATGTCTCTATCGTCCAAACCCTTGGACATACATTGACGATATTCTGACATGACGTTAACATATACGTTCCCTCAAGGTGACATAAGTTTTGTCTCTCAGATGCCTACAGATCGGGAGATATTTGTCTTTTAAAAATTGACTTTCGAATAATCTCTAAAAATTTAAATGTCTCTATCCTCCAAACCCATGGACATACATTGAAGTGACTCTGACAAGAAGTTGACATATACGTTCCCTCAAAGCGACATAAGTTTTGTATCTGAGATTCCTACAGATCGGGAGATATTTGCCTTTTAAAAATTGACTTTCGAATAATCTCGACAAATTAAAATGTCTCTATCCTCCAAACCCTTGGATATACATTGACGTGACTCTGACAGGAAGTTTACATATACGTTCCCTCAAAGTGACATAAGTTTTGTCTCTCAGATTCCTACAGATCGGGAGATATTTGCCTTTTAAAAATTGACTTTCGAATAATCTCGAAAAATTTTAATGTCTCTATCCTCCTAACCCTTGGGCATACATCGACGTGACTCTGACATGACAATGACATATACGTTCCCTCAAGGTGACATAAGGTTTGTCGCTCAGATTCCTACAGATCGGGAGATATTTGCCTTTTGAAAAATTGATTTTCGAATAATCTCTTCAAATTTAAATGTCTCTATCCTCCAAACCCTTGGACGTACATTGACGTGACTCTGACAGGAAGTTGACATATATGTTCCCTCAAAGTGAAATAAGTTTTGTCTCTCAGATTCCTACAGATCGGGAGATATTTGCCTTTTAAAAATTGACTTTCGAATAATCTCGAAAAATTCAAATGTCTCTATCCTTCAAACCCTTGGACATACATTGACGAGACTCGGACATGAAGTTGACATATGCGTTCCCTCAAAGTGACATAAGGTTTGTCTGTCAGATGCCTACAGATCGGGAGATATTTGCCTTTTAAAAATTGACTTTCGAATAATCTCGAAAAATTAAAATGTCTCTATCGTCCAAACCCTTGGACATACATTGAAGTGACTCTGACAGCAAGTTGACATATACGTTCCCTCAAAGTGACATAAGTTTTGTCTCTGAGATTCCTACAGATCGGGAGATATTTGCCTTTTAAAAATTGACTTTTGAATAATCTCGAAAAATTAAAATGTCTCTATCGTCCAAACCCTTGGACATACATTGACGAGATTCTGACATGAAGTTAACATATACGTTCCCTCAAAGTGACATAAGTTTTGTCTCTCAGATGCCTACAGATCGGGAGATATTTGTCTTTTAATAATTGACTTTCGAATAATCTCTAAAAATTTAAATGTCTCTATCCTCCAAACCCATGGACATACATGAAAGTGACTCTGACAAGAAGTTGACATATACGTTCGCTCAAAGTGACATAAGGTTTGTCTCTCAGATGCCTACAGATCGGGAGATATTTGTCTTTTAAAAATCGACATTCGAATAATCTCTAAAAATTTAAATGTCTCTATCCTCCAAACCCATGGACATACATTGAAGTGACTCTAACAAGAAGTTGACATATACGTTCCCTCAAAGTGACATAAGTTTTGTCTCTGAGATTCCTACAGATCAGGAGATATTTGCCTTTTAAAAATTGGCTTTCGAATAATCTCGACAAATTAAAATGTCTCTATCCTCCAAACCCTTGGACATACATTGACGTGACTCTGACAGGAAGTTTACATATACGTTCCCTCAAAGTGACATAAGTTTTGTCTCTCAGATTCCTACAGATCGGGAGATATTTGCCTTTTCAAAAATTGACTTTCGAATAATCTCGAAAAATTAAATGTCTCTATCCTCCAAACCCTTGGACATACATTGACGAGATTCTAAAATGAAGTTGACATTTACGTTCCCTCAAAGTGACATAAGTTTTGTCTCTCAGATTCCTACAGATCGGGAGATATATGAATTTTAATAATTGACTTTCGAATAATCTATAAAATTTTAAATGTGTCTATCCTCCAAACTCTTGGACATACATTGACGTGAATCTGACATGAAGTTGACACATGCGTTCCCTCAAAGTGACATAAGTTTTGTCTCTCAGATTCCTAAAGATCGGGAGATATTTGCCTTTTAAAAATTGACTTTCGAATATTCTCGAAAAATTAAAATGTCTCTATCGTCCAAACCCTTGGACATACATTGACGAGATTCTGACATGAAGTTGACATATACGTTCCCTCAAAGTAACATAAGTTTTGTCTCTCAGATTCCTACAGATCGGGAGATATTTGCCTTTTCATAAATTGACTTTCGAATAATCTCGAAAAATTAAAATGTCTCTATCCTCCAAACCCTTGGACATACATTGACGAGATTCTGACATGAAGTTGACATATACGTTCCTTCAAAGTGACATCAGTTTTGTCTCTCAGATTCCTACAGATCGGGAGATATTTGCCTTTTAAAAATTGACTTTCGAATAATCTCGAAAAATTAAAATGTCTCTATTGTCCAAACCCTTGGACATACATTGACGATATTCTGACATGACGTTAACATATACGTTCCCTCAAAGGGACATAAGTTTTGTCTCTCAGATGCCTACAGATGGGGAGATATTTGTCTTTTAATAATTGACTTTCGAATAATCTCGAAAAATTAAAATGTCTCTATCGTCCAAACCCTTGGACATACATTGAAGTGACTCTGACAGCAAGTTGACATATACGTTCCCTCAAAGTGACATAAGTTTTGTCTCTGAGATTCCTACAGATCGGGAGATATTTGCCTTTTAAAAATTGACTTTCGAATAATCTCGAAAAATTGAAATGTCTCTAACCTCCAAACCCAAGGACATACATTTACGAACCTCTGACAGGAAGTTTACATATACGTTCCCTCAAAGTGACATAAGTTTTGTCTCTCAGATTCCTACAGATCGGGAGATATTTAAATTTTAAAAATTGACTTTCGAATAATCTATAAAAATTTAAATGTTTCTATCCTCCAAACCCTTGGACATACATTGACGTGAATCTGACATGACGTTGACATATGCGTTCCCTCAAAGTGACAAAAGGTTTGTCTCTCAGATTCCTACAGATCGGGAGATATTTGCCTTTCACAAATTGACTTTCGAATAATCTCGAAAAATTCAAATGTCTCTATCCTCCAAACCCTTGGACATACATTGACGAGATTCTGACATGAAGTTGACATATACGTTCCCTCAAAGTGACATAAGTTTTGTCTCTCAGATTCCTACAGATCGGAAGATATTTGCCTTTTCAGAAATTGACTTTCGAATAATCTCGAAAAATTAAAATGTCTCTATCCTCCAAACCCTTGGACATACATTGACGTGACTCTGACAGGAAGTTGATATATACGTCCCCTCAAAGTGACATAAGTTTTGTCTCTCAGATTCCTACAGATCGGCAGATATTTGCCTTTTAAAAAGTGACTTTCGAGTAATCTCGAAAAATTTAAATGTCTCTATCCTCCAAACCCTTGGACATACATTGACATGACTCTGATAGGAAGTTGACATATACGTTCCCTCAAAGTGACATAAGTTTTGTCTCTCAGATTCCTACAGATCGGGAGATATTTGCCTTTTAAAAAATTGACTTTCGAATAATCTCGAAAAATTAAATGTCTCTATCCTCCAAACCCTTGGACATACATTGACGAGATCCTGACATGAAGTTGACATATACGTTCCTTCAAAGTGACACAAGTTTTGTCTCTCAGATGCATACAGATCGGGAGATATTTGCCTTTTAAGAATTGACTTTCGAATAATCTCGAAAAATTAAAATGTATCTATCGTCCAAACCCTTGGACATACATTGACGAGATTCTGACATGAAGTTGACATTTACGTTCCCTCAAAGTGACATAAGGTTTGTCTCTCAGATTCCTACAGATCGGGAGATATTTGCCTTTGAAAAATTGACTTTCGAATAATCTCGAAAAATTTTAAATGTCTCTATCCTCCAAACCCTTGGACATACATCGACGTGTCTCTGACAGGAAGTTTACATATACGTTCCCTCAAGGTGACATAAGTTTTGTCTCTCATATTCTACAGATCGGGAGATATTTGCCTTTTTAAAAAATTGACTTTCGAATAATCTCGAAAAATTAAGATGTCTCTATCCTCCAAACCCTTAGACACACATTGACGTGACTCTGTCAGGAAGTTGACATATATGTTCCCTCAAAGTGAAAT
The DNA here is from genome assembly GCF_977971745.1 of Zootermopsis nevadensis. Classification (NCBI taxonomy): domain Eukaryota; kingdom Metazoa; phylum Arthropoda; class Insecta; order Blattodea; family Termopsidae; genus Zootermopsis; species Zootermopsis nevadensis. The sequence continues at coordinate 1,041,853 of NW_028259176.1, read as the reverse complement.
AATTTTTGTCTCTCAGATTCCTACAGATCGGGAGATATTTGCCTTTTAAAAATTGACTTTCGAATAATCTCGAAAAATTAAAATGTCTCTATCCTCCAAACCCTTCTACATACATTGACGTGACTCTGACAGGAAGTTTACATATACGTTCCCTCAAAGTGACATACGTTTTGTCTCTCAGATGCCTACAGATCGGGAGATATTTGCCTTTTAAAAATTGACTTTCGAATAATCTCGAAGAATTAAAATTTCTCTATCCTCGAAACCCTTGGACATACATTGACGAGACTCTGACAAGAAGTTGACATATGCGTTCCCTCAAATTGACATAAGATTTGTCTCTCAGATTCCTACAGATCGGGAGATATTTGCCTTTTAAAAATTGACTTTCGAATAATCTCTAAAAATTTAAATGTCTCTATCCTCCAAACCCATGGACATACATTGAAGTGACTCTGACAAGAAGTTGACATTTACGTTCCCTCAAAGTGACATAAGTTTTTTCTCTCAGATGCCTACAGATCGGGAGATATTTGTCTTTTAAAAATTGACATTCGAATAATCTCTAAAAATTTAAATGTCTCTATCCTCCAAACCCATGGACATACATTGAAGTGACTCTGACTTTGAAGTTTACATATGCGTTCCCTCAAAGTGACATAAGATTTGTCTCACAGATTCCTACAGATCGGGAGATATTTGCCTTTTAAAAATTGACTTTCGAATAATCTCTAAAAATTTAAATGTCTCTATCCTCCAAACCCATGGACATACATTGAAGTGACTCTGACAAGAAGTTGACATATACGTTCCCTCAAGGTGACATAAGTTTTGTCGCTCAGATTCCTACAGATCGGGAGATATTTGCCTTTTCAAAAATTGACTTTCGAATAATCTCTAAAAATTTAAATGTCTCTATCCTCCAAACCCATGGACATACATTGAAAGGACTCTGACAAGAAGTTGACATATACGTTCCCTCAAAGTGACATAAGTTTTGTCTCTCAGATGCCTACAGATCGGGAGATATTTGTCTTTTAAAAATTGACATTCGAATAATCTCGAAAAATTAAAATGTCTCTATCCTCCAAACCCTTCGACATACATTGACGAGATTCTGACATGAAGTTGACATATACGTTCCTTCAAAGTGACATAAGTTTTGTCTCTCAGATTCCTACAGATCGGGAGATATTTGCCTTTTAAAAATTGACTTTCGAATAATCTCGAAAAATTAAAATGTCTCTATCGTCCAAACCCTTGGACATACATTGACGATATTCTGACATGACGTTAACATATACGTTCCCTCAAGGTGACATAAGTTTTGTCTCTCAGATGCCTACAGATCGGGAGATATTTGTCTTTTAAAAATTGACTTTCGAATAATCTCTAAAAATTTAAATGTCTCTATCCTCCAAACCCATGGACATACATTGAAGTGACTCTGACAAGAAGTTGACATATACGTTCCCTCAAAGCGACATAAGTTTTGTATCTGAGATTCCTACAGATCGGGAGATATTTGCCTTTTAAAAATTGACTTTCGAATAATCTCGACAAATTAAAATGTCTCTATCCTCCAAACCCTTGGATATACATTGACGTGACTCTGACAGGAAGTTTACATATACGTTCCCTCAAAGTGACATAAGTTTTGTCTCTCAGATTCCTACAGATCGGGAGATATTTGCCTTTTAAAAATTGACTTTCGAATAATCTCGAAAAATTTTAATGTCTCTATCCTCCTAACCCTTGGGCATACATCGACGTGACTCTGACATGACAATGACATATACGTTCCCTCAAGGTGACATAAGGTTTGTCGCTCAGATTCCTACAGATCGGGAGATATTTGCCTTTTGAAAAATTGATTTTCGAATAATCTCTTCAAATTTAAATGTCTCTATCCTCCAAACCCTTGGACGTACATTGACGTGACTCTGACAGGAAGTTGACATATATGTTCCCTCAAAGTGAAATAAGTTTTGTCTCTCAGATTCCTACAGATCGGGAGATATTTGCCTTTTAAAAATTGACTTTCGAATAATCTCGAAAAATTCAAATGTCTCTATCCTTCAAACCCTTGGACATACATTGACGAGACTCGGACATGAAGTTGACATATGCGTTCCCTCAAAGTGACATAAGGTTTGTCTGTCAGATGCCTACAGATCGGGAGATATTTGCCTTTTAAAAATTGACTTTCGAATAATCTCGAAAAATTAAAATGTCTCTATCGTCCAAACCCTTGGACATACATTGAAGTGACTCTGACAGCAAGTTGACATATACGTTCCCTCAAAGTGACATAAGTTTTGTCTCTGAGATTCCTACAGATCGGGAGATATTTGCCTTTTAAAAATTGACTTTTGAATAATCTCGAAAAATTAAAATGTCTCTATCGTCCAAACCCTTGGACATACATTGACGAGATTCTGACATGAAGTTAACATATACGTTCCCTCAAAGTGACATAAGTTTTGTCTCTCAGATGCCTACAGATCGGGAGATATTTGTCTTTTAATAATTGACTTTCGAATAATCTCTAAAAATTTAAATGTCTCTATCCTCCAAACCCATGGACATACATGAAAGTGACTCTGACAAGAAGTTGACATATACGTTCGCTCAAAGTGACATAAGGTTTGTCTCTCAGATGCCTACAGATCGGGAGATATTTGTCTTTTAAAAATCGACATTCGAATAATCTCTAAAAATTTAAATGTCTCTATCCTCCAAACCCATGGACATACATTGAAGTGACTCTAACAAGAAGTTGACATATACGTTCCCTCAAAGTGACATAAGTTTTGTCTCTGAGATTCCTACAGATCAGGAGATATTTGCCTTTTAAAAATTGGCTTTCGAATAATCTCGACAAATTAAAATGTCTCTATCCTCCAAACCCTTGGACATACATTGACGTGACTCTGACAGGAAGTTTACATATACGTTCCCTCAAAGTGACATAAGTTTTGTCTCTCAGATTCCTACAGATCGGGAGATATTTGCCTTTTCAAAAATTGACTTTCGAATAATCTCGAAAAATTAAATGTCTCTATCCTCCAAACCCTTGGACATACATTGACGAGATTCTAAAATGAAGTTGACATTTACGTTCCCTCAAAGTGACATAAGTTTTGTCTCTCAGATTCCTACAGATCGGGAGATATATGAATTTTAATAATTGACTTTCGAATAATCTATAAAATTTTAAATGTGTCTATCCTCCAAACTCTTGGACATACATTGACGTGAATCTGACATGAAGTTGACACATGCGTTCCCTCAAAGTGACATAAGTTTTGTCTCTCAGATTCCTAAAGATCGGGAGATATTTGCCTTTTAAAAATTGACTTTCGAATATTCTCGAAAAATTAAAATGTCTCTATCGTCCAAACCCTTGGACATACATTGACGAGATTCTGACATGAAGTTGACATATACGTTCCCTCAAAGTAACATAAGTTTTGTCTCTCAGATTCCTACAGATCGGGAGATATTTGCCTTTTCATAAATTGACTTTCGAATAATCTCGAAAAATTAAAATGTCTCTATCCTCCAAACCCTTGGACATACATTGACGAGATTCTGACATGAAGTTGACATATACGTTCCTTCAAAGTGACATCAGTTTTGTCTCTCAGATTCCTACAGATCGGGAGATATTTGCCTTTTAAAAATTGACTTTCGAATAATCTCGAAAAATTAAAATGTCTCTATTGTCCAAACCCTTGGACATACATTGACGATATTCTGACATGACGTTAACATATACGTTCCCTCAAAGGGACATAAGTTTTGTCTCTCAGATGCCTACAGATCGGGAGATATTTGTCTTTTAATAATTGACTTTCGAATAATCTCGAAAAATTAAAATGTCTCTATCGTCCAAACCCTTGGACATACATTGAAGTGACTCTGACAGCAAGTTGACATATACGTTCCCTCAAAGTGACATAAGTTTTGTCTCTGAGATTCCTACAGATCGGGAGATATTTGCCTTTTAAAAATTGACTTTCGAATAATCTCGAAAAATTGAAATGTCTCTAACCTCCAAACCCAAGGACATACATTTACGAACCTCTGACAGGAAGTTTACATATACGTTCCCTCAAAGTGACATAAGTTTTGTCTCTCAGATTCCTACAGATCGGGAGATATTTAAATTTTAAAAATTGACTTTCGAATAATCTATAAAAATTTAAATGTTTCTATCCTCCAAACCCTTGGACATACATTGACGTGAATCTGACATGACGTTGACATATGCGTTCCCTCAAAGTGACAAAAGGTTTGTCTCTCAGATTCCTACAGATCGGGAGATATTTGCCTTTCACAAATTGACTTTCGAATAATCTCGAAAAATTCAAATGTCTCTATCCTCCAAACCCTTGGACATACATTGACGAGATTCTGACATGAAGTTGACATATACGTTCCCTCAAAGTGACATAAGTTTTGTCTCTCAGATTCCTACAGATCGGAAGATATTTGCCTTTTCAGAAATTGACTTTCGAATAATCTCGAAAAATTAATATGTCTCTATCCTCCAAACCCTTGGACATACATTGACGTGACTCTGACAGGAAGTTGATATATACGTCCCCTCAAAGTGACATAAGTTTTGTCTCTCAGATTCCTACAGATCGGCAGATATTTGCCTTTTAAAAAGTGACTTTCGAGTAATCTCGAAAAATTTAAATGTCTCTATCCTCCAAACCCTTGGACATACATTGACATGACTCTGATAGGAAGTTGACATATACGTTCCCTCAAAGTGACATAAGTTTTGTCTCTCAGATTCCTACAGATCGGGAGATATTTGCCTTTTAAAAAATTGACTTTCGAATAATCTCGAAAAATTAAATGTCTCTATCCTCCAAACCCTTGGACATACATTGACGAGATCCTGACATGAAGTTGACATATACGTTCCTTCAAAGTGACACAAGTTTTGTCTCTCAGATGCATACAGATCGGGAGATATTTGCCTTTTAAGAATTGACTTTCGAATAATCTCGAAAAATTAAAATGTATCTATCGTCCAAACCCTTGGACATACATTGACGAGATTCTGACATGAAGTTGACATTTACGTTCCCTCAAAGTGACATAAGGTTTGTCTCTCAGATTCCTACAGATCGGGAGATATTTGCCTTTGAAAAATTGACTTTCGAATAATCTCGAAAAATTAAAATGTCTCTATCCTCCAAACCCTTGGACATACATCGACGTGTCTCTGACAGGAAGTTTACATATACGTTCCCTCAAAGTGACATAAGTTTTGTCTCTCATATTCTACAGATCGGGAGATATTTGCCTTTTTAAAAAATTGACTTTCGAATAATCTCGAAAAATTAAGATGTCTCTATCCTCCAAACCCTTAGACACACATTGACGTGACTCTGTCAGGAAGTTGACATATATGTTCCCTCAAAGTGAAATAATTTTTGTCTCTCAGATTCCTACAGATCGGGAGATATTTGCCTTTTAAAAATTGACTTTCGAATAATCTCGAAAAATTAAAATGTCTCTATCCTCCAAACCCTTCTACATACATTGACGTGACTCTGACAGGAAGTTTACATATACGTTCCCTCAAAGTGACATACGTTTTGTCTCTCAGATGCCTACAGATCGGGAGATATTTGCCTTTTAAAAATTGACTTTCGAATAATCTCGAAGAATTAAAATTTCTCTATCCTCGAAACCCTTGGACATACATTGACGAGACTCTGACAAGAAGTTGACATATGCGTTCCCTCAAATTGACATAAGATTTGTCTCTCAGATTCCTACAGATCGGGAGATATTTGCCTTTTAAAAATTGACTTTCGAATAATCTCTAAAAATTTAAATGTCTCTATCCTCCAAACCCATGGACATACATTGAAGTGACTCTGACAAGAAGTTGACATTTACGTTCCCTCAAAGTGACATAAGTTTTTTCTCTCAGATGCCTACAGATCGGGAGATATTTGTCTTTTAAAAATTGACATTCGAATAATCTCTAAAAATTTAAATGTCTCTATCCTCCAAACCCATGGACATACATTGAAGTGACTCTGACTTTGAAGTTTACATATGCGTTCCCTCAAAGTGACATAAGATTTGTCTCACAGATTCCTACAGATCGGGAGATATTTGCCTTTTAAAAATTGACTTTCGAATAATCTCTAAAAATTTAAATGTCTCTATCCTCCAAACCCATGGACATACATTGAAGTGACTCTGACAAGAAGTTGACATATACGTTCCCTCAAGGTGACATAAGTTTTGTCGCTCAGATTCCTACAGATCGGGAGATATTTGCCTTTTCAAAAATTGACTTTCGAATAATCTCTACAAATTTAAATATCTCTATCCTCCAAACCCTTGGTCATACATTGACGTGACTCTGAAAGGAAGTTGACATATATGTTCCCTCAAAGTGAAATAAGTTTTGTCTCTCAGATTCCTACAGATCGGGATATATTTGCCTTTTAAGAATTGACTTTCGAATAATCTCGAAAAATTAAAATGTCTCTATCCTCCAAACCCTTGTACATACATTGACGAGACTCTGACATGAAGTTGACATATACGTTCCCTCAAAGTGACATAAGGGTTGTCTCTCAGATGCCTACAGATCGGGAGATATTTGCCTTTTAAAATTGACTTTCGAATAATCTCGAAAAATTAAAATGTCTCTATCATCCAAACCCTTGGACATACATTGACGAGACTCTGACATGCAGTTGACATATGCGTTCCCTCAAAGTGACATAAGGGTTGTCTCTCATAACCTACAGATCGGGAGATATTTGCCTTTTAAAAATTGACTTTCGAATAATCTCGAAAAATTAAAATGTCTCTATCCTCCAAACCCTTGGACATACATTTACGAACCTCTGACAGGAAGTTTACATATACGTTCCCTCAAAGTGACATAAGTTTTGTCTCTCAGATTCCTACAGATCGGGAGATATTTGCCTTTTAAAAATTGACTTTCGAATAATCTCTAAAAATTTCAATGTCTCTATCCTCCAAACCCTTGGACATACATTGACGTGACTGTGACATGAAGTTGACACATACGTTCCCTCAAAGTGACATAAGTTTTGTCTCTCAGATTAATACAGATCGGGAGATATTTGCCTTTTCAAAAATTGACTTTCGAATAATCTCGAAAAATTAAATGTCTCTATCCTCCAAACCCTTGGACATACATTGACGAGATTCTGACATGAAGTTGACATTTACGTTCCCTCAAAGTGACATAAGTTTTGTCTCTCAGATTCCTACAGATCGGGAGATATTTGCCTTTTAAAAATTGACTTCCGAATAATCTCGAAAAATTAAAATGTCTCTATCCTCCAAACCCTTGGACATACATTGACGTGACTCTGACAGGAAGTTTACATATACGTTCCCTCAAAGTGACATAAGTTTTGTCACTCAGATTCCTACAGATCGGGAGATATTTGCCTTTTAAAAATTGACTTTCGAATATTCTCGAAAAATTAAAATGTCTCTATCGTCCAAACCCTTGGACATACATTGACGAGATTCTGACATGAAGTTGACATATACGTTCCCTCAAAGTAACATAAGTTTTGTCTCTCGGATTCCTACAGATCGGGAGATATTTGGCTTTTCATAAATTGACTTTCGAATAATCTCGAAAAATTAAAATGTCTCTATCCTCCAAACCCTTGGACATACATTGACGAGATTCTGACATGAAGTTGACATATACGTTCCTTCAAAGTGACATAAGTTTTGTTTCTCAGATTCCTACAGATCGGGAGATATTTGCCTTTTAAAAATTGACTTTTGAATAATCTCGAAAAATTAAAATGTCTCTATCGTCCAAACCCTTGGACATACATTGACGAGATTCTGACATGAAGTTAACATATACGTTCCCTCAAAGTGACATAAGTTTTGTCTCTCAGATGCCTACAGATCGGGAGATATTTGTCTTTTAATAATTGACTTTCGATTAATCTCTAAAAATTTAAATGTCTCTATCCTCCAAACCCATGGACATACATTAAAGTGACTCTGACAAGAAGTTGACATATACGTTCGCTCAAAGTGACATAAGGTTTGTCTCTCAGATGCCTACAGATCGGGAGATATTTGTCTTTTAAAAATCGACATTCGAATAATCTCTAAAAATTTAAATGTCTCTATCCTCCAAACCCATGGACATACATTGAAGTGACTCTGACAAGAAGTTGACATATACGTTCCCTCAAAGTGACATAAGTTTTGTCTCTGAGATTCCTACAGATCAGGAGATATTTGCCTTTTAAAAATTGGCTTTCGAATAATCTCGACAAATTTAAATGTCTCTATCCTCCAAACCCTTGGACATACATTGACGTGACTCTGACAGGAAGTTTACATATACGTTCCCTCAAAGTGACATAAGTTTTGTCTCTCAGATTCCTACAGATCGGGAGATATTTGCCTTTTCAAAAATTGACTTTCGAATAATCTCGAAAAATTAAATGTCTCTATCCTCCAAACCCTTGGACATACATTGACGAGATTCTAAAATGAAGTTGACATTTACGTTCCCTCAAAGTGACATAAGTTTTGTCTCTCAGATTCCTACAGATCGGGAGATATATGAATTTTAATAATTGACTTTCGAATAATCTATAAAATTTTAAATGTCTCTATCCTCCAAACTCTTGGACATACATTGACGTGAATCTGACATGAAGTTGACACATGCGTTCCCTCAAAGTGACATAAGTTTTGTCTCTCAGATTCCTAAAGATCGGGAGATATTTGCCTTTTAAAAATTGACTTTCGAATATTCTCGAAGAATTAAAATGTCTCTATCGTCCAAACCCTTGGACATACATTGACGAGATTCTGACATGAAGTTGACATATACGTTCCCTCAAAGTAACATAAGTTTTGTCTCTCAGATTCCTACAGATCGGGAGATATTTGCCTTTTCATAAATTGACTTTCGAATAATCTCGAAAAATTAAAATGTCTCTATCCTCCAAACCCTTGGACATACATTGACGAGATTCTGACATGAAGTTGACATATACGTTCCTTCAAAGTGACATCAGTTTTGTCTCTCAGATTCCTACAGATCGGGAGATATTTGCCTTTTAAAAATTGACTTTCGAATAATCTCGAAAAATTAAAATGTCTCTATTGTCCAAACCGTTGGACATACATTGACGATATTCTGACATGACGTTAACATATACGTTCCCTCAAAGGGACATAAGTTTTGTCTCTCAGATGCCTACAGATCGGGAGATATTTGTCTTTTAATAATTGACTTTCGAATAATCTCTAAAAATTTAAATGTCTCTATCCTCCAAACCCATGGACATACATTGAAGTGACTCTGACAAGAAGTTGACATATACGTTCCCTCAAAGTGACATAAGTTTTGTCTCTGAGATTCCTACAGATCGGGAGATATTTGCCTTTTAAAAATTGACTTTCGAATAATCTCGACAAATTAAAATGTCTCTATCCTCCAAACCCTTGGACATACATTGACGTGACTCTGACAGGAAGTTTACATATACGTTCCCTCAAAGTGACATAAGTTTTGTCTCTCAGATTCCTACAGATCGGGAGATATTTGCCTTTTAAAAATTGACTTTCGAATAATCTCGAAAAATTATAATGTCTCTATCCTCCTAACCCTTGGGCATACATCGACGTGACTCTGACATGACAATGACATATACGTTCCCTCAAGGTGACATAAGTTTTGTCGCTCAGATTCCTACAGATCGGGAGATATTTGCCTTTTGAAAAATTGATTTTCGAATAATCTCTACAAATTTAAATGTCTCTATCGTCCAAACCCTTGTACATACATTGAAGTGACTCTGACAGCAAGTTGACATATACGTTCCCTCAAAGTGACATAAGTTTTGTCTCTGAGATTCCTACAGATCGGGAGATATTTGCCTTTTAAAAATTGACTTTCGAATAATCTCTAAAAATTTAAATGTCTCTATCCTCCAAACCCTTGGACATACATTGACGTGAATTTGACATGACGTTGACATATGCGTTCCCTCAAAGTGACAAAAGGTTTGTCTCTAAGATTCCTACAGATCGGGAGATATTTGCCTTTCACAAATTGACTTTCGAATAATCTCGAAAAATTCAAATGTCTCTATCCTCCAAACCCTTGGACATACATTGACGAGATTCTGACATGAAGTTGACATATACGTTCCTTCAAAGTTACATACGTTTTGTCTCTCAGATGCCTACAGATCGGGAGATATTTGCCTTTAAATATTGACTTTCGAATAATCTCGAAAAATTAAAATGTCTCTATCGTCGAAACCCTTGGACATACATTGACGAGATTCTGACATGAAGTTGACATATACGTTCCCTCAAAGTGACATAAGTTTTGTCTCTCAAATTCCTACAGATCGGGAGATATTTGACTTTTCAGAAATTGTCTTTCGAATAATCTCGAAAAATTAAAATGTCTCTATCCTCCAAACCCTTGGACATACATTGACGTGACTCTGACAGGAAGTTGACATATACGTTACCTCGAAGTGACATAAGTTTTGTCTCTCAGATTCCTACAGATTGGGAGATATTTGCCTTTTAAAAATTGACTTTCGAATAATCTCTAAAAATTTCAATGTCTCTATCCTCCAAACCCTTGGACATACATTGACATGACTGTGACATGATGTTGACATATACGTTCCCTCAAAGTGACATAAGTTTTGTCGCTCAGATTCCTACAGATCGGGAGATATTTGCCTTTTCAAAAATTGACTTTCGAATAATCTCTACAAATTTAAATATCTCTATCCTCCAAACCCTTTTTCATACATTGACGTGACTCTGAAAGGAAGTTGACATATATGTTCCCTCAAAGTGAAATAAGTTTTGTCTCTCAGATTCCAACAGATCGGGAGATATTTGCCTTTTAATAATTGACTTTCGAATAATCTCGAAAAATTAAAATGTCTCTATCCTCCAAACCCTTGGACATACATTGACGAGACTCTGACATGAAGTTGACATATACGTTCCCTCAAAGTGACATAAGGGTTGTCTCTCAGATGCCTACAGATCGGGAGATATTTGCCTTTTAAAATTGACTTACGAATAATCTCGAAAAATTAAAATGTCTCTATCGTCCAAACCCTTGGACATACATTGAAGTGACTCTGACAGCAAGTTCACATATACGTTCCCTCAAAGTGACATAAGTTTTGTCTCTGAGATTCTTACTGATCGGGAGATATTTGCCTTTAAAAATTGACTTTCGAATAATCTCGAAAAATTAAAATGTCTCTATCCTCCAAACCCTTGGACATACATTTACGAACCTCTGACAGGAAGTTTACATATACGTTAATTCAAAGTGACATAAGTTTTGTCTCTCAGATTCCTACAGATCGGGAGATATTTGCCTTTTAAAAATTGACTTTCGAATAATCTCGAAAAATTAAAATGTCTCTATCGTCCAAACCCTTGGACATACATTAACGAGATTCTGACATGAAGTTAACATATACGTTCCCTCAAAGTGACATAAGTTTTGTCTCTCAGATTCCTACAGATCGGGAGATATTTGCCTTTTAATAATTGACTTTCGAATAATCTCGAAAAATTAAAAAGTCTCTATCCTCCAAACCCTGGACATACATTGACGAGATTCTGACATGAAGTTGACATATGCGTTCCCTCAAAGTGACATAAGTTTTGTCTCTCAGATGCCTACAGATCGGGAGATATTTGCCTATTAAAAATTGACTTTCGAATAATCTCTAAATATTTAAATGTCTCTATCCTCCAAACCCATGGACATACATTGAAGTGACTCTGACAAGAAGTTGACATATACGTTCCCTCAAAGTGACATAAGTTTTGTCTCTGAGATTCCTACAGATCGGGAGATATTTGCCTTTTAAAAATTGACTTTCGAATAATCTCTACAAATTTAAATGTCTCTATCCTCCAAACCCTTGGACATACATTTACGTACCACTGACAGGAAGTTGACATATACGTTCCCTCAAAGTTACATAAGTTTTGTCTCTCAGATTCCTACAGATCGGGAGATATATGAATTTTAATAATTGACTTTCGAATAATCTATAAAATTTTAAATGTCTCTATCCTCCAAACTCTTGGACATACATTGACGTGAATCTGACATGAAGTTGACATATGCGTTCCCTCAAAGTGACATAAGTTTTGTCTCTCAGATTCCTACAGATCTGGAGATATTTGCCTTTCACAAATTGACTTTCGAATAATCTCGAAAAATTCAAATGTCTCTATCCTCCAAACCGTTCGACATACATTGACGAGATTCTGACATGAAGTTGACATATACGTTCCTTCAAAGTGACATAAGTTTTGTCTCTCAGATGCCTACAGATCGGGAGATATTTGCCTTTTAAAAATTGACTTTCGAATAATCTCGAAAAATTAAAATGTCTATATCGTCGAAACCCTTGGACATACATTGACGAGATTCTGACATGAAGTTGACATATACGTTCCCTCAAAGTGACGTAAGTTTTGTCTCTCAGATTCCTACAGATCGGGAGATATTTGCCTTTCAAAAATTGACTTTCGAATAATCTCGAAAAATTAAAATGTATCTAACCTCCAAACCCTTGGACATACATTGACGTGACTCTGACAGGAAGTTTACATATACGTTCCCTCAAAGTGACATAAGTTTTGTCTCTCAGATTCCTACAGATCGGGAGATATTTGCCTTTTAAAAATTGACTTTCGAATAATTTCTAAAAATTTAAATGTCTCTATCCTCCAAACCCTTGGACATATAATGACGTGACTCTGATAGGAAGTTGACATATATGTTCCCTCAAAGTGACATAAGTTTTGTCTCTCAGATTCCTACAGAGAGGGAGATATTTGCCTTTTAACAATTTACTTTCGAATAATCTCGAAATATTAAAATGTCTCTATCCTCCAAACCCTTTGACATACATTGACGAGACTCTGACATGAAGTTGACATATGCGTTCCCTCAAAGTGACATAAGTTTTGTCTCTCAGATGCCTACAGATCGGGAGATATTTGCCTTTTCAAAAATTGACTTTCGAATAATCTCGAAAAATTAAAATGTCTCTATCGTCCAAACCCTTGGACATACATTGACGTGACTCTGACAGGAAGTTGATATATACGTTCCCTCAAAGTGACACAAGTTTTGTCTCTCAGATTCCTACAGATCGGAAGATATTTGCCTTTTAATAATTGACTTCCGAATAATCTCGAAAAATTAAAATGTCTCTATCGTCGAAACCCTTGGACATACATTGACGAGATTCTGACATAAAGTTGACATATACGTTCCCTCAAAGTGACATAAGTTTTGTTTCTCAGATTCCTACAGATCGGGAGATATTTGCCTTTTAACAATTGACTTTCGAATAATCTCGAAAAATTAAAATGTCTCTATCCTCCAAACCCTTGGACATACATTGACGAGACTCTGACAAGAAGTTAACATATGCGTTCTCTCAAAGTGACATAAGATTTGTCTCTCAGATTATTACAGATCGGGAGATATTTGCCTTTTAATAATTGACTTTCGAATAATCTCGAAAAATTAAAATGTCTCTATCGTCCAAACCCTTGGACATACATTGACGAGATTTTGACATGAAGTTGACATGTACGTTCCCTCAAAGTGACACAAGTTTTGTCTCTCAGATTCCTACAGATCGGCAGATATTTGCCTTTTAAAAATTGACCTTCGAGTAATCTCGAAAAATTAAAATGTCTCTATCCTCCAAACCCTTGGACATACATTGACGTGACTCTGACAGGAAGTTGACATATACGTTCCCTCAAAGTGACATAAGTTTTGTCTCTCAGATTCCTACAGATCGGGTTATATTTGCCTTTTAAAAATTTACTTTCGAATAAACTCTAAAAATTTCAATTTCTCTATCCTCCAAACCCTTGGACATACATTGACGTGACTATGACAGGAAGTTGACATATACGTTCCCTCAAAGTGACATAAGTTTTGTCTCTCAGGTTCCTACAGATCGGGAGATATTTGCCTTTTAAGAATTGACTTTCGACTAATATCGAATAATTATAATGTCTCTATCCTCCAAACCCTTGGACATACATCGACGTGACTCTGACATGACGATGACTTATACGTTCCCTCAAGGTGACATAAGTTTTGTCGCTCAGATTCCTACAGATCGGGAGATATTTGCTTTTTCAAAATTTGACTTTCGAATAATCTCTACAAATTTAAATGTCTCTATCCTCCAAATCCTTGGACATACATTGACGTGACTCTGACAGGAAGTTGACATATATGTTCCCTCAAAGTGAAATAAGTTTTGTCTCTCAGATTCCTACAGATCGGGAGATATTTGCCTTTTAAAAATTGACTTTCGAATAATCTCGAAAAATTAAAATGTCTCTATCCTCCAAACCCTTGGACATACACTGACGAGACTCTGACATGAAGTTGACATATGCGTTCCCTCAAAGTGACATAAGGTTTGTCTCTCAGATGCCTACAGATCGGGATTTATTTGCCTTTTAAAAATTGACTTTCGAATAATCTCGAAAAATTTAAATGTCTCTATCGTCCAAACCCTTGGACATACATTGACTAGATTCTGGCATGAAGTTGACATATACGTTCCCTCAAAGTGGCATAAGTTTTGTTTCTTAGATGCCTACAGATCGGGAGATATTTGCCTTTAAAAATTGACTTTCGAATAATCTCTACAAATTTAAATGTCTCTATCCTCCAAACCCTTGGACATACATTTACGTACCTCTGACAGGAAGTTGACATTTACGTTCTCTCAAAGTTACATAAGATTTGTCTCTCAGATTCCTACAGATCGGGAGATATATGAATTTTAATAATTGACTTTCGAATAATCTATAAAAATTTAAATGTCTCTATCCTCCAAACCCTTGAACATACATTGACGTGACCCTGACAGGAAGTTTACATATACGTTCCCTCAAAGTGACATAAGTTTTGTCTCTCAGATTCCTACAGATCGGGAGATATTTGCCTTTTATAAATTGACTTTCGAATAATCTCGAAAAATTTAAATGTCTCTATCCTCCAAACTCTTGGACATACATTGACGAGACTCTGACATGAAGTTGACATATTCGTTCCCTCAAAGTGACATAAGGTTTGTCTCTCAGGTGCCTACAGATCGGGAGATATTTGCCTCTTAAAAATTGACTTTCGAATAATCTCGAAAAATTAAAATGTCTCTATCCTCCAAACCCTTGGACATACATTGACGTGACTCTGACAGGAAGTTCACATATACGTTCCCTCAAAGTGACATAAGTTTTGTCTCTCAGGTTTCTTCAGATCGGGAGATATTTGCCTTTTAAAAATTGACTTTCGTATAATCTCGAAAAATTATGTCTCTATCCTCCAAACCCTTGGACATACATCGACGTGACTCTGACATGACGATGACATATACGTTCCCTCAAGGTGACATAAGTTTTGTCGCTCAGATTCCTACAGATCGGGAGATATTTGCCTTTTCAAAAATTGACTTTCGAATAATCTCTACAAATTTAAATGTCTCTATCCTCCAAGCCCTTCGACATACATTGACGTGACTCTGACAGGAAGTTGACATATATGTTCCCTCAAAGTGAAATAAGTTTTGTCTCTCAGATTCCTACAGATCAGGAGATATATGCCTTTTAAAAATTGACTTTCGAATAATCTCGAAAAATTAAAATGTCTCTATCCTCCAAACCCTTGGACATACACTGACGAGACTCTGACATGAAGTTGACATATGCGTTCCCTCAAAGTGACATAAGGTTTGTCTCTGAGATTCCTACAGATCGGGAGATATTTGCCTTTTAAAAATTGACTTTCGAATAATCTCGAAAAATTAAAATGTCTCTATCCTCCAAACCCTTGGACATACATTGACGAGACTCTGACAAGAAGTTAACATATGCGTTCTCTCAAAGTGACATAAGATTTGTCTCTCAGATTATTACAGATCGGGAGATATTTGCCTTTTAATAATTGACTTTCGAATAATCTCGAAAAATTAAAATGTCTCTATCGTCCAAACCCTTGGACATACATTGACGAGATTTTGACATGAAGTTGACATGTACGTTCCCTCAAAGTGACACAAAGTTTGTCTCTCAGATTCCTACAGATCGGCAGATATTTGCCTTTTAAAAATTGACCTTCGAGTAATCTCGAAAAATTAAAATGTCTCTATCCTCCAAACCCTTGGACATACATTGACGTGACTCTGACAGGAAGTTGACATATACGTTCCCTCAAAGTGACATAAGTTTTGTCTCTCAGATTCCTACAGATCGGGTTATATTTGCCTTTTAAAAATTTACTTTCGAATAAACTCTAAAAATTTCAATTTCTCTATCCTCCAAACCCTTGGACATACATTGACGTGACTATGACAGGAAGTTGACATATACGTTCCCTCAAAGTGACATAAGTTTTGTCTCTCAGGTTCCTACAGATCGGGAGATATTTGCCTTTTAAGAATTGACTTTCGACTAATATCGAATAATTATAATGTCTCTATCCTCCAAACCCTTGGACATACATCGACGTGACTCTGACATGACGATGACTTATACGTTCCCTCAAGGTGACATAAGTTTTGTCGCTCAGATTCCTACAGATCGGGAGATATTTGCTTTTTCAAAATTTGACTTTCGAATAATCTCTACAAATTTAAATGTCTCTATCCTCCAAATCCTTGGACATACATTGACGTGACTCTGACAGGAAGTTGACATATATGTTCCCTCAAAGTGAAATAAGTTTTGTCTCTCAGATTCCTACAGATCGGGAGATATTTGCCTTTTAAAAATTGACTTTCGAATAATCTCGAAAAATTAAAATGTCTCTATCCTCCAAACCCTTGGACATACACTGACGAGACTCTGACATGAAGTTGACATATGCGTTCCCTCAAAGTGACATAAGGTTTGTCTCTCAGATGCCTACAGATCGGGATATATTTGCCTTTTAAAAATTGACTTTCGAATAATCTCGAAAAATTTAAATGTCTCTATCGTCCAAACCCTTGGACATACATTGACTAGATTCTGGCATGAAGTTGACATATACGTTCCCTCAAAGTGGCATAAGTTTTGTTTCTTAGATGCCTACAGATCGGGAGATATTTGCCTTTAAAAATTGACTTTCGAATAATCTCTACAAATTTAAATGTCTCTATCCTCCAAACCCTTGGACATACATTTACGTACCTCTGACAGGAAGTTGACATTTACGTTCTCTCAAAGTTACATAAGATTTGTCTCTCAGATTCCTACAGATCGGGAGATATATGAATTTTAATAATTGACTTTCGAATAATCTATAAAAATTTAAATGTCTCTATCCTCCAAACCCTTGAACATACATTGACGTGACTCTGACAGGAAGTTGACATATACGTTCCCTCAAAGTGACATAAGTTTTGTCTCTCAGATTCCTACAGATCGGGTTATATTTGCCTTTTAAAAATTTACTTTCGAATAAACTCTAAAAATTTCAATTTCTCTATCCTCCAAACCCTTGGACATACATTGACGTGACTATGACAGGAAGTTGACATATACGTTCCCTCAAAGTGACATAAGTTTTGTCTCTCAGGTTCCTACAGATCGGGAGATATTTGCCTTTTAAGAATTGACTTTCGACTAATATCGAATAATTATAATGTCTCTATCCTCCAAACCCTTGGACATACATCGACGTGACTCTGACATGACGATGACTTATACGTTCCCTCAAGGTGACATAAGTTTTGTCGCTCAGATTCCTACAGATCGGGAGATATTTGCTTTTTCAAAATTTGACTTTCGAATAATCTCTACAAATTTAAATGTCTCTATCCTCCAAATCCTTGGACATACATTGACGTGACTCTGACAGGAAGTTGACATATATGTTCCCTCAAAGTGAAATAAGTTTTGTCTCTCAGATTCCTACAGATCGGGAGATATTTGCCTTTTAAAAATTGACTTTCGAATAATCTCGAAAAATTAAAATGTCTCTATCCTCCAAACCCTTGGACATACACTGACGAGACTCTGACATGAAGTTGACATATGCGTTCCCTCAAAGTGACATAAGGTTTGTCTCTCAGATGCCTACAGATCGGGATTTATTTGCCTTTTAAAAATTGACTTTCGAATAATCTCGAAAAATTTAAATGTCTCTATCGTCCAAACCCTTGGACATACATTGACTAGATTCTGGCATGAAGTTGACATATACGTTCCCTCAAAGTGGCATAAGTTTTGTTTCTTAGATGCCTACAGATCGGGAGATATTTGCCTTTAAAAATTGACTTTCGAATAATCTCTACAAATTTAAATGTCTCTATCCTCCAAACCCTTGGACATACATTTACGTACCTCTGACAGGAAGTTGACATTTACGTTCTCTCAAAGTTACATAAGATTTGTCTCTCAGATTCCTACAGATCGGGAGATATATGAATTTTAATAATTGACTTTCGAATAATCTATAAAAATTTAAATGTCTCTATCCTCCAAACCCTTGAACATACATTGACGTGACCCTGACAGGAAGTTTACATATACGTTCCCTCAAAGTGACATAAGTTTTGTCTCTCAGATTCCTACAGATCGGGAGATATTTGCCTTTTATAAATTGACTTTCGAATAATCTCGAAAAATTTAAATGTCTCTATCCTCCAAACTCTTGGACATACATTGACGAGACTCTGACATGAAGTTGACATATTCGTTCCCTCAAAGTGACATAAGGTTTGTCTCTCAGGTGCCTACAGATCGGGAGATATTTGCCTCATAAAAATTGACTTTCGAATAATCTCGAAAAATTAAAATGTCTCTATCCTCCAAACCCTTGGACATACATTGACGTGACTCTGACAGGAAGTTCACATATACGTTCCCTCAAAGTGACATAAGTTTTGTCTCTCAGGTTTCTTCAGATCGGGAGATATTTGCCTTTTAAAAATTGACTTTCGTATAATCTCGAAAAATTATGTCTCTATCCTCCAAACCCTTGGACATACATCGACGTGACTCTGACATGACGATGACATATACGTTCCCTCAAGGTGACATAAGTTTTGTCGCTCAGATTCCTACAGATCGGGAGATATTTGCCTTTTCAAAAATTGACTTTCGAATAATCTCTACAAATTTAAATGTCTCTATCCTCCAAACCCTTCGACATACATTGACGTGACTCTGACAGGAAGTTGACATATATGTTCCCTCAAAGTGAAATAAGTTTTGTCTCTCAGATTCCTACAGATCAGGAGATATATGCCTTTTAAAAATTGACTTTCGAATAATCTCGAAAAATTAAAATGTCTCTATCCTCCAAACCCTTGGACATACACTGACGAGACTCTGACATGAAGTTGACATATGCGTTCCCTCAAAGTGACATAAGGTTTGTCTCTCAAATGCCTACAGATCGGGAGATATTTGCCTTTTAAAAATTGACTTTCGAATAATCCCGAAAAATTAAAATGTCTCTATCGTCCAAACCCATGGACATACATTGAAGTGACTCTGACAAGAAGTTGACATATACGTTCCCTCAAAGTGACATAAGGTTTGTCTCTGAGATTCCTACAGATCGGGAGATATTTGCCTTTTAAAAATTGACTTTCGAATAATCTCGAAAAATTAAAATGTCTCTATCCTCCAAACCCTTGGACATACATTGACGAGACTCTGACAAGAAGTTAACATATGCGTTCTCTCAAAGTGACATAAGATTTGTCTCTCAGATTATTACAGATCGGGAGATATTTGCCTTTTAATAATTGACTTTCGAATAATCTCGAAAAATTAAAATGTCTCTATCGTCCAAACCCTTGGACATACATTGACGAGATTTTGACATGAAGTTGACATGTACGTTCCCTCAAAGTGACACAAGGTTTGTCTCTCAGATTCCTACAGATCGGCAGATATTTGCCTTTTAAAAATTGACCTTCGAGTAATCTCGAAAAATTAAAATGTCTCTATCCTCCAAACCCTTGGACATACATTGACGTGACTCTGACAGGAAGTTGACATATACGTTCCCTCAAAGTGACATAAGTTTTGTCTCTCAGATTCCTACAGATCGGGTTATATTTGCCTTTTAAAAATTTACTTTCGAATAAACTCTAAAAATTTCAATTTCTCTATCCTCCAAACCCTTGGACATACATTGACGTGACTATGACAGGAAGTTGACATATACGTTCCCTCAAAGTGACATAAGTTTTGTCTCTCAGGTTCCTACAGATCGGGAGATATTTGCCTTTTAAGAATTGACTTTCGACTAATATCGAATAATTATAATGTCTCTATCCTCCAAACCCTTGGACATACATCGACGTGACTCTGACATGACGATGACTTATACGTTCCCTCAAGGTGACATAAGTTTTGTCGCTCAGATTCCTACAGATCGGGAGATATTTGCTTTTTCAAAATTTGACTTTCGAATAATCTCTACAAATTTAAATGTCTCTATCCTCCAAATCCTTGGACATACATTGACGTGACTCTGACAGGAAGTTGACATATATGTTCCCTCAAAGTGAAATAAGTTTTGTCTCTCAGATTCCTACAGATCGGGAGATATTTGCCTTTTAAAAATTGACTTTCGAATAATCTCGAAAAATTAAAATGTCTCTATCCTCCAAACCCTTGGACATACACTGACGAGACTCTGACATGAAGTTGACATATGCGTTCCCTCAAAGTGACATAAGGTTTGTCTCACAGATGCCTACAGATCGGGATATATTTGCCTTTTAAAAATTGACTTTCGAATAATCTCGAAAAATTTAAATGTCTCTATCGTCCAAACCCTTGGACATACATTGACTAGATTCTGGCATGAAGTTGACATATACGTTCCCTCAAAGTGGCATAAGTTTTGTTTCTTAGATGCCTACAGATCGGGAGATATTTGCCTTTAAAAATTGACTTTCGAATAATCTCTACAAATTTAAATGTCTCTATCCTCCAAACCCTTGGACATACATTTACGTACCTCTGACAGGAAGTTGACATTTACGTTCTCTCAAAGTTACATAAGATTTGTCTCTCAGATTCCTACAGATCGGGAGATATATGAATTTTAATAATTGACTTTCGAATAATCTATAAAAATTTAAATGTCTCTATCCTCCAAACCCTTGAACATACATTGACGTGACCCTGACAGGAAGTTTACATATACGTTCCCTCAAAGTGACATAAGTTTTGTCTCTCAGATTCCTACAGATCGGGAGATATTTGCCTTTTATAAATTGACTTTCGAATAATCTCGAAAAATTTAAATGTCTCTATCCTCCAAACTCTTGGACATACATTGACGAGACTCTGACATGAAGTTGACATATTCGTTCCCTCAAAGTGACATAAGGTTTGTCTCTCAGGTGCCTACAGATCGGGAGATATTTGCCTTTTAAAAATTGACTTTCGAATAATCTCGAAAAATTAAAATGTCTCTATCCTCCAAACCCTTGGACATACATTGACGTGACTCTGACAGGAAGTTCACATATACGTTCCCTCAAAGTGACATAAGTTTTGTCTCTCAGGTTTCTTCAGATCGGGAGATATTTGCCTTTTAAAAATTGACTTTCGTATAATCTCGAAAAATTATGTCTCTATCCTCCAAACCCTTGGACATACATCGACGTGACTCTGACATGACGATGACATATACGTTCCCTCAAGGTGACATAAGTTTTGTCGCTCAGATTCCTACAGATCGGGAGATATTTGCCTTTTCAAAAATTGACTTTCGAATAATCTCTACAAATTTAAATGTCTCTATCCTCCAAACCCTTCGACATACATTGACGTGACTCTGACAGGAAGTTGACATATATGTTCCCTCATAGTGAAATAAGTTTTGTCTCTCAGATTCCTACAGATCAGGAGATATATGCCTTTTAAAAATTGACTTTCGAATAATCTCGAAAAATTAAAATGTCTCTATCCTCCAAACCCTTGGACATACACTGACGAGACTCTGACATGAAGTTGACATATGCGTTCCCTCAAAGTGACATAAGGTTTGTCTCTCAAATGCCTACAGATCGGGAGATATTTGCCTTTTAAAAATTGACTTTCGAATAATCCCGAAAAATTAAAATGTCTCTATCGTCCAAACCCATGGACATACATTAAAGTGACTCTGACAAGAAGTTGACATATACGTTCCCTCAAAGTGACATAAGTTTTGTCTCTGAGATTCCTACAGATCGGGAGATATTTGCCTTTTAAAAATTGACTTTCGAATAATCTCTACAAATTTAAATGTCTCTATCCTCCAAACCCTTGGACAAACATTTACGTACCTCTGACAGGAAGTTGACATATACGTTCCCTCAAAGTTACATAAGTTTTGTCTCTCAGATTCCTACAGATCGGGAGATATATGAATTTTAATAATTGACTTTCGAATAATCTATAAAATTTTAAATGTCTCTATCCTCCAAACTCTTGGACATACATTGACGTGAATCTGACACGAAGTTGACATATGCCTTCCCTCAAAGTGACATAAGTTTTGTCTCTCAGATTCCTACAGATCTGGAGATATTTGCCTTTCACAAATTGACTTTCGAATAATCTCGAAAAATTCAAATGTCTCTATCCTCCAAACCGTTGGACATACATTGACGAGATTCTGACATGAAGTTGACATATACGTTCCTTCAAAGTGACATAAGTTTTGTCTCTCAGATGCCTACAGATCGGGAGATATTTGCCTTTTAAAAATTGACTTTCGAATAATCTCGAAAAATTAAAATGTCTATATCGTCGAAACCCTTGGACATACATTGACGAGATTCTGACATGAAGTTGACATATACGTTCCCTCAAAGTGACATAAGTTTTGTCTCTCAGATTCCTACAGATCGGGAGATATTTGCCTTTTCAAAAATTGACTTTCGAATAATCTCGAAAAATTAAAATGTCTCTAACCTCCAAAACCTTGGACATACATTGACGTGACTTTGACAGGAAGTTTACATATACGTTCCCTCAAAGTGACATAAGTTTTGTCTCTCAGATTCCTACAGATCGGGAGATATTTGCCTTTTAAAAATTGACTTTCGAATAATTTCTAAAAATTTAAATGTCTCTATCCTCCAAACCCTTGGACATACAATGACGTGACTCTGATAGGAAGTTGACATATATGTTCCCTCAAAGTGACATAAGTTTTGTCTCTCAGATTCCTACAGAGAGGGAGATATTTGCCTTTTAACAATTTACTTTCGAATAATCTCGAAATATTAAAATGTCTCTATCCTCCAAACCCTTTGACATACATTGACGAGACTCTGACATGAAGTTGACATATGCGTTCCCTCAAAGTGACATAAGTTTTGTCTCTCAGATGACTACAGATCGGGAGATAGTTGCCTTTTCAAAAATTGACTTTCGAATAATCTCGAAAAATTAAAATGTCTCTATCGTCCAAACCCTTGGACATACATTGACGTGACTCTGACAGGAAGTTGATATATACGTTCCCTCAAAGTGACACAAGTTTTGTCTCTCAGATTCCTACAGATCGGAAGATATTTGCCTTTTAATAATTGACTTTCGAATAATCTCGAAAAATTAAAATGTCTCTATCGTCGAAACCCTTGGACATACATTGACGAGATTCTGACATAAAGTTGACATATACGTTCCCTCAAAGTGACATAAGTTTTGTTTCTCAGTTCCTACAGATCGGGAGATATTTGCCTTTTAAAAATTGACTTTCGAATAATCTCGAAAAATTAAAATGTCTCTATCCTCCAAACCCTTGGACATACATTGACGAGACTCTGACAAGAAGTTAACATATGCGTTCTCTCAAAGTGACATAAGATTTGTCTCTCAGGTTCCTACAGATCGGCAGATATTTGCCTTTTAAAAATTGACCTTCGAGTAATCTCGAAAAATTAAAATGTCTCTATCCTCCAAACCCTTGGACATACATTGACGTGACTCTGACAGGAAGTTGACATATACGTTCCCTCAAAGTGACATAAGTTTTGTCTCTCAGATTCCTACAGATCGGGTTATATTTGCCTTTTAAAAATTTACTTTCGAATAAACTTTAAAAATTTCAATGTCTCTATCCTCCAAACCCTTGGACATACATTGACGTGACTATGACAGGAAGTTTACATATACGTTCCCTCAAAGTGACATAAGTTTTGTCTCTCAGATTAATACAGATCAGGAAATATTTGCCTTTTCAAAAATTGACTTTCGAATAATCTCGAAAAATTAAAATGTCTCTATCCTCCAAACCCTGGACATACATTGACGAGATTCTGACATGAAGTTGACATATTCGTTCCTTCAAAGTGACATAAGTTTTATCTCTCAGATTCCTACAGATCGGGAGATATTTGCCTTTTCAAAAATTGACTTTCGAATAATCTCGAAAAATTTAAATGTCTCTATCCTCCAAACCCTTGGACATACATCGACGAGACTCTGACATGACGATGACATATACGTTCCCTCAAGGTGACATAAGGTTTGTCGCTCAGATTCCTACAGATCGGGAGATATTTGCCTTTTAACAATTGACTTTCGAATAATCTCGAAAAATTAAAATGTCTCTATCCTCCAAACCCTTGGACATACATTGACGAGACTCTGACAAGAAGTTGACATATGTGTTCCCTCAAAGTGACATAAGATTTGTCTCTCAGATTCCTACAGATCGGGAGATATTTGCCTTTTATAAATTGACTTTCGAATAATCTCAAAAATTTAAATGTCTCTATCCTCCAAACTCTTGGACATACATTGACGAGACTCTGACATGAAGTTGACATATTCGTTCCCTCAAAGTGACATAAGGTTTGTCTCTCAGGTGCCTACAGATCGGGAGATATTTGCCTTTTATAAATTGACTTTCGAATAATCTCGAAAAATTTAAATGTCTCTATCCTCCAAACCCTTGAACATACATTGACGTGACCCTGACAGGAAGTTTACATATACGTTCCCTCAAAGTGACATAAGTTTTGAATCTCAGATTCCTACAGATCGGGAGATATTTGCCTTTTATAAATTGACTTTCGAATAATCTCGAAAAATTTAAATGTCTCTATCCTCCAAACTCTTGGACATACATTGACGAGACTCTGACATGAAGTTGACATATTCGTTCCCTCAAAGTGACATAAGGTTTGTCTCTCAGGTGCCTACAGATCGGGAGATATTTGCCTTTTAAAAATTGACTTTCGAATAATCTCGAAAAATTAAAATGTCTCTATCCTGCAAACCCTTGGACATACATTGACGTGACTCTGACAGGAAGTTCACATATACGTTCCCTCAAAGTGACATAAGTTTTGTCTCTCAGGTTTCTTCAGATCGGGAGATATTTGCCTTTTAAAAATTGACATTAGTATAATCTCGAAAAATTATGTCTCTATCCTCCAAACCCTTGGACATACATCGACGTGACTCTGACATGACGATGACATATACGTTCCCTCAAGGTGACATAAGTTTTGTCGCTCAGATTCCTACAGATCGGGAGATATTTGCCTTTTCAAAAATTGACTTTCGAATAATCTCTACAAATTTAAATGTCTCTATCCTCCAAACCCTTGGACATACATTGACGTGACTCTGACAGGAAGTTGACATATATGTTCCCTCAAAGTGAAATAAGTTTTGTCTCTCAGATTCCTACAGATCAGGAGATATTTGCCTTTTAAAAATTGACTTTCGAATAATCTCGAAAAATTAAAATGTCTCTATCGTCCAAACCCTTAGACATACATTGAAGTGACTCTGACAAGAAGTTGACATATACGTTCCCTCAAAGTGACATAAGTTTTGTCTCTGAGATTGCTACAGATCGGGAGATATTTGCCTTTTAAAGATTGACTTTCGAATAATCTCGAAAAATTCAAATGTCTCTATCCTCCAAACCGTTGGACATACATTGACGAGATTCTGACATGAAGTTGACATATACGTTCCTTCAAAGTGACATAAGTTTTATCTCTCAGATGCCTACAGATCGGGAGATATTTGCCTTTTAATAATTGACTTTCGAATAATCTCGAAAAATTTAAATGTCTATATCGTCGAAACCCTTGGACATACATTGACGAGATTCTGACATGAAGTTGACATATACGTTCCCTCAAAGTGACATAAGTTTTGTCTCTCAGATTCCTACAGATCGGGAGATATTTGCCTTTTCAAAAATTGACTTTCGAATAATCTCGAAAAATTAAAATGTCTCTAACCTCCAAACCCTTGGACATACATTGACGTGACTCTGACAGGAAGTTTACATATAAGTTCCCTCAAAGTGACATAAGTTTTGTCTCTCAGATTCCTACAGATCGGGAGATATTTGCCTTTTAAAAATTGACTTTCGAATAATTTCTAAAAATTTAAATGTCTCTATCCTCCAAACCCTTGGACATACAATGACGTGACTCTGATAGGAAGTTGACATATATGTTCCCTCAAAGTGACATAAGTTTTGTCTCTCAGATTCCTACAGAGAGGGAGATATTTGCCTTTTAACAATTTACTTTCGAATAATCTCGAAATATTAAAATGTCTCTATCCTCCAAACCCTTTGACATACATTGACGAGACTCTGACATGAAGTTGACATATGCGTTCCCTCAAAGTGACATAAGTTTTGTCTCTCAGATGCCTACAGATCGGGAGATATTTGCCTTTTCAAAAATTGACTTTCGAATAATCTCGAAAAATTAAAATGTCTCTATCGTCCAAACCCTTGGACATACATTGACGTGACTCTGACAGGAAGTTGATATATA
The DNA here is from genome assembly GCF_977971745.1 of Zootermopsis nevadensis. Taxonomy (NCBI): domain Eukaryota; kingdom Metazoa; phylum Arthropoda; class Insecta; order Blattodea; family Termopsidae; genus Zootermopsis; species Zootermopsis nevadensis. Next base: position 1,014,974 of record NW_028259176.1, on the reverse strand, counting down.
CGTTCCCTCAAAGTGACACAAGTTTTGTCTCTCAGATTCCTACAGATCGGAAGATATTTGCCTTTTAATAATTGACTTTCGAATAATCTCGAAAAATTAAAATGTCTCTATCGTCGAAACCCTTGGACATACATTGACGAGATTCTGACATAAAGTTGACATATACGTTCCCTCAAAGTGACATAAGTTTTGTTTCTCAGTTCCTACAGATCGGGAGATATTTGCCTTTTAACAATTGACTTTCGAATAATCACGAAAAATTAAAATGTCTCTATCCTCCAAACCCTTGGACATACATTGACGAGACTCTGACAAGAAGTTAACATATGCGTTCTCTCAAAGTGACATAAGATTTGTCTCTCAGATTATTACAGATCGGGAGATATTTGCGTTTTAATAATTTACTTTCGAATAATCTCGAAAAATTAAAATGTCTCTATCGTCCAAACCCTTGGACATACATTGACGAGATTTTGACATGAAGTTGACATGTACGTTCCCTCAAAGTGACACAAGTTTTGTCTCTCAGATTCCTACAGATCGGCAGATATTTGCCTTTAAAAAATTGGCCTTCGAGTAATCTCGAAAAATTAAAATGTCTCTATCCTTCAAACCCTTGGACATACATTGACGTGACTCTGACAGGAAGTTGACATATACGTTCCCTCAAAGTAACATAAGTTTTATCTCTCAGATTCCTACAGATCGGGTTATATTTGCCTTTTAAAAATTTATTTTCGAATAAACTTTAAAAATTTCAATGTCTCTATCCTCCAAACCCTTGGACATACATTGACGTGACTATGACAGGAAGTTTACATATACGTTCCCTCAAAGTGACATAAGTTTTGTCTCTCAGATTAATACAGATCAGGAAATATTTGCCTTTTCAAAAATTGACTTTCGAATAATTTCGAAAAATTAAAATGTCTCTATCCTCCAAACCCTGGACATACATTGACGAGATTCTGACATGAAGTTGACATATTCGTTCCTTCAAAGTGACATAAGTTTTATCTCTCAGATTCCTACAGATCGGGAGATATTTGCCTTTTCAAAAATTGACTTTCGAATAATCTCGAAAAATTTAAATGTCTCTATCCTCCAAACCCTTGGACATACATCGACGTGACTCTGACATGACGATGACATATACGTTCCCTCAAGGTGACATAAGGTTTGTCGCTCAGATTCCTACAGATCGGGAGATATTTGCCTTTTAACAATTGACTTTCGAATAATCTCGAAAAATTAAAATGTCTCTATCCTCCAAATCCTTGGACATACATTGACGAGACTCTGACAAGAAGTTGACATATGTGTTCCCTCAAAGTGACATAAGATTTGTCTCTCAGATTCCTACAGATCGGGTGATATTTGCCTTTTAAAAATCGACTTTCGAATAATCTCTAAAAATTTAAATGTCTCTATCCTCCAAACCCTTGGACATACAATGACGTGACTCTGAAAGGAAGTTAACATATATGTTCCATCAAAGTGACATAAGTTTTGTATCTCAGATTCATACAGAGAGGGAGATATTTGCCTTTCACAAATTGACTTTAAAATAATCTCGAAAAATTCAAATGTCTCTATCCTCCAAACCCTTGGACATACATTGACGAGATTCTGACATGAAGTTGACATATACGTTCCCTCAAAGTGTCATAAGTTTTGTCTCTCAAATGCCTACAGATCGGAAGATATTTGCCTTTTAAAAATTGACTTTCGAATAATCTCGAAAAATTAAAATGTCTCTATCGTCGAATCCCTTGGACATACATTGACGAGACTCTGACAAGAAGTTAACATATGCGTTCCCTCAAAGTGACATAAGATTTGTCTCTCAGATTCCTACAGATCGGGAGATATTTGCCTTTTAAAAATTGACTTTCGAATAATCTCGAAAAATTAAAATGTCTCTATCGTCCAAACCCTTGGACATACATTGACGAGATTCTGACACGAAGTTTACATATACGTTCCCTCAAAGTGACATAAGATTTGTCTCTCAGATTCCTACAGATCGGGAGATATTTGCCTTTTAAAAATTGACTTTCGAATAATCTCGAAAAATTAAAATGTCTCTATCGTCCAAACCCTTGGACATACATTGACGAGATTCTGACATGAAGTTTACATATACGTTCCCTCAATGTGACATAAGTTTTGTCTCTCAGAATTCTACAGATCGGGAGATATTTGCCTTTTCAAAAATTGACTTTCGAATAATCTCGAAAAATTAAAATGTCTCTATCCTCCAAACCCTTGGACATACATTGACGAGATTCTGACATGAAGTTGACATATACGATCCCTCAATGTGACATAAGCTTTGTCTCTCAGATTCCTACAGATCGGGTGATATTTGCCTTTTAAAAATTGACTTTCGAATAATCTTTAAAAATTTAAATGTCTCTATCCTCCAAACCCTTGGACATACAATGACGTGACTATGACAGGAAGTTGACACATATGTTCCCTCAAAGTGACATAAGTTTTGTCTCTCAGATTCCTACAGAGAGGGAGATATTTGCCTTTTAAAAATTTACTTTCGAATAATCTCGAAAAAATTAAAATGTCTCTATCCTCCAAACCCTTGGACATACATTGACGAGACTCTGACATGAAGTTGACATATGCGTTCCCTCAAAGTGAGATAAGGTTTGTCTCTCAGATGCCTACAGATCGGGAGATATTTGCCTTTTAAAAATTGACTTTCGAATAACCTCAAAAAATTAAAATGTCTCTATCGTCCAAACCCTTGGACATACATTGACGAGATTCTGGCATGAAGTTGACATATACGTTCCCTCAAAGTGACATACGTTTTGTCTCTCAGATTCCTACAGATCGGGAGATATTTGCCTTTTAAAAATTGACTTTCGAATAATCTCTAAAAATTTAAATGTCTCTATCCTCCATACCCATGGACATACATTGAAGTGACTCTGACAAGAAGTTGACATATACGTTCCCTCAAAGTGACATACGTTTTGTCTCTCAGATTCCTACAGATCGGGAGATATTTGCCTTTTAAAAATTGACTTTCGAATAATCTATAAAAATTTAAATGTCTCTATCCTCCAAACCCTTGGACATACATTTCCGTGTCTCTGACAGGAAGTTTACATATACGTTCCCTCAAAGTGACGTAAGTTTTGTCTCTCAGATTCCTACAGATCGGGAGATATTTGCCTTTTAAAAATTGACTTTCGAATAATCTCGAAAAATTAAAATGTCTCTATCCTCCAAACCCTTGGACATACATCGACGTCTCTCTGACAGGATGTTTACATATACGTTCCCTCAAAGTGACATAAGTTTTGTCTCTCAGATTCTAGAGATCGGGAGATATTTGCCTTTTAAAAATTGACTTTCGAATAATCTCTACAAATTTAAATGTCTCTATCCTCCAAACCCTTGGACATACATTGACGTGACTCTGACAGGAAGTTGACATATATGTTCCCTCAAAGTGAAATAAGTTTTGTCTCTCAGATTCCTACAGATCGGGAGATATTTGCCTTTCACAAATTGATTTTCGAATAATCTCGAAAAATTAAAATGTCTATATCGTCGAAACCCTTGGACATACATTGACGAGATTCTGACATGAAGTTGACATATACGTTCCCTCAAAGTGACATAAGTTTTGTCTCTCAGATTCCTACAGATCGGGATATATTGGCCTTTTAAAAATTTACTTTTGAATAAACTCTAAAAATTTCAATGTCTCTATCCACCAAACCCTTGGACATACATTGACGTGACTATGACAGGAAGTTTACATATACGTTCCCTCAAAGTGACATAAGTTTTGTCTCTCAGATTAATACAGATCGGGAGATATTTGCCTTTTCAAAAATTGACTTTCGAATAATCTCGAAAAATTAAAAAGTCTCTATCCTCCAAACCCTGGACATACATTGACGAGATTCTGACATGAAGTTGACATATACGTTCCTTCAAAGTGACATAAGTTTTATCTCTCAGATTCCTACAGATCGGGAGATATTTGCCTTTTCAAAAATTGACTTTCGAATAATCTCGAAAAATTTAAATGTCTCTATCCTCCAAACCCTTGGACATACATTGACGTGACTCTGACAGGAAGTTTACATGTACGTTCCCTCAAAGTGACATAAGTTTTGTCTCACAGATTCCTACAGATCGGGAGATATTTGCTTTTTAAAAATTGACTTTCGAATAATCTCGAGAAATTATAATGTCTCTATCCTCCAAACCCTTGAACATACATCGACATGACTCTGACATTACGATGACATATACGTTCCCTCATGGTGACATAAGGTTTGTCGCTCAGATTCCTACAGATCGGGAGATATTTGCCTTTTAAAAATTGACTTTCGAATAATCTCGAAAAATTAAAATGTCTCTATCCTCCAAACCCTTGGACATACATTGACGAGACTCTGACAAGAAGTTGACATACGTGTTCCCTCAAAGTGACATAAGATTTGTCTCTCAGATTCCTACAGATCGGGAGATATTTGCCTTTTAAAAATTGACTTTCGAATAATCTCGAAAAATTTAAATGTCTCTATCGTCCAAACCCTTTGACATACATTGACGAGATTCTGACATGAAGTTGACATATACGTTACCTCAAAGTGACAAAAGTTTTGTCTCTCAGATTCCTACAGATCGGGAGATATTTGCCTTTTCATAAATTGACTTTCGAATAATCTCGAAAAATTAAAATGTCTCTATCGTCGAACCCCTTGGACATACATTGACGAGATTCTGACATGACGTTGACATATACGTTACCTCAAAGTGACATAAGTTTTGTCTCTCAGATTAGTACAAATCGGGTGATATTTGCCTTTTAAAAATTGACTTTCGAATAATCTCTAAAAATTTAAATGTCTCTATCCTCCAAACCCTTGGACATACAATGACGTGACTCTGAAAGGAAGTTGACATATATGTTCCATCAAAGTTACATAAGTTTTGTCTCTCAGATTCCTACAGAGAGGGAGATACTTGCCTTTCACAAATTGACTTTCGAATAATCTCGAAAAATTCAAATGTCTCTATCCTCCAAACCCTTGGACATACATTGACGAGATTCTGACATGAAGTTGACATATACGTTTCCTCAATGTGACACAAGATTTGTCTCTCAGATCCCTACAGATCGGCAGATATTTGTATTTTAAAAGTTGACTTTCGAGTAATCTCGAAAAATTAAAATGTCTCTGTGCTCCAAACCCTTATACATACATCGACGTGTCTCTGACATAACGATAACATATACGTTCCCTCAAGGTGACATAAGTTTTGTCTCTCAGATTCCTACAGAGAGGGAGATACTTGCCTTTCACAAATTGACTTTCGAATAATCTCGAAAAATTCAAATGTCTCTATCCTCCAAACCCTTAGACATACATTGACGAGATTCTGGCATGAAGTTGACATATACGTTCCCTCAATGTGACACAAGGTTTGTCTCTCAGATTCCTACAGATCGGGAGATATTTGCCTTTTAAAAATTGACTTTCGAATAATCTCAAAAAATTTAAATGTCTCTATCGTCCAAACCCTTTGACATACATTGACGAGATTCTGACATGAAGTTGACATATACGTTACCTCAAAGTGACAAAAGTTTTGTCTCTCAGATTTCTACAGATCGGGAGATATTTGCCTTTTCATAAATTGACTTTCGAATAATCTCGAAAAATTAAAATGTCTCTATCGTCGAACCCCTTGGACATACATTGACGAGATTCTGACATGAAGTTGACATATGCGTTCCCTCAAAGTGACATAAGTTTTGTCTCTCAGATGACTACAGATCGGGAGATAGTTGCCTTTTCAAAAATTGACTTTCGAATAATCTCGAAAAATTAAAATGTCTCTATCGTCCAAACCCTTGGACATACATTGACGTGACTCTGACAGGAAGTTGATATATACGTTCCCTCAAAGTGACACAAGTTTTGTCTCTCAGATTCCTACAGATCGGAAGATATTTGCCTTTTAATAATTGACTTTCGAATAATCTCGAAAAATTAAAATGTCTCTATCGTCGAAACCCTTGGACATACATTGACGAGATTCTGACATAAAGTTGACATATACGTTCCCTCAAAGTGACATAAGTTTTGTTTCTCAGTTCCTACAGATCGGGAGATATTTGCCTTTTAACAATTGACTTTCGAATAATCTCGAAAAATTAAAATGTCTCTATCCTCCAAACCCTTGGACATACATTGACGAGACTCTGACAAGAAGTTAACATATGCGTTCTCTCAAAGTGACATAAGATTTGTCTCTCAGATTATTACAGATCGGGAGATATTTGCGTTTTAATAATTTACTTTCGAATAATCTCGAAAAATTAAAATGTCTCTATCGTCCAAACCCTTGGACATACATTGACGAGATTTTGACATGAAGTTGACATGTACGTTCCCTCAAAGTGACACAAGTTTTGTCTCTCAGATTCCTACAGATCGGCAGATATTTGCCTTTTAAAAATTGGCCTTCGAGTAATCTCGAAAAATTAAAATGTCTCTATCCTTCAAACCCTTGGACATACATTGACGTGACTCTGACAGGAAGTTGACATATACGTTCCCTCAAAGTAACATAAGTTTTGTCTCTCAGATTCCTACAGATCGGGTTATATTTGCCTTTTAAAAATTTATTTTCGAATAAACTTTAAAAATTTCAATGTCTCTATCCTCCAAACCCTTGGACATACATTGACGTGACTATGACAGGAAGTTTACATATACGTTCCCTCAAAGTGACATAAGGTTTGTCGCTCAGATTCCTACAGATCGGGAGATATTTGCCTTTTAACAATTGACTTTCGAATAATCTCGAAAAATTAAAATGTCTCTATCCTCCAAATCCTTGGACATACATTGACGAGACTCTGACAAGAAGTTGACATATGTGTTCCCTCAAAGTGACATAAGATTTGTCTCTCAGATTCCTATAGATCGGGTGATATTTGCCTTTTAAAAATCGACTTTCGAATAATCTCTAAAAATTTAAATGTCTCTATCCTCCAAACCCTTGGACATACAATGACGTGACTCTGAAAGGAAGTTGACATATATGTTCCATCAAAGTGACATAAGTTTTGTCTGTCAGATTCCTACAGAGAGGGAGATACTTGCCTTTCACAAATTGACTTTCGAATAATCTCGAAAAATTCAAATGTCTCTATCCTCCAAACCCTTGGACATACATTGACGAGATTCTGACATGAAGTTGACATATACGTTTCCTCAATGTGACACAAGTTTTGTCTCTCAGATTCCTACAGATCGGCAGATATTTGTATTTTAAAAGTTGACTTTCGAGTAATCTCGAAAAATTAAAATGTCTCTGTGCTCCAAACCCTTATACATACATCGACGTGTCTCTGACATAACGATAACATATACGTTCCCTCAAGGTGACATAAGTTTTGTCTCTCAGATTCCTACAGAGAGGGAGATACTTGCCTTTCACAAATTGACTTTCGAATAATCTCGAAAAATTCAAATGTCTCTATCCTCCAAACCCTTAGACATACATTGACGAGATTCTGACATGAAGTTGACATATACGTTCCCTCAATGTGACACAAGGTTTGTCTCTCAGATTCCTACAGATCGGGAGATATTTGCCTTTTAAAAATTGACTTTCGAATAATCTCGAAAAATTTAAATGTCTCTATCGTCCAAACCCTTTGACATACATTGACGAGATTCTGACATGAAGTTGACATATACGTTACCTCAAAGTGACAAAAGTTTTGTCTCTCAGATTCCTACAGATCGGGAGATATTTGCCTTTTCATAAATTGACTTTCGAATAATCTCGAAAAATTAAAATGTCTCTATCGTCGAACCCCTTGGACATACATTGACGAGATTCTGACATGAAGTTGACATATGCGTTCCCTCAAAGTGACATAAGTTTTGTCTCTCAGATGACTACAGATCGGGAGATAGTTGCCTTTTCAAAAATTGACTTTCGAATAATCTCGAAAAATTTAAATGTCTCTATCGTCCAAACCCTTGGACATACATTGACGTGACTCTGACAGGAAGTTGATATATACGTTCCCTCACAGTGACACAAGTTTTGTCTCTCAGATTCCTACAGATCGGAAGATATTTGCCTTTTAATAATTGACTTTCGAATAATCTCGAAAAATTAAAATGTCTCTATCGTCGAAACCCTTGGACATACATTGACGAGATTCTGACATAAAGTTGACATATACGTTCCCTCAAAGTGACATAAGTTTTGTTTCTCAGTTCCTACAGATCGGGAGATATTTGCCTTTTAACATTTGACTTTCGAATAATCTCGAAAAATTAAAATGTCTCTATCCTCCAAACCCTTGGACATACATTGACGAGACTCTGACAAGAAGTTAACATATGCGTTCTCTCAAAGTGACATAAGATTTGTCTCTCAGATTCCTACAGATCGGCAGATATTTGCCTTTTAAAAATTGACTTTCGAGTAATCTCGAAAAATTAAAATGTCTCTATCCTCCAAACCCTTAGACATACATTGACGAGATTCTGACATGAAGTTGACATATACGTTCCCTCAATGTGACACAAGGTTTGTCTCTCAGATTCCTACAGATCGGGAGATATTTGCCTTTTAAAAATTGACTTTCGAATAATCTCGAAAAATTAAAATGTCTCTATCCTCCAAACCCTTGGACATACATTGACGAGACTCTCACATGAAATTGACATATTCGTTCCCTCAAAGTGACAGAATGTTTGTCTCTCAGGTGCCTACAGATCGGGAGATATTTGCCTTTTAAAAATTGACTTTCGAATAATCTCGAAAAATTAAAATGACTCTATCCTCCAAACCCTTAAACATACATTGACGTGACTCTGACAGGAAGTTGACATATATGTTCCCTCAAAGTGAAATAAGTTTTGTCTCTCAGATTCCTACAGATCGGGAGATATTTGCCTTTTAAAAATTGACTTTCGTATAATCTCGAAAAATTAGAATGTCTCTATCGTCCAAACCCTTGGACATACATTGACGAGACTCTGACATGAAGTTGACATATGCGTTCCCTCAAAGTGACATAAGGTTTGTCTCTCAGATGCCTACAGATCAGGAGATATTTGCTTTTTAAAAATTGACTTTCGAATAATCTCGAAAAATTAAAATGACTCTATCGTCCAAACCCTTGGACATACATTGACGAGATTCTGACACGAAGTTGACATATAGGTTCCCTCAAAGTGGCATAAGTTATGTCTCTCAGATGCCTACAGATCGGGAGATATTTGCCTTTTAAAACTTGACTTTCGAATAATCTCGAAAAATTAAAATGTCTCTACCGTCGAAACCCTTGGACATACATTGACGAGATTCTGACATAAAGTTGACATATACGTTCCCTCAAAGTGACATAAGTTTTGTTTCTCAGATTCCTACAGATCGGGAGATATTTGCCTTTTAAAAATTGACTTTCGAATAATCTCGAAAAATTTAAATGTCTCTATCCTCCAAACCCTTGGACATACATTGACGAGTCTCTGACATGAAGTTGACATATGCGTTCCCTCAAAGTGACATAAGGTTTGTCTCTCAGATGCCTACAGATCGGGAGATATTTGCCTTTTAAAAATTGCCTTTCGAATAATCTCTAAAAATTTAAATGTCTCTATCCTCCAAACCCTTCGACATACATTGACGTGACTCTGACATGAAGTTGACATATGCGTTCCCTCAATGTGACATAAGTCTTGTCTCTCAGATTCCTACAGATCGATAGATATTTGAATTTCACAAATTGACTTTCGAATAATCTCGAAAAATTAAAATGTCTCTATCCTCCAAACCCTTTGACATACATTGACGTGACTCTGTCAGCAAGTTGACCTATACGTTCCCTCAAAGTGACATAAGATTTGTCTCTCAGATTCCTACAGATCGGGAGATATTTGCTTTTTAAAAAATATGCTTTCGAATAATCTCTAAAAATTTAAATATCTGTATCCTCCAAACCCTTGGACATACATTAACGAGATTCTGACATGATGTTGACATATACGTTCCCTCAAAGTGACATAAGGTTCGTCTCTCAGATTCCTACAGATCGGGAGATATTTGCCTTTTGAAATATTGACTTTCGAATAATCTTGAAAAATTAAAATGTCTCTATCCTCCAAACCCTTGGACATACATTGACGTGACTCTGACAGGATGTTTACATATACGTTCCCTCGAAGTGACATAAGTTTTGTCTCTCAGATTCCTACAGATCGGGAGATATTTGCCTTTAAAGAATTGACTTTCCAATAATCTCTAAAAATTTAAATGTCTCTATCCTCAAAACCCTTGGACATACATTGACGTGACTCTGACGGGAAGTTGACACATATGTTCCCTCAAAGTGACATAAGTTTTGTCTCTCAGATGCCTACAGATCGGGAGATATTTGCCTTTTAAAAATTGACTTTCGAATAATCTCGAAAAATTAAAATGTCTCTATCCTCCAAACCCTTGGACATACATTGACGAGACTCTGACATGAAGTTGACATATGCGTTCCCTCAAAGTGACATAAGGTTTGTCTCTCAGGTGCCTACAGATCGGGAGATATTTGCCTTTTAAAAATTGACTTTCGAATAATCTCTAAAAATTTAAATGTCTGTTTCCTCCAAACCCACGGACATACATTGACGTGACTCTGATAGGAAGTTGACATATACGTTCCCCCAAAGTGACATAAGTTTTGTCTCTCTGATTCCTACAGATCGGGAGATATTTGAATTTTAAAAATTGCTTTCGAATAATCTCTAAAAATTTAAATGTCTCTATCCTCCAAACCCTTGGACATACATTGACGAGACTCTGACATGAAGTTGACATATTCGTTCCCTCAAAGTGACATAATTTTTGTCTCTCAGATGCTTACAGATCGAGAGATATTTGCCTTTAAAAATTGACTTTCGAATAATCTCGAAATATTAAAATGTCTCTATCTTCCAAACCCTTTTACATACATTGACGAGATTCTGACATGAAGTTGACATATACGTTCCCTCAAAGTGACATAAGGTCCGTCTCTCAGATTCTTACAGATCGGGAGATATTTGCCTTTTGAAATATTGACTTTAGAATAATCTTGAAAAATTGAAATGTCTCTATCCTCCAAACCCTTGGACATACATTGACGTGACTCTGACAGGATGTTTACATATACGTTCCCTCGAAGTGACATACGTTTTGTCTCTCAGGTTAATACAGATCGAGAGATATTTGCCTTTTAAAAATTGACTTTCGAATAATCTCGAAAAATTAAAATGTCTCTATCGTCCAAACCCTTTTACATACATTGACGAGATTCTGACATGAAGTTGACATATACGTTCCCTCAAAGTGACATAAGGTTCGTCTCTCAGATTCCTACAGATCGGGAGATATTTGCCTTTTGAAATATTGACTTTCGATTAATCTTGAAAAATTAAAATGTCTCTATCCTCCAAACCCTTGGACATACATTGACGTGACTCTGACAGGATGTTTACATATACGTTCCCTCGAAGTGACATACGTTTTGTCTCTCAGATTCCTACAGATCGGGAGATATTTGCCTTTTAAAAATTGACTTTCGAATAATCTCGAAAAATTAAAATGTCTCTATCGTCCAAACCCTTGGACATACATTGACGAGATTGTGACATGAAGTTGACATATACGTTCCCTCGAAGTGACGTAAGTTTTGTCTCTCAGATTACCACAGATCGGGAGATATTTGCCTTTTAAAAATTGACTTTCGAATAATCTCGAAAAATTAAAATGTCTCTATCGTCCAAACCCTTGGACATACATTGACGAGATTCTGACATGAAGTTGACATATACGTTCCCTCAAAGTGACACAAGTTTTGTCTCTCAGATTCCTACAGATCGGAAGATATTTGCCTTTTAATAATTGACTTTCGAATAATCTCGAAAAATTAAAATGTCTCTATCGTCGAAACCCTTGGACATACATTGACGAGATTCTGACATAAAGTTGACATATACGTTCCCTCAAAGTGACATAAGTTTTGTTTCTCAGTTCCTACAGATCGGGAGATATTTGCCTTTTAACATTTGACTTTCGAATAATCTCGAAAAATTAAAATGTCTCTATCCTCCAAACCCTTGGACATACATTGACGAGACTCTGACAAGAAGTTAACATATGCGTTCTCTCAAAGTGACATAAGATTTGTCTCTCAGATTCCTACAGATCGGCAGATATTTGCCTTTTAAAAATTGACTTTCGAGTAATCTCGAAAAATTAAAATGTCTCTATCCTCCAAACCCTTAGACATACATTGACGAGATTCTGACATGAAGTTGACATATACGTTCCCTCAATGTGACACAAGGTTTGTCTCTCAGATTCCTACAGATCGGGAGATATTTGCCTTTTAAAAATTGACTTTCGAATAATCTCGAAAAATTAAAATGTCTCTATCCTCCAAACCCTTTGACATACATTGACGAGACTCTCACATGAAATTGACATATTCGTTCCCTCAAAGTGACAGAATGTTTGTCTCTCAGGTGCCTACAGATCGGGAGATATTTGCCTTTTAAAAATTGACTTTCGAATAATCTCGAAAAATTAAAATGACTCTATCCTCCAAACCCTTAAACATACATTGACGTGACTCTGACAGGAAGTTGACATATATGTTCCCTCAAAGTGAAATAAGTTTTGTCTCTCAGATTCCTACAGATCGGGAGATATTTGCCTTTTAAAAATTGACTTTCGTATAATCTCGAAAAATTAGAATGTCTCTATCGTCCAAACCCTTGGACATACATTGACGAGACTCTGACATGAAGTTGACATATGCGTTCCCTCAAAGTGACATAAGGTTTGTCTCTCAGATGCCTACAGATCAGGAGATATTTGCTTTTTAAAAATTGACTTTCGAATAATCTCGAAAAATTAAAATGACTCTATCGTCCAAACCCTTGGACATACATTGACGAGATTCTGACACGAAGTTGACATATAGGTTCCCTCAAAGTGGCATAAGTTATGTCTCTCAGATGCCTACAGATCGGGAGATATTTGCCTTTTAAAACTTGACTTTCGAATAATCTCGAAAAATTAAAATGTCTCTACCGTCGAAACCCTTGGACATACATTGACGAGATTCTGACATAAAGTTGACATATACGTTCCCTCAAAGTGACATAAGTTTTGTTTCTCAGATTCCTACAGATCGGGAGATATTTGCCTTTTAAAAATTGACTTTCGAATAATCTCGAAAAATTTAAATGTCTCTATCCTCCAAACCCTTGGACATACATTGACGAGTCTCTGACATGAAGTTGACATATGCGTTCCCTCAAAGTGACATAAGGTTTGTCTCTCAGATGCCTACAGATCGGGAGATATTTGCCTTTTAAAAATTGCCTTTCGAATAATCTCTAAAAATTTAAATGTCTCTATCCTCCAAACCCTTCGACATACATTGACGTGACTCTGACATGAAGTTGACATATGCGTTCCCTCAATGTGACATAAGTCTTGTCTCTCAGATTCCTACAGATCGATAGATATTTGAATTTCACAAATTGACTTTCGAATAATCTCGAAAAATTAAAATGTCTCTATCCTCCAAACCCTTTGACATACATTGACGTGACTCTGTCAGCAAGTTGACCTATACGTTCCCTCAAAGTGACATAAGATTTGTCTCTCAGATTCCTACAGATCGGGAGATATTTGCTTTTTAAAAAATATGCTTTCGAATAATCTCTAAAAATTTAAATATCTGTATCCTCCAAACCCTTGGACATACATTAACGAGATTCTGACATGATGTTGACATATACGTTCCCTCAATGTGACATAAGGTTCGTCTCTCAGATTCCTACAGATCGGGAGATATTTGCCTTTTGAAATATTGACTTTCGAATAATCTTGAAAAATTAAAATGTCTCTATCCTCCAAACCCTTGGACATACATTGACGTGACTCTGACAGGATGTTTACATATACGTTCCCTCGAAGTGACATAAGTTTTGTCTCTCAGATTCCTACAGATCGGGAGATATTTGCCTTTAAAGAATTGACTTTCCAATAATCTCTAAAAATTTAAATGTCTCTATCCTCAAAACCCTTGGACATACATTGACGTGACTCTGACGGGAAGTTGACACATATGTTCCCTCAAAGTGACATAAGTTTTGTCTCTCAGATGCCTACAGATCGGGAGATATTTGCCATTTAAAAATTGACTTTCGAATAATCTCGAAAAATTAAAATGTCTCTATCCTCCAAACCCTTGGACATACATTGACGAGACTCTGACATGAAGTTGACATATGCGTTCCCTCAAAGTGACATAAGGTTTGTCTCTCAGGTGCCTACAGATCGGGAGATATTTGCCTTTTAAAAATTGACTTTCGAATAATCTCTAAAAATTTAAATGTCTGTTTCCTCCAAACCCACGGACATACATTGACGTGACTCTGATAGGAAGTTGACATATACGTTCCCCCAAAGTGACATAAGTTTTGTCTCTCTGATTCCTACAGATCGGGAGATATTTGAATTTTAAAAATTGCTTTCGAATAATCTCTAAAAATTTAAATGTCTCTATCCTCCAAACCCTTGGACATACATTGACGAGACTCTGACATGAAGTTGACATATTCGTTCCCTCAAAGTGACATAATTTTTGTCTCTCAGATGCTTACAGATCGAGAGATATTTGCCTTTAAAAATTGACTTTCGAATAATCTCGAAATATTAAAATGTCTCTATCTTCCAAACCCTTTTACATACATTGACGAGATTCTGACATGAAGTTGACATATACGTTCCCTCAAAGTGACATAAGGTTCGTCTCTCAGATTCTTACAGATCGGGAGATATTTGCCTTTTGAAATATTGACTTTAGAATAATCTTGAAAAATTGAAATGTCTCTATCCTCCAAACCCTTGGACATACATTGACGTGACTCTGACAGGATGTTTACATATACGTTCCCTCGAAGTGACATACGTTTTGTCTCTCAGGTTAATACAGATCGAGAGATATTTGCCTTTTAAAAATTGACTTTCGAATAATCTCGAAAAATTAAAATGTCTCTATCGTCCAAACCCTTTTACATACATTGACGAGATTCTGACATGAAGTTGACATATACGTTCCCTCAAAGTGACATAAGGTTCGTCTCTCAGATTAATACAGATCGGGAGATATTTGCCTTTTGAAATATTGACTTTCGATTAATCTTGAAAAATTAAAATGTCTCTATCCTCCAAACCCTTGGACATACATTGACGTGACTCTGACAGGATGTTTACATATACGTTCCCTCGAAGTGACATACGTTTTGTCTCTCAGATTCCTACAGATCGGGAGATATTTGCCTTTTAAAAATTGACTTTCGAATAATCTCGAAAAATTAAAATGTCTCTATCGTCCAAACCCTTGGACATACATTGACGAGATTGTGACATGAAGTTGACATATACGTTCCCTCGAAGTGACGTAAGTTTTGTCTCTCAGATTACCACAGATCGGGAGATATTTGCCTTTTAAAAATTGACTTTCGAATAATCTCGAAAAATTAAAATGTCTCTATCGTCCAAACCCTTGGACATACATTGACGAGATTCTGACATGAAGTTGACATATACGTTCCCTCAAAGTGACATAAGATTTGTTTCTCAGATTCCTACAGATCTGGAGATATTTGCCTTTTCAAAAATTGACTTTCGAATAATCTCTAAAAATTTAAATGTCTCTATCCTCCAAATCCTTGGACATACATTGACGTGACTCTGACAGGATGTTGACATATACGTTCCCTCAAAGTGACATAAGTTTTGTCTCTCAGATTAATACAGATCTTGAGATATTTGCCTTTTAATAATTGACTTTCGAATAATCTCTAAAAATTTAAATGTCTCTATCCTCCAAACCCTTGGACCTACATAGACGTGACTCTGACAGGAAGTTGACATATATGTTCCCTCAAAGTGACATAAGTTTTGTCTCTCAGATTCCTACAGATCGGGAGATATTTGCCTTTTAAAATTGACTTTCGAATAATCTCGAAAAATTAAAATGTCTCTATCCTCCAAACCCTTGGACATGCATTGACGAGATTCTGGCATGAAGTTGACATATGCGTTCCCTCAAGTGACAAAAGGTTTGTCTCTCAGATCCCTACAGATCGGGAGTTAAATACCTTTTAAAAATTGCCTTTCGAATAATCTCTAAAAATTTAAATGGCTCTATCCTCCAAACCCATGGACATACATTGATAAAACTCTGAAAGAAAGTTGATATTTACGTTCCCTCAAAGTGACATAAGTTTTGTCTCTCAGATTCCTACAGATCGGGAGATATTTGCCTTTTAATAATTGACTTTCGAATAATCTCGAAAAATTAAAATGTCTCTATCCCCCAAACCCTTGGACATACATTTACGTGCCTCTGACAGGAAGTTGACATATACGTTCCCTCAAGGTGACATAAGTTTTGACTCCCAGCTTCCTACAGATCGGGAGATATTTGAATTTTAATAATTGACTTTCGAATAATCTCTAAAAATTTAAATGTCTCTATCCTCCAAACCCTTCGACATACATTGACGTGACTCTTACATGAAGTTGACATATGCGTTCCCTCAAAGTGACATAAGGTTTGTCTCTCATATTCCTACAGATCGGGAGATATTTGCTTTTTAAAAAATATACTTTCAAATAATCTCTAAAAATTTAAATGTCTGTATCCTCCAAACCCTTGGACATACATTAACGAGATTCTGACATGAAGTTGACATATACATTCCCTCAAAGTGACATAAGTTTTATCTCTCAAATTCCTACAGATCGGGAGATATTAGCCTTTTAAAAATTGACTTTCGAATAATCTCTATAAATTTAAATGTCTCTATCCTCCAAACCCTTGGACATACATTGACGTGACTCTGACAGGAAGTTGACATATATGTTCCCTCAAAGTGACATAAGTTTTGTCTCTCAGATTCCTACAGATCGGGAGATATTTGCCTTTTAAAAATTGACTTTCGAATAATCTCGAAAAATTAAAATGTCTCTATCCTCCAAACCCTTGGACATACATTGACGAGTCTCTGACATGAAGTTGACATATGCGTTCCCTCAAAGTGACATAAGGTTTGTCTCTCAGATGCCTACAGATCGGGAGATATTTGCCTTTTAAAAATTGCCTTTCGAATAATCTCTAAAAATTTAAATGTCTCTATCCTCCAAACCCTTCGACATACATTGACGTGACTCTGACATGAAGTTGACATATGCGTTCCCTCAATGTGACATAAGTCTTGTCTCTCAGATTCCTACAGATCGGTAGATATTTGAATTTCACAAATTGACTTTCGAATAATCTCGAAAAATTAAAATGTCTCTATCCTCCAAACCCTTTGACATACATTGACGTGACTCTGTCAGCAAGTTGATATATACGTTCCCTCAAAGTGACATAAGATTTGTCTCTCAGATTCCTACAGATCGGGAGATATTTGCTTTTTAAAAAATATGCTTTCGAATAATCTCTAAAAATTTAAATATCTGTATCCTCCAAACCCTTGGACATACATTAACGAGATTCTGACATGATGTTGACATATACGTTCCCTCAAAGTGACATAAGGTTCGTCTCTCAGATTCCTACAGATCGGGAGATATTTGCCTTTTGAAATATTGACTTTCGAATAATCTTGAAAAATTAAAATGTCTCTATCCTCCAAACCCTTGGACATACATTGACGTGACTCTGACAGGATGTTTACATATACGTTCCCTCGAAGTGACATAAGTTTTGTCTCTCAGATTCCTACAGATCGGGAGATATTTGCCTTTAAAGAATTGACTTTCGAATAATCTCTAAAAATTTAAATGTCTCTATCCTCAAAACCCTTGGACATACATTGACGTGACTCTGACGGGAAGTTGACACATATGTTCCCTCAAAGTGACATAAGTTTTGTCTCTCAGATTCCTACAGATCGGGAGATATTTGCCTTTTAAAAATTGACTTTCGAATAATCTCGAAAAATTAAAATGTCTCTATCCTCCAAAC
Source organism: Zootermopsis nevadensis (assembly GCF_977971745.1). NCBI lineage: Eukaryota > Metazoa > Arthropoda > Insecta > Blattodea > Termopsidae > Zootermopsis > Zootermopsis nevadensis. The sequence goes on along the minus strand of NW_028259176.1, from coordinate 996,859 downwards.
CCTTGGACATACATTGACGAGACTCTGACATGAAGTTGACATATGCGTTCCCTCAAAGTGACATAAGGTTTGTCTCTCAGGTGCCTACAGATCGGGAGATATTTGCCTTTTAAAAATTGACTTTCGAATAATCTCTAAAAATTTAAATGTCTGTTTCCTCCAAACCCACGGACATACATTGACGTGACTCTGACAGGAAGTTGACATATACGTTCCCCCAAAGTGACATAAGTTTTGTCTCTCTGATTCCTACAGATCGGGAGATATTTGAATTTTAAAAATTGCCTTTCGAATAATCTCTAAAAATTTAAATGTCTCTATCATCCAAAACCTTGGACATACATTGACGTGACTCTGAAAGGAAGTTGACATATACGTTTCCTCAAAGTGACATAAGTTTTGTCTCTCAGATTCCTACAGATCGGCAGATATTTGCCTTTTAAAAATTGACTTTCGAATAATCTCGAAAAATTTAAATGTCTCTATCCTCCAAACCCTTCTACATACATTGACGTAACTATGACATGAAGTTGACATATACATTCCCTCAAATTGACATAAGTTTTGTGTCTCAGATTAATACAGATCGGGAGATATTTGCCTTTTCAAGATTGAATTTCGAAAAATTTAAATGTCTCTATCCTCCAAACCCTTGGACATACATTGACGAGACTCTGACATGAAGTTGACATATACGTTCCCTCAAAGTGACATAAGGTTTGTCTCTCAGATGCTTACAGATCGAGAGATATTTGCCTTTAAATATTGACTTTCGAATAATCTCGAAAAATTAAAATGTCTCTATCGTCCAAACCCTTTTACATACATTGACGAGATTCTGACATGAAGTTGACATATACGTTCCCTCAAAGTGACATAAGGTTCGTCTCTCAGATTCCTACAGATCGGGAGATATTTGCCTTTTGAAATATTGACTTTCGAATAATCTTGAAAAATTAAAATGTTTCTATCCTCCAAACCCTGGACATACATTGACGTGACTCTGACAGGATGTTTACATATACGTTCCCTCGAAGTGACATACGTTTTGTCTCTCAGATTCCTACAGATCGGGAGATATTTGCCTTTTAAAAATTGACTTTAGAATAATCTCGAAAAATTAAAATGTCTCTATCGTCCAAACCCTTGGACATACATTGACGAGATTGTGACATGAAGTTGACATATACGTTCCCTCGAAGTGACATAAGTTTTGTCTCTCAGATTACTACAGATCGGGAGATATTTGCCTTTTAAAAATTGACTTTCGAATAATCTCGAAAAATTAAAATGTCTCTATCGTCCAAACCCTTGGACATACATTGACGAGATACTGACATGAAGTTGACATATACGTTCACTCAAAGTGACATAAGATTTGTTTCTCAGATTACTACAGATCTGGAGATATTTGCCTTTTCAAAAATTGACTTTCGAATAATCTCTAAAAATTTAAATCTCTCTATCCTCCAAATCCTTGGACATACATTGACGTGACTCTGACAGGATGTTGACATATACGTTCCCTCAAAGGGACATAAGTTTTGTCTCTCAGATTCCTATAGATCGGGAGATATTTGCCTTTTAATAATTGACTTTCGAATAATCTCTAAAAATTTAAATGTCTCTATCCTCCAAACCCTTGGACATACATTGACGTGACTCTGACAGGAAGTTGACATATATGTTCCCTCAAAGTGACATAAGTTTTGTCTCTCAGATTCCTACAGATCGGGAGATATTTGCCTTTTAAAATTGACTTTCGAATAATCTCGAAAAATTAAAATGTCTCTATCCTCCAAACCCTTGGACATGCATTGACGAGACTCTGGCATGAAGTTGACATATGCGTTCCCTCAAAGTGACAAAAGGTTTGTCTCTCAGATGCCTACAGATCGGGAGTTATTTGCCTTTTAAAAATTGCCTTTCGAATAATCTCTAAAAATTTAAATGGCTCTATCCTCCAAACCCATAGACATACATTGACAAAACTCTGAAAGAAAGTTGATATTTACGTACCCTCAAAGTGACATAAGTTTTGTCTCTCAGATTCCTACAGATCGGGAGATATTTGCCTTTTAATAATTGACTTTCGAATAATCTCGAAAAATTAAAATGTCTCTATCCCCCAAACCCTTGGACATACATTGACGTGCCTCTGACAGGAAGTTGACATATACGTTCCCTCAAGGTGACATAAGTTTTGTCTCCCAGCGTCCTACAGATCAGGAGATATTTGAATTTTAATAATTGACTTTCGAATAATCTCTAAAAATTTAAATGTCTCTATCCTCCAAACCCTTGGACATACATTAACGAGATTCTGACATGAAGTTGACATATGCATTCCCTCAAAGTGACATAAGTTTTGTCTCTCAAATTCCTACAGATCGGGAGATATTAGCCTTTTAAAAATTGACTTTCGAATAATCTCTAAAAATTTAAATGTCTCTATGCTCCAAACCCTTGGACATACATTGACGAGTCTCTGACATGAAGTTGACATATGCATTCCCTCAAAGTGACATAAGGTTTGTCTCTCAGATGCCTACAGATCGGGAGATATTTGCCTTTTAAAAATTGCCTTTCGAATAATCTCTAAAAATTTAAATGTCTCTATCCTCCAAACCCTTCGACATACATTGACGTGACTCTGACATGAAGTTGACATATGCGTTCCCTCAATGTGACGTAAGTCTTGGCTCTCAGATTCCTACAGATCGGTAGATATTTGAATTTCACAAATTGACTTTCGAATAATCTCGAAAAATTAAAATGTCTCTATCCTCCAAACCCTTTGTCATACATTGACGTGACTCTGTCAGCAAGTTGGCATATACGTTACCTCAAAGTGACATAAGATTTGTCTCTCAGATTCCTACAGATCGGGAGATATTTGCTTTTTAAAAAATATACTTTCGAATAATCTCTAAAAATTTAAATGTGTGTATCCTCCAAACCCTTGGACATACATTAACGAGATTCTGACATGATGTTTACATATACGTTCCCTCAAAGTGACATAAGTTTTGTCTCTCAGATTCCTACAGATCGGGAGATATTTGCCTTTAAAGAATTGACTTTCGAATAATCTCTAAAAATTTAAATGTCTCTATCCTCAAAACCCTTGGACATACATTGACGTGACTCTGACAGGACGTTGACATATATGTTCCCTCAAAGTGACATAAGTTTTGTCTCTCAAATTCCTACAGATCGGGAGATATTTGCCTTTTAAAAATTGACTTTCGAATAATCTCTAAAAATTTAAATGTCTGTTTCCTCCAAACCCACAGACATACATTGACGTGACTCTGACAGGAAGTTGACATATACGTTCCCCCAAAGTGACATAAGTTTTGTCTCTCAGATTCCTACAGATCGGCAGATATTTGCCTTTTAAAAATTGAATTTCGAATAATCTCGAAAAATTTAAATGTCTCTATCCTCCAAACCCTTCGACATACATTGACGTAACTATGACATGAAGTTGACATATAAATTCCCCCAAATTGACATAAGTTTTGTCTCTCAGATTAATACAGATCGGGAGATATTTGCCTTTTCAAAAATTGACTTTCGAATAATCTCGAAAAATTGAAATGTCTCTATCCTCCAAACCCTTGGACATACATTGACGAGACTCTGACATGAAGTTGACATATTCGTTCCCTCAAAGTGACATAAGGTTTGTCTCTCAGATGCTTACAGGTCGAGAGATATTTGCCTTTTAAAAATTGACTTTCGAATAATCTCGAAAAATTAAAATGTCTCTATCGTCCAAACCCTTTTACATACATTGACGAGATTCTGACATGAAGTTGACATATACTTTCCCTCAAAGTGACATAAGGTTCGTCTTCAGATTCCTACAGATCGGGAGATATTTGCCTTTTGAAATATTGACTTTCGAATAATCTTGAAAAATTTAAATGTCTCTATCCTCCAAACCCTTGGACATTCATTGACGTAACTTTGACAGGATGTTTACATATACGTTCCCTCGAAGTGACATACGTTTTGTCACTCAGATTCCTACAGATCGGGAGATATTTGCCTTTTAAAAATTGACTTTCGAATAATCTCGAAAAATTAAAATGTCTCTATCGTCCAAACCCTTTGACATACAATGACGAGATTCTGACATGAAGTTGACATATACGTTCCCTCAAAGTGACATAAGAATCGTCTCTCAGATTCCTACGGATCGGGAGATATTTGCCTTTTAAAACTTGACTTTCGAATAATCTCGAAAAATTTAAATGTCTCTATCGTCCAAACCCTTGGACATACATTGAAAAGATTCTGACATGAAGTTAACATATATATTCCCTCAAAGTGACATACGTTTTGTCTCTCAGATTCCTACAGATCGGGAGATATTTGGCTTTTAAAAATTGACTTTCGAATAATCTCGAAAAATTCAAATGTCTCCATCGTCCAAACCTTTGGACATACATTGACGAGATTCTGACATGAAGTTGACATATACGTTCCCTCAAATCGACATAAGTTTTGTCTCTCAGATTACTACAGATCGGGAGATATTTGCCTTTTAATAATTGACTTTCGAATAATTTCGAAAAATTAAAATGTCTCTATCGTCCAAACCCTTGGACATACATTGACCAGATTCTGACATGAAGTTGACATATACGTTCCCTCAAAGTGACATAAGATTTGTTTCTCAGATTCCTACAGATCTGGAGATATTTGCCTTTTCAAAAATTGACTTTCGAATAATCTCTAAAAATTTAAATGTCTCTATCCTCCAAATCCCTAAACATACATTGACGTGACTCTGACAGGATGTTGACATATACGTTCCCTCAAAGTGACATAAGTTTTGTCTCTCAGATTACTACAGATCGGGAGATAATTGCCTTTTAATAATTGACTTTCGAATAATCTCTAAAAATTTAAATGTCTCTATCCTCCAAACCCTTGGACATACATTGACGTGACTCTGACATGAAGTTGAAATATGCGTTCCCTCAAAGTGACAAAAGGTTTGTCTCTCAGATGCCTACAGATCGGGAGTTATTTGCCTTTTAAAAATTGCCTTTCGAGTAATTTCTAAAAATTTAAATGGCTCTATCCTCCAAACCCATGGACATACATTGACAAAACTCTGAAAGAAAGTTGATATTTACGTTCCCTCAAAGTGACATAAGTTTTGTCTTTCAGATTCCTACAGATCGGGAGATATTTGCCTTTTAATAATTGACTTTCGAATAATCTCGAAAAATTAAAAGTCTCTATCCCCCAAACCCTTGGACATTCATTTACGTGCCTCTGACAGGAAGTTGACATATACGTTCCCTTAAGGTTACATAAGTTTTGTCTCCCAGCTTCCTACAGATCGGGAGATATTTGAATTTTAAAAATTGACTTTCGAATAATCACTAAAAATTTAAATGTCTTTATCATCCAAACCCTTCGACATACATTGACGTGACTCTTACATGAAGTTGACATATGCGTTCCCTCAAAGTGACATAAGGTTTGTCTCTCATATTCCTACAGATCGGGAGATATTTGCTTTTTAAAAAATATACTTTCGAATAATCTCTAAAAATTTAAATGTCTGTATCCTCCAAACCCTTGGACATACATTAACGATATTCTGACATGAAGTTGACATATACATTCCCTCAAAGTGACATAAGTTTTGTCTCTCAAATTCCTACAGATCGGGAGATATTAGCCTATTAAAAATTGACTTTCGAAAATCTCTAAAAATTTAAATGTCTCTATCCTCCAAACCCTTGGACATACATTGACGAGACTCTGACATGAAGTTGACATATGCGTTCCCTCAAAGTGACATAAGGTTTGTCTCTCAGGTGCCTACAGATCGGGAGATATTTGCCTTTTAAAAATTGACTTTCGAATAATCTCTAAAAATTTAAATGTCTGTATCCTCCAAACCAATGGACATACATTGACGTGACTCTGACACGAAGTTGACATATGCGTTCCCTCAAAGTGACATAAGTTTTGTCTTTCAGATTGCTACAGATCGGGAGATATTTGAATTTTAAAAAGTGCTTTCGAATAATCTCTAAAAATTTAATGTCTCTATCCTCCAAACCCATGGACATACATTGACGTGACTTTGACAGGACGTTGATATATGCGTTCCCTCAAAGTGACATAAGTTATGTCTCTCAGGTTCCTACAGATCGGGAGATATTTGCCTTTTAATAATTGACTTTCGAATAATCTCTAAAAATTTAAATGAATCTATCCTCCAAACCCTTGGACATACATTGACGTGACTCTGACAGGAAGTTGATATATACGTTCCCTCAAAGTGACATAAGTTTTGTCTCTCAGATTCCTACAGATCGGGATATATTTGTTTTTAAAAAATTGACTTTCGAATAATCTCTAAAAATTTAAATGTCTCTATCCTCCAAACCCTTCGACATACATTGACGTGACTATGACATACAGTTGACGTATACTTTCCCTCAAAGTGACATAAGTTTTGTCTCTCAGATTAATACAGATCGGGAGATATTTGCCTTTTAAAAATTGACTTTCGAATAATCTCGAAAAATTAAAATGTCTCTATCCTCCAAACCCTTGGACATACATTGACGAGACTCTGACATGAAGTTGACATATGTGTTCCCTCAAAGTGACATAAGGTTTGTAACTCAGATGCCTACAGATCGGGAGATATTTGCCTTTTAAAAATTGACTTGCGAATAATCTCGAAACATTAAAATGTCTCTATCCTCCAAACCCTTGGACATACATTGACGAGACTCTGACATGAAGTTGACATATGCGTTCCATCAAAGTGACATAATGTTTGTCTCAAAGATGCCTGCAGATCGGGAGATATTTGCCTTTTAAAAATTGACTTTCGAATAATCTCGAGAAATTAAAATGTCTCTTTCGTCCAAACCCTTGGACATACATTGACAAGATTCTGACACGAAGTTGACAAATACGTTCCCTCAAAGTGGCATAAGTTTTGTCTCTCAGGTGCCTACAGATCGGGAGATATTTGCCGTTTAAAATTGACTATCGAATAATCTCTAAAAATTTAATGTCTCTATCCTCCAATCCCAAGGACATACATTGACGTGACTCTGACAGGACGTTGATATATGCGTTCCCTCAAAGTGACATAAGTTTTGTCTCTCAGGTTAATACAGATCGGGAGATATTTTCCTTTTAATAATTGACTTTCGAATAATCTCGAAAAATTAAAATGTCTCACTCCTCCAAACCCTTGGACATACATTGACGTGACTCTGACAGGAAGTTCATATATACGTTCCCTCAAAGTGACATAAGGTTTGTCTCTCAGATTCCTTCAGATCGGGAGATATTTGTTTTTTAAAAATTGACTTTCGAATAATCTCGAAAGATTAAAATGTCTCTATCCTCCAAATCCTTGGACATACATTGACGAGACTCTGACATGAAGTTGACATATGCGTTCCCTCAAAGTGACATAAGGTTTGTCTCAAAGATGCCTACAGATCGGGAGATATTTGCCTTTTAAAAATTGACTTTCGAATAATCTCGAAAGATTAAAATGTCTCTATCCTCCAAATCCTTGGACATACATTGACGAGACTCTGACATGAAGTTGACATATGCGTTCCCTCAAAGTGACATAAGTTTTGTCTCTCAGGTTCCTACAGATCGGGAGATATTTGCCTTTTATTAATTGACTTTCGAATATGCTCTAAAAATTTAAATAAATCTATCCTCCAAACCCTTGGACATACATTGACGTGACTCTCACAGGAAGTTGATATATACGTTCCCTCAAAGTGACATAAGTTTTGTCTCTCAGATTCCTACAGATCGGGAGATATTTGTTTTTTAAAAATTGTCTTTCGAATAATCTCTAAAAATTTAAATGTCTCTATCCTCCAAACCCTTGGCCATAAATTGACGTGACTATGACATGAAGTTGACTTATACGTTCCCTCAAAGTGACATAAGTTTTGTCTCTCAGATTAATACAGATCGGGAGGTATTTGCCATTTCAAAAATTGACTTTCGAATAATCTCGAAAAATTAAAATGTCTCTATCCTCCAAACCCTTCGACATACATTGACGTGACTATGACATGAAGTTGACATATCCGTTCCCTCAAAGGTCTCTCAGATGCCTACAGATCGGGAGATATTTGCCTTTTAAAAATTGACTTTCGAATAATCTCTATAAATTTAAATGTCTCTATCCTCCAAACCCTTGGACATACATTGACGTGACTCTGACAGGAAGTTGACATATACGTTCCCTCGAAGTGACATAAGTTTTGTCTCTCAGATTCCTACAGATCGGGAGATATTTGCCTTTAAAGAATTGACTTTCGAATAATCTCTAAAAATTTAAATGTCTCTATCCTCAAAACCCTTTGACATACATTGACGTGACTCTGACGGGAAGTTGACACATATGTTCCCTCAAAGTGACATAAGTTTTGTCTCTCAGATTCCTACAGATCGGGAGATATTTGCCTTTTAAAAATTGACTTTCGAATAATCTCGAAAAATTAAAATGTCTCTATCCTCCAAACCCTTGGACATACATTGACGAGACTCTGACATGAAGTTGACATATGCGTTCCCTCAAAGTGACATAAGGTTTGTCTCTCAGGTGCCTACAGATCGGGAGATATTTGCCTTTTAAAAATTGACTTTCGAATAATCTCTAAAAATTTAAATGTCTGTTTCCTCCAAACCCACGGACATACATTGACGTGACTCTGACAGGAAGTTGACATATACGTTCCCCCAAAGTGACATAAGTTTTGTCTCTCTGATTCCTACAGATCGGGAGATATTTGAATTTTAAAAATTGCCTTTCGAATAATCTCTAAAAATTTAAATGTCTCTATCATCCAAAACCTTGGACATACATTGACGTGACTCTGACAGGAAGTTGACATATACGTTTCGTCAAAGTGACATAAGTTTTGTCTCTCAGATTCCTACAGATCGGCAGATATTTGCCTTTAAAAATTGACTTTCGAATAATCTCGAAAAATTTAAATGTCTCTATCCTCCAAACCCTTCTACATACATTGACGTAACTATGACATGAAGTTGACATATACATTCCCTCAAATTGACATAAGTTTTGTGTCTCAGATTAATACAGATCGGGAGATATTTGCCTTTTCAAGATTGAATTTCGAAAAATTTAAATGTCTCTATTCTCCAAACCCTTGGACATACATTGACGAGACTCTGACATGAAGTTGACATATACGTTCCATCAAAGTGACATAAGGTTTGTCTCTCAGATGCTTACAGATCGAGAGATATTTGCCTTTAAAAATTGACTTTCGAATAATCTCGAAAAATTAAAATGTCTCTATCGTCCAAACCCTTTTACATACATTGACGAGATTCTGACATGAAGTTGACATATACGTTCCCTCAAAGTGACATAAGGTTCGTCTCTCAGATTCCTACAGATCGGGAGATATTTGCCTTTTGAAATATTGACTTTCGAATAATCTTGAAAAATTAAAATGTCTCTATCCTCCAAACCCTTGGACATACATTGACGTGACTCTGACAGGATGTTTACATATACGTTCCCTCGAAGTGACATACGTTTTGTCTCTCAGATTCCTACAGATCGGGAGATATTTGCCTTTTAAAAATTGACTTTAGAATAATCTCGAAAAATTAAAATGTCTCTATCGTCCAAACCCTTGGACATACATTGACGAGATTGTGACATGAAGTTGACATATACGTTCCCTCGAAGTGACATAAGTTTTGTCTCTCAGATTACTACAGATCGGGAGATATTTGCCTTTTAAAAATTGACTTTCGAATAATCTCGAAAAATTAAAATGTCTCTATCGTCCAAACCCTTGGGCATACATTGACGAGATACTGACATGAAGTTGACATATACGTTCACTCAAAGTGACATAAGATTTGTTTCTCAGATTCCTACAGATCTGGAGATATTTGCCTTTTCAAAAATTGACTTTCGAATAATCTCTAAAAATTTAAATGTCTCTATCCTCCAAATCCTTGGACATACATTGACGTGACTCTGACAGGATGTTGACATATACGTTCCCTCAAAGGGACATAAGTTTTGTCTCTCAGATTCCTATAGATCGGGAGATATTTGCCTTTTAATAATTGACTTTCGAATAATCTCTAAAAATTTAAATGTCTCTATCCTCCAAACCCTTGGACATACATTGACGTGACTCTGACAGGAAGTTGACATATATGTTCCCTCAAAGTGACATAAGTTTTGTCTCTCAGATTCCTACAGATCGGGAGATATTTGCCTTTTAAAATTGACTTTCGAATAATCTCGAAAAATTAAAATGTCTCTATCCTCCAAACCCTTGGACATGCATTGACGAGACTCTGGCATGAAGTTGACATATGCGTTCCCTCAAAGTGACAAAAGGTCTGTCTCTCAGATGCCTACAGATCGGGAGTTATTTGCCTTTTAAAAATTGCCTTTCGAATAATCTCTAAAAATTTAAATGGCTCTATCCTCCAAACCCATGGACATACATTGACAAAACTCTGAAAGAAAGTTGATATTTACGTACCCTCAAAGTGGCATAAGTTTTGTCTCTCAGATTCCTACAGATCGGGAGATATTTGCCTTTTAATAATTGACTTTCGAATAATCTCGAAAAATTAAAATGTCTCTATCCCCCAAACCCTTGGACATACATTGACGTGCCTCTGACAGGAAGTTGATATATACGTTCCCTCAAGGTGACATAAGTTTTGTCTCCCAGCGTCCTACAGATCAGGAGATATTTGAATTTTAATAATTGACTTTCGAATAATCTCTAAAAATTTAAATGTCTCTATCCTCCAAACCCTTGGACATACATTAACGAGATTCTGACATGAATTTGACATATACATTCCCTCAAAGTGACATAAGTTTTGTCTTTCAAATTCCTACAGATCGGGAGATATTAGCCTTTTAAAAATTGACTTTCGAATAATCTCTAAAAATTTAAATGTCTCTATACTCCAAACCCTTGGACATACATTGACGAGTCTCTGACATGAAGTTGACATATGCATTCCCTCAAAGTGACATAAGGTTTGTCTCTCAGATGCCTACAGATCGGGAGATATTTGCCTTTTAAAAATTGCCTTTCGAATAATCTCTAAAAATTTAAATGTCTCTATCCTCCAAACCCTTCGACATACATTGACGTGACTCTAACATGAAGTTGACATATGCGTTCCCTCAATGTGACGTAAGTCTTGGCTCTCAGATTCCTACAGATCGGTAGATATTTGAATTTCACAAATTGACTTTCGAATAATCTCGAAAAATTAAAATGTCTCTATCCTCCAAACCCTTTGTCATACATTGACGTGACTCTGTCAGCAAGTTGGCATATACGTTACCTCAAAGTGACATAAGACTTGTCTCTCAGATTCCTACAGATCGGGAGATATTTGCTTTTTAAAAAATATACTTTCGAATAATCTCTAAAAATTTAAATGTCTGTATCCTCCAAACCCTTGGACATACATTAACGAGATTCTGACATGATGTTTACATATACGTTCCCTCAAAGTGACATAAGTTTTGTCTCTCAGATTCCTACAGATCGGGAGATATTTGCCTTTAAAGAATTGACTTTCGAATAATCTCTAAAAATTTAAATGTCTCTATCCTCAAAACCCTTGGACATACATTGACGAGACTCTGACATGAAGTTGACATATGCGTTCCCTCAAAGTGACATAAGGTTTGTCTCAAAGATGCCTACAGATCGGGAGATATTTGCCTTTTAAAAATTGACTTTCGAATAATCTCGAAAAATTAAAATGTCTCTATCGTCCAAACCCTTGAACATACATTGACGAGATTCTGACATGAAGTTGACACATACGTTCCCTCAAAGTGACATAAGTTTTGTCTCTCAGGTGCCTACAGATCGGGAGATATTTGCCGTTTAAAATTGACTTTCGAATAATCTCTAAAAATTTAATGTCTCTATCCTCCAAACCCATGGACATACATTGACGTGACTCTGACAGGACGTTGATATATGCGTTCCCTCAAAGTGACATAAGTTTTGTCTCTCAGGTTCCTACAGATCGGGAGATATTTGCCTTTTATTAATTGACTTTCGAATATGCTCTAAAAATTTAAATGAATCTATCCTCCAAACCCTTGGACATACATTGACGTGACTCTCACAGGAAGTTGATATATACGTTCCCTCAAAGTGACATAAGTTTTGTCTCTCAGATTCCTACAGATCGGGAGATATTCGTTTTTTAAAAATTGTCTTTCGAATAATCTCTAAAAATTTAAATGTCTCTATCCTCCAAACCCTTGGCCATAAATTGACGTGACTATGACATGAAGTTGACTTATACGTTCCCTCAAAGTGACATAAGTTTTATCTCTCAGATTAATACAGATCGGGAGGTATTTGCCATTTCAAAAATTGACTTTCGAAAAATCTCTAAAAATTTAAATGTCTGTATCCTCCAAACCCTTGGACATACATTGACGTGACTCTGACATGAAGTTGACATATGCGTTCCCTCAAAGGGACAAAAGTTTTGTCTCTCAGATTCCTACAGACCGGAAGCTATTTGCCTTTAAAAAATTGACTTTCGAATAATCTCGAAAAATTTAATTGTCTCTATCCTCCAAACCCTTGGACATACATTGACGTGACTCTGACAGGAAGTTGACATATACGTTACCTCAAAGTGACATAAGCTTTGTCTCTCAGATTCCTACAGATCGGGAGATATTTGCCATTTAAAATTGACTTTCGAATAATCTCTAAAAACTTAAATGTCTCTATCCTCCAAACCCATCTACATATATCGACAAGACTACGACATGAATTTGACATATACGTTCCCTCAAAGTGACATAAGTTTTGTCTCTCAGATACCTACAGATCGGGA